>NW_017728995.1:38826272-38879367 GCF_001723915.1 Gavialis gangeticus
TGTGAGGGCCTCAGTCTGCACCCCTGGCCCCACTTTGCTTCCTCCCCCTGCATAGACTTACATGCAGGCAGCTGAAGGAGCTGCTCTCCACTGCTGCCTGGCTGTATTACTGCCCATGCGCATGTGTGTGCATGCACAGGAACTCTGCCAGCCTGCAAAGGGAAACCCATGGTTTCTTGTGTTTTTCACCTTCAAAGGAGAAAATCCGCATTTTTCTGTGGCAAACAGAAAACCCAGATCCCCGCACATGATACTGAGATGAAAGTTGACTGTCAAGGGGAATCCAGGACAAATGCTGTCCTGGAGTCATTCAGCCTGGGACTGGGACTTGATGTTTATATTTTGGGACTGTCCTGCCTAATTAGGAATGGGTGGTCACCCTAATGTAATTATGAATTCTTTCAATAATTTGCCACTTTTCCCTTTCAGAAGCCCTAAATTGATTTTCTTGTTTAAAGATACCACCAGATTCCTATGTCTTACACATCATTTATGTATCATTTAATGCCTCACCTATATAATTGGTTCAAGCAAAAAACTCTCCCTGGACTCCAGCCTCAGGAATTTGTCACTGGATGTGTTATATCTACTAAATGGACACTTGGGAGATGACACAGATTACAGAAAGGTGTCACCCTGCAGTGGAATAAATAAAAGGTGCATGGAGCTGTGCTGACATGAACTTTGTCAGGGACCCTACACTAGCGCTGATGCAACAGAATTGTTTTCTGTTAGGCCCATACTCTGTCCTGCCCTGCCCATGGCCTACTCTGCAATGTCTGTAATACACCTTTCTAAATGACTTCTGCCAGTTTTATGCCAGTGGAGTGTGGAGAGTGGACAGGGTTCTCCACTGGCCATCTCCAGCTGCTTAAAGGTCAATGTGCATTCATTACCAAAGAATCCTCTACTCAGAAGTCCACAAGACACATTTGCCTTTTCCTCTTTTCTTCGTGGTGACTCAACTTCCATTTACTTTTCTAATCTGTGTGCAGAGATGTAGACTGTTCTGCTTTTGACAGCAATACTTTATTTCAAAAGCTTAAATTCTCCTAAATGTTGTATAGAGTGGCAAGAAAAATAAATGTGCTTTCATAAGACACACACTTATATTCACCCTGGTTGCCTCCATCTAGTAAATATCACATTATTCACTGCTCTAAAATTCTTCTGTTAAATGACCCAAATCTACCAAATCTGTATCCCATATGAAAGAAAAAGACTAAATGCTTATTATTCACTATTTGTTCAGTGGTGTGAAAGACACTGAAGATACAGTCTCTGCCCCAAAGTGCCTTATACTCCTGAGACAAAGATAATACAGAATGACCTGGACACTTGGAAGAAGATTTTGGGCCCAATTTGCTGCTTGTTTATAAAGGTAAAATGTCAATGACAAGGGAATTGTATTAGTTTACACAAACTGGAGTTTTATACTTTCCACTCCAGCAAATCATGTCTTGTTTTTGTGTGACGGATCAGGCTCTATATTTTTATTGATATGAGCTAATATTTGAGTTCAGATATTTGAAATTATTCAGTGTAAGAGGTGTTCAATGAAAATTGCCTGTTGCCTTTTGAAAATGTTGATAGATTTTTTTCTCTATTTTTTTCCCAATTTTTAACAAACAATTCCGAGATGAAAAAATATAAGTTTTTTGGAAACTGAAGCAGGGTTTCTTTCTGATTTTTTTTGCCCCAAAAAAAGGTTGGCAAGGTTTTTTCAGAAGGGAAAACCTTCCATTTTAATGTTTCACTAGTTTATTTTCCTCACAAAAAAATGACATTTTCTGTGGCAAGCCCAGGTTGTAAAATGTCTGGGAAAGAGAATTTTTGAGAAGGAATTTGCAAGAGTGCATATGTCATACTGAAAAAAGGAAATGGTGCTTCCCCAGCACAGAGCCCCAGACATTATGTCAAGAGTCAGGGTTCAACTCCCACCGCTAATCTCCAGACACCACGGAGGGCAGCACCCAGCCTGTATAAAAGAAATGAAGATGTAATTGAGAGTAGTTGGGTTCCTTCACAGAAGGGACCATGTCTGAAAATCATGGACTAAATTTTAGCATGAGTTACTTGAATATTTTCACCCAAACCACCTCACTGTCTAAAGAACACATTTGTCCTTATTAGTCCAATATGTCTGTGAGGCTGAGGGTTTTTATGAGCCATGGTTTAGAAGAGATACATAGTACATGACTGGCAGTTACTAGATTATGCATTTGAACTAATCTCCATGTCGATTTAAAATTTTTACATTACACCATCGAGCATTTTGTCAGGACAGAAAACTATCATAGATAGAGAGAACAACCATACTGTTTTAAAATGTATGTGCAGAAAGGGCCTTGCCATTGGTGAGTACTCTGCAGCTGATCCAGTTTAACTGCTTCTATACCACTGCAATGTAACAAGTGACAGTAGTTTAGTCTCCAGTCTGGTATCATGTGGACACATGAAGGAGTTTTAATGGAACAGCTTAAAATGTGGTAAATTTCCAAAACTGAATGCTTCATTTAAATCCTGAGAAATGCAAATACCTTCGTATTTTTAACCACCCTCTTCATTTTTTTCATCTAAAAATATTCTATCTGAATTTGTTTTTTTTTCATTCCCCTAAAATTCCATTTTCTGGCGCAATGATTCTTTCTTGGGAAACGTTTACCAGCTCTAATGTAGCAGATCTGTCCATAAAATTGTCATGATTTTAAAGTTCTCCATCTGGGGACCTTCCATGACTAGCAGTAACTGCTGGCCCCTGTGGGAGAGCTGGGGAACAGTCATGATATCAGTCCCGATTTTAGCTCCACAGATGTCACAAGCCCTGAGGATTCAAGGCTGGGTGCTGCCCTTTTGTGGTGTCTCGAGATTAGTGGTGGGAGTTAAACCCTGACACTTGACATGGTGTCTGGGGCTCTGTACTGAGAAATGCACCCTGGCACATCATGAAGTGTCTGAGTTTAGTACTCGCCTCAGTGGGCACATCTACATGTTCATTAATGCGCCGTACTTAATGTGCATTTTGTTTAGTACTTGCTCAATGAAGTACTAACTAAATGTGCAGTAACTTCAGTTACTGTGCAGTAGCTCTGGTGCATGTTTTTTTTGTGATGCTTACTGCACAGTAGCCTAAATACACTGCACAGTAGTGTATTAGTACAGTTTTTGACTGGCACACTACTGTAACATGTTATTCAGCTACTACGCAGTAAGCATCTTGTGTAGGTGCACTCAGCCTTGCATTCTCCCAGCCAGTGCAGCATGGTCCCAGTCCACTGTAAGCTGGCAGGGGTGTCTGGGTTTGCATGTTATGGCCAGGTTCCCGGGAAGACCTGGTGTAGCTGGCATCTGGCATAGCTTCCTGCCACTAGTGAAGCACTTGGGTGCCTGCTCTGCCATGCGGACCCTACTGTAGCCAGAGGCAGTGATGCTGGGAGTCTATGGTGCTTTAGCAGACAGGGCAAGGTGACTCGGAAGCTGAGGCAGCCATGAGGGCATACACAATCACATGTGGAAACTCCTTCAGAGGGAGCAGAGGTCTGTGCATGTGCTGTTGGGGGAAGCACCCAGTACTGCCAGGTTGGGGGAAGGTTGGTTGTGGAGCTGGAGTGACTCTCCCTAGCATTGAATGCTATGGCTAGCATAGCAGTTCCTTGGATGAAGGGTGTATGGGGAAGCAGCAAGCATGTGGGGGAGGCGGGGTACAGAGGGAAGAGAGGTCAAGCACAGGTTTCCACTGACTCTTGGGAGCAGCTCATGCAAAGAGTGTGGCAGGACACAGGGGAGCTTTGCAGGTGGTGGCATGAAAAGGTCAGGTCAGGAGTCGAGACCTGTGGGTGGTGGGTGGTTTGCAACAGATCCTTTTGGGGGTGGGAGAAGTTACAAGCCTTTAAATGGGTGGTGGCTGCTGTAGTTTAACAACTGGTGCTGGAAAAAATGATGTTTATTAAGCTTGGAGAGAAATGGTGAGTATACAAAGCATGGTGGAGGCACTTGGGCTACGGCACACAGTGTCCCAGGAGTCCTGGGACCCCTCTCTACTTCCCTCCCCTCTCCCTAGTCCCAGATGGGCTCCTGCCTTTGACACTGCCCTTCACTGTCTCACAGCAGCTGGGTGAAACAGGCAAGATGGATTGAGCCAGGACTGAAAGCTGCTCCTTAGGCTTCCACGGGCATGATTCCCTTATTGTAGAAAATCCAGCATTTTATGTTATGCCATTCTGCTGTCTCTGCACTCCAGAGTAAGAATATAGTGCAAATATATCAGATCCCAGAGCCTACATATTTCCAAATTGGCTGAAGAGAAATGTTGGACAAGCCTGAAGTGGGAATTTTGGAACGGCTCATGCTGCTGACGAAATACGAGCCGTACATCAGGAAAGGAAGGCTTTTTTCATATGCAGAAAAGGTCTTTCCTTCTTCTCCTTAGATGGTTACCTATTTTCACTGTTTAAATAGCTTTACATAGGACCTACATGTTAAACATTTGTAGAGTCCATTTTTGTTACCAACTTGGGGACCATAGCAAAGATGGCAAAGTTCTGCATAAACATTCCACCGATACTCCTTCAATCTTTCCCAAGGAAAAAAAGTTTTTAAATTTAGAAGTAGGTAAAAATATTTATAAATATTTATCTATTTACTTATTTATTAGATTTATATGCTGTTTTAGCCAATGAAGGCTCAGGGTAGCTTACAAGGTATGAAATAAAAACAGACTTACTGAATGACACTCACGACCCTTAAAGACTCCGCTTCACCCTGCTCTATCCATTCCTGTTTCCATTCCCAACACATAACAGCCCCTACTTGTTCATCCCAAAACCATGTTTCCCACCCTTCTCAAACTTCCATTCACATCTCTTTCAACATCCCTGCTATCTCCATTTCAGACCTGCTTGTATTTAGGGGGATCCCCTCCCCTAATATCCCTCCCAATTCTGCATCCCTTCTCCATGGTACAAGAGAACATTTAATAGGTTTTTAAAGTGGACATCTTATAGGATCATGGAAAAGATGTTTGGATGGAACCTCAAGACATTTTCTAATCCAGACCGCTGCTCAAGGCAGGGTCATCCTGGTCTAAGCCATTAGAAACAAGTTTTTAATAATGTCAGAATCAGAATGGGAGCTTTAGAAAAGTATGTATTGCAATGTAGTGTTAGGAAAGCATTTTAAAAACAAGCTTGTGCCACCTCCTGATTTACTAGGGGCACATGATATTATGTGATGAAATCTGAGTTAGAATTTTAGGTGTGGTCACATGTTGGCACAGACTCTGAGTAGAATGGTGTGCAGCAAACTCAGTTTCTCATAAGCTGAAATGATTGTTCTGCAGTTGTTCTTGCTGAGTTGGACAGGATTAACAAATCTGAAGGTTTGTTCCATGGGCACGATTCCTTATTGTAAAAAATCCAGCTTTTTGTGTTATGCCATTCCACTGTCGCTGCACCCCAGGGTAAGACTATAGTACAAATATATCAAATCCCAGAGCCTGCATATTTCCAAACTGGCTGAAGAGAAAGTCCAGCAAAAGGCAGGGTCTTAAAATTAGGGGTCTAAAGTTTAAAATAAAGAAGGTCTAGGTTTTGAGAGAGTCTTAGAAAACCCTACTGGGTATAAAAATACAAGCACAAGTTGGAAGAAGGGTAAATGAGAGAGATTTGAAGAAGCATCATTGTGTGAAGACAAGTTTGCAGTGAGCAAATGGCTCAGGAGGCATTATTGCACTTGAGGTCAGTGTTGTGATTGGATAGTAATATAACTTTAAGTTCAAATGTATTTCAATGCCTTAGTTTAAAGAGAGAAAATCAGCTTGAAATTTAGGTAATTTGAAAAATAAGTTAGAAATCATTTTAAGGAATTATGTTCTGAGCTTCCTTGTACATTTATTGTGGTTTTTCAACCCCACTATTCTGTTTTAAAGAATTTTTTCCACTTTGTACTGAGTGAAAAATCCACTCAAAAAGGAAAAACTGATTAGCTATTCCATTCTGTAAAGACTCCCACAATTAACCTACCTCTGTGGTTCCATAGATTTCAGTGAAACTATTTGTGGCAGCAAAATTAAAGACTTGAATAAATCTTTGTAGGACTGGGGCCTAAGGCTCTGACTATGCAATGAGTGGTTTGCACACCTTTGCAGAATTCAGTTAATTACACTGGTGAGTGTTTGAAGACTGATTTACCTTAAGCAAGAGGAGTATTATTCCATGTTACCGTGCCCCATACCATTGATAGATATTTATATTAATTTAGATATTCCAATATTGTAGAGAGGCATGTTGAGATTTATACATTCAAGCAAAGGAATAGCAAAAAATTGGAGAGAAAATTGTGTTTTTTATATTTGTTTAAATTCCAATATTTTCAGTTATTAAAAAAGATGACATAAGGGAGAGCATTAAAATAAGGTTTCTTGTTGTGAAAGTGAACATGATGCAATGTTAGTCCATGCAGCAACAGGGTATATTTTTCTGCCATAAGTACAATATTGGAAGACTGGAAGAGGGCCAATGTTGTGCCCATCTTCAAGGAGAGAAGGGAGGACCTGGGAAACTATCATCCGATTAGACTCCTTGATGAATTTTTCCAGGATTTTCCTTGGCATAGAAGTTAGGCTATGTGTGGTAGGCTTGCAGAAGGTAGGATTCTGAATGACAGCCAGCACGGCTTCGTAGTGGGCAGGTCTTGTTGTACTAATCTCATCTCCTTTTACGACCAGGTAACTTGCCACCTGGATAAGTGAGAGGAGGTTGACATTGTATAACTAGACTTCCAAAAGGCCTTTGATGTGGTAACCCATTATGTTCTCACAGGAAAATTGGACGATTGCTGGCTTAACTGCTCAATAATTGGGTGGGTAGGAAGCTGGCTGCAGGGTAGGATCCAGAGAGTCCTAATGAACACATCTGTGTCATCCTGGTAAGAAGTGGCCAGTGGTGTCCCTCTGGGGTCGGTGCTTGGTCCAGTGCTTTTCAACATTTTTATCAGTGATTTGGATGTGCGGGTAAAGAGCTCACTGGCCAAGCTCATGGACAACACCAAGTTATGGGGGAACATGGTCACGCTTGAAGATAAGCTGCAGATACAGGCAGATCTAGACAGGCTAGCAAGTTGGGCAGATCAGAACCAGATAAAGTGCAATATTAAGAAGTGTAAAGTGCTCCATCTGGGGATGAAGAGTCCCCAACATACTTACAGGCTCAGTGGTGCCAAACTAACTAGCACCACAACTGAAAGGGACCTAGGGGTAGTAATAGACCATGGTATGAATATGAGCTGTCAGTGCAACTCTGCAGCCAGCAGAGCAAACACTACTCTGGCATCTCGAGCAAAACCAAGGAAGTGATTCTTCTGCTTTACTCAGCATCGATGAGACCGCAGCTGGAGCACTACATCCAGTTCTGGGTGCCACACTTCAACAAGGATGTGGAAGAGCTTGAGAGAGTCCAGAGAAGAGCCACCCATATGATCAGAGACTTGCAAGGCAAGCCATACGAGGAAAGGCTGAAGGACCTGGGACTCTTCAGCCTAAAAAAGAGAAAGCTGAGAGAGGACTTGGTAGCAGCTTATGGCTACATCAGGGGAATACACTAAGGGCTTGGTGAACAACTGTACACCAAGCCACCCTTGAGGAAAACCGGGAGTAATGACCACAAACTCCTGGAAGATTGTTTCAGGCTTAACACTAGGGAAAACTTCACAGTTAGGGTGTCCAGAGTGTGGAATAGGCTCCCTCCAGAGGTGATGCAATCACCTACCTTGGAAATCTTCCAGAGGAGATTGGACAGTCACCTCGCTGAGGTTACCTGACCCCCATTTGTCTTTCCTGCCTAGTGCAGGGGGGCTGGACCCTGATGATCTTGTCAGGTCCTGTCCAGCCTTTACAATCTATGAATCTATGAATAATATTTTGTGGCACTCAAAGATTTTTAAACTTAAAAAAAATTTAATTAATTAATCTAGGCTCGTGCTTATGCACATACTTACCATAAGTCTGTGAGCAACAGTCCCATTTATTTTAGTGATACTATTCTCATCATCTGCTTCTTGGTGTAGTGCACTAGGGTTTCAGTCCCTGACCAGAACTCATAGGTGCTACCATAATACAAGTAATGGATAATAATGGTGAAGTATTTTACTGATTTGGGGCTTTTTGGCCTGTAGAAAACTATACTGGAAGTGGGCTCCCTGAAGAATTGTGGCCTCCTGTATGAGCTTCCAATGACTGGAAGTTCTTCAGGGCTGACTGCTCTCTTCTTCAACAAATATTTCAACACTGTAAAATGTCCCCTTATGTTAAGAGTAATACTCATTTCTTCCACAGGGATTTTTGAAAACCTGCATAGGTTATCTTCTTTGACAGACATGAAAGTTGAACATAAATACATTCTCCCATTGCTTTTACCTTTACAACCTGAATCATCCCTTATACAGTGGATGCATTTGAGAGACCAGAGGGTCACCTGTAATTAAGTGACCACTTCATAAAAATCCTGACACTTCAGGCTGGGAGACAAGTACAGCAGGTAGAACTTGTTAGTCATCCTAAATTCCCTTGGAACAGGAAACTCATAAGTCTGCATGTGAACACATATCTTGGATTGTATCCTTGTTGCTGGTGATAAGATATGCAGGGGTAGGACTAGTGCATTGTTTAGATGGATGATTCCTAACAAAAATATAGGATGTTGCAGGTTACTCCTCTGTGACACATTGCTATACAATGCTCCAGAATACTTTTGGGGAGCTGGGATGTGTTGTCTTTTTGGTGGACAGTTCTTAGGCAAGGCTATACAATACAGACACACAGGAAACAGATCACGACCAATATCAGGCAAAATCCCTTTTTGACATATGTGACAATGATGGGCACTAGTTGATGATCTGTGAGCCAAATGGCTGAGACCACTGTGGTTATCCACGGTAGCTAGAAAGGCACAATAAGCAACAAGAAAGCAGTGGTGCAGATTGTGGTAAAGTGGTGCTGTTTGTGATGTTGAGTTATGCACATGGAGAGGAAACTGGATTGGTTGTTACTGAGGATCTGAATTGTAAAAAGTACATTGAAAGCCAAGCCTCTCATATATCCAGTGAACATAACATATTTTTACTTGAAACCTGTCACCCGCTGTGACCATTTCCCTAAACCAGAAATTTCCAGAGAAAAACACAGCTGGGTGATTGTCTTGTGGTAGCTGAAAACCACAGATAGACAAGTCAAATATTACAAGGTTCCATGCAATGAATTCTTTAATATACACATATTGGGTCCTATTTACACTATGACCCTTTTCTGTGGCTAGAGTGGGGGACTTTACATTTTGCTTTAAGAAGTTTTGCATAGTTAGAAGTGGTGGTAATGAAAATCAGGCCCATTATATGGTACACCGGTGGGTGATAATGTGCAGGCATTGAGGGGAAAACGCTATAGACTAACTAGCTAAGTACTTATCCCTCCTTACTTCCTGTTAAAAAACATTGTATCACCAGAATGCATGGACAACGCACACCAAACTGACAGAATCCTCTTTTATTGAAGCAGGTGATTCAGCATACTGTGCTCACCCTCATCTTATTGCTGACATGCCAATGCAGGACACAGCAATGTTCCACCCCAACCACCAGTTCTCACCAATTTTCTCATGCTAAGGATGACTACAGCATCTCAGTGCCAAGATAATAGTACAGACATAATGACAGAGCAACATTAAACCAGTGATACTCAGGAATATCTGCTGAAGTATCACCCTAAACAGTGGCAGGCAAGGTTCTTTGGTTAGATGTGATATCTTTTATTAGATCAACTGGATCAGCTGAGTACATCTACTCAGCTGGTCTTATAAAAGATATCACATCTAACCAAAGAAGCTTGCCTGCCTATGTCCTTAGATCAATATGGCTACAACCAAAAACTCAGCACCCTAAACAATGCACACTCAGAAATCTGTCATTTGGGCAAGATCATATACAAGGGCCTACACCTTTTTGAACCAAGTAGGAGCTGTTGTCTTGCACTAAGAACATAATGGGTGCTGACAGACATGGGGAAAAAAAACAATAAACAGTGCTTTACCAGAAGAGGAATCATGTTAATTTGACCTGGCTCCCCAGTGTCTGTATAGCTCACACACTTCAGCAGGGCTTCTTGGCACTTCTGTCTAATAGGTAATTCAATCAGCTACTAGACAGAAGTGCCAAAAAGCCCTGCTGAAGTGTACGAGCTATACAGCTACTGAGTAAGCACAGTCAAACTGATGCGATTTCTCTCCTGGCCATGTGCTACGCTTTGTGGTGGGGCATGCAGAGGTGAAAGTAAAGCACTGTTTTTTCCCCCACATCTGTAAGCACCCAATGTTACTTTCTAGTGTAGCCTGCATTTATTGACCAGTGTATGTGCTTCGAGGCAGTGTCACCCAAATTATGACCAGAGCTTTTGTTTCATAGAGCAGCTTTGTTAAGTGTTTAATATGAAATAGATAAGGGTGAGGTGCTAAGTCTGCAGCCATGGTAGGGTTTGTACAAAATTTGAAACCGTATAGTAGCATATTAGCAAAGAAGTGGTAGTCTACTTGGAGGAGATACTAGAAAAAGCCACATTTGCTTTATAAACCAGCAGACATAGGCCCACTCTGAGCACTGGTTTGTGTACTCCTACACCTATCTTTGGAAGAATCCACCTTTCAAAATGATCAGGTCTTTGATTGACATAAATGCCAACTTGTTAGGGACATTCCTAGATATCTAATGTAGAATTGTGTGAACTAAAAGTTTTGGCTTGCAGCAAGTTGTTGTAATTGTACTTGACAACTATGGGCCAAGCTCACATAACACACACAAATGAATTACAGTTAGATTGCTAGAACACTGGTGTGAGGAATAGGGATCTCACAATTTTCATTAAACTAATGGGGATCTCATTACTGTGTGAGTTGTTCAGGACACAGAAATGAATCACTTCTGCTGGGCTTTTTAGTCTTTGCTCTAACAACTTGACTGGGTTGGTTCTCCATCACAATGGAGCAACCCATCAGGCTTGTATAGTTAAGGTGCACAAATTTCTGTGAACAGTGGTGCACATAAGAGTGACATGGCTAGTATTACATCTGCTTCACTAGCTGAAATGACCAGGTACTCATTTACAGGTGAGTTATTTGGGTGCTGCCTTTAACACAAGTCTTGAGTAGGTCTCAAACTCATGCCTCTGAAGCCACAGTAAGACACCTTATTGTTCTGCTGCTGCAGTTTTATCCTAGAAGTGGGAGGATGCTATCAGTAAAATGATTTTTCCATAACCGAACAGCTGACCTGAACTTATGTCTTGCCACTGGTTCAGAAGGGCATGGAAGCGGGCATGTGTCCCTGGATCTGTGTGGAGCAGGCTGGGCTGGGCTGCGCTTTGGGAGGCTAGCTCCAGCTGTCTGCCGCTGGGCTGCCCTCCTCAGGGTGGGTAAAGCCAGGGCTGTGCTCCAGGTGGCTAGCTGGAGGCAACCCCACTACCAGTCCAGCTCTGCCCACCCTACAAAGTGCAGCCTGGCAGTGGGAGCTTGCCATCCAGAGTGCAGCCCTGGCTCTGCCCGACCCACAGAGCTCAGTACAGCGGGGGCTATGCGGGAGCTGCAGCCACCCTAAAATTCCCCATAGCCCCTGCCACGGGTCCTGTCCTGATCTGGGTGCACATGCCTGCCCCCCATGCCCTGGCACTGCTCGCCCAGCCAGGGCGGGGCAAAGCCACAGCTTGTCTGGGAGGCATGGGGAGGCTGGAGCTGCTTCCGCTGCTGCATGCTGCTTGTCCGAGGCAGTGCAGCAGCACCATCCCGCACCTCCCTGCCATGGCTGGGCGAGTGGTAGGAGGGCATAGCCCCCGCTCCCAGCACCTTCTGCCACTAATTCAGAGCACAGTCTGGCCCAGCCTGCCCTGCACAGATCTCGGGGCACAAACCCACTCCTATGGCCTCCTGGACTGATGGTGAAAGCCACCGGAGGAGCCACCAGAAGAGCAGCTCCCAGAGAGGTGGCATGTGGTGGTGTGCAGTGGTGGGAACCCCCCTCCCCGAGTCCCATGCCCCCCACCCTAGCTAGGCAGCTTGTCCCAGTCCCAATCCCACCCTTGATGTGGGGGTGTTGATCTGCACTGCCCCCGATCCCTTCCCTTCCCTTCCCCCTCCGCCCACCACAATAGGCTTACTAGCTGGAGGCAGCTGTGTCCAGCATTGTCGAGGACTGCTGCCTGTACAGTCTACGGCTGAATCTGTAAATCGGCACTGAAATTCCGGATTCGAATTGGCTGAATCGAATGGGGACAGTGATTCAAATCACCAAATCAAATCACTGTTGCTCCAAATCAGCCGAACCCAAATCCAGAGCCAATACTTGCTGCTTTGCACAGACCTATCTACAACTCAAGCAACCATTTCAGTTAGAATCCAGGGCCTGTAACTGGGTTCCACACACTTATGTGCTAAGATGCTGTGTGCTTCCTGTGACAAGTAACATCACACTGCCATTCTGTCTATGAATGTCTTGTAGCAGGAGATCTTTTAAATCTTTCTTAGTTTATCTGCTGTGCTAGGCTCCAACGTGGGTTTGTCAATATGTGGTTTGGATTTTCTGTACTCCAGCAAGGTATTCTGGTTACTCTGTTTTATTTACTCTTGTGGCTATGTGCTCTGAGCATTGCATTGCAATACTGCAGCTACCTGGTTGTATATTCAGCCTTGCTTTGCTTGTAGTGTCCATGGTGTTTCAGAGTTGGGTAGGCCAGTGGGGGCCAACCTTTCTGGCAGGCATGACACAAATTAAGCCCTGACTCCTCCTTGAGTGCCCTGTCAATCCCCTTCTCCCTACTGATCTGCTGCTCTGTTTTCTGCCTGATCTCCTGCTCTGCTTCCTGCTACTTGCTTTCTGCCCAGTCTGCTGTTCTGCTTTCTTCTCCATAACCTGTCTGCTACTGTGCAGCCTGCCTGCTTCATGATCTGCCCATGTAGCACTCACAGAGGCTGCCCGTACCATTTACAGTACTCATCCTTGCGGGTTGGTCACACTTGAGTTAGGCTATTTCCCCCTCAAGGGTTTAAAGTATCTGTGATACTTTGCTTGTACATGCCACTTTATTTTTCCTGCAATAGGCTACTGCTGTAGCCTCTGAAATACAGGCATTCCAAAGGTTAACTCCTGTAGAAGTCCATGCATTTTTTTTACTGAAGCTTTACTTGTGCTTCTTTCACGTGCTGCTATTTTGCATGCTTTTCTCATTTTCCACATTCACCCTGTAATCTGCTAGATAGTCCCTCTGAGTCCAGCCTGCAAGTAAATGTTGTGAACTGTGCATATAAGCTCATGGCCATGCAGGCACCCTATTATTCACAAAGCACTTTTTCCACTACACTTACCAACCACTGCATGTTTTATCTTGATGTGGGACGGAGTCTTGTGCTCTCCACTTCCCATCCTAAATCTTTGTGTCATATTGCTACTGCATCTGTTATTAATCAATGGCTGAATCCCAACTTGGAGATTCTTGTGAATGTAAAATTTGTAAAGATCTTGTGATCTTTTGGATGAAACTGCTATTTAATAGCGAGATTAAGAAAGAAGAGTGTTTCACAGTTTTCCATGACACATTTCCAAACATTAGTTGTAATCAGTTTAAAAGTATAGCTATAAAGTTTTAAAATCTTTAGTGCTTGCCAAGTGAAAAAGGCCATTTACTTAACTCTTTATTAGGATGGCTTAGTGTTCCAGCAGAGTTTCTTTGAAGTCACTCTGGGCAAAAGGTGGCTGAAATTAGAGTTTTTAGTTGTTTTCATGACTAATGTTCTTGTCTTGCCTGGTTATCAGGGACATTTAGCACAGATTACTCAGTATAGTGAAATTTCTGTTTTACATTTTAGGTAGAATGTTAAAAAAAATGACCTAGAATTCATTTTATCATGATTAAAAATACCAATAGAACAAATAACTGCTTAGCCTCTTTCTACTTTTTTAGAAAAATTGCAAATCTATCCTTTGCAGGTTTTAGCTGGAATAACATACAGCAGGGTGTGTGGCTTTCATAAGATAACTGTATTTTTCAGCTGCTAACAAAGTCACACTTGACCTTTGGCCTCCTGCTTCACTGCTTACCCTAAGTGTGAGGTCATCTCACAGCAACCACCTGCCCTGCAATGTTCTTTACACAACATATCAATTGCCCTGGCAAAGCAATAGCATACGTTTAAAAGATTTCCTGGCATATTGTTCCCATATGTGAGTTCCCTTACGATGAGAAATTCAGTTGTCACTGCTGGGGAGCACAGTGCCCCTTTAACCTCCACCCCAAGCTCTATGAAGCTGAGGCAGTATTGAAAAGCTTGTCCTTACCACTTCGGCTGATGCTTAGAGTTGTCTTACAGAACTTGCCCTGGAGTGTGCACAATGCACTAAGAATCATGACTATCTTAAAAAAAAAAAAAGACAAAAGGAAAGAAAGCCCATTTTTATTGTGGTCATGATTGACAGATAATGTCCTCAGAATAAATAAATGAAATAAGAAAAATCATCATAACTTTTACACTTTAAAGAATAGCAGCTAAAGTAGAAATACCTTTACACTGTCCTGCTAAGGAGAAGCCTTCCACAACAGAAAGGAAAACTACTGATCTGCCACAGACACGACCACAACAAACTAGCTATGTCTTCAGACAGAGAAAGTGATTAGCCTTGGAAAGTGAAATGCCAGGCAGGAGAAAAGCCACTGGGGCCTTAACTGTTTTCCCTTCTGCTTTAGTTGTCACAGATGTTAGTCACATTGCATAATGCACTTCTGAAAGGCACGGGGCTTCACTGCAGTGAAGGAGGCACTACAAGAACCAACACAGACTAGAATAGTTGTAAGCAATGGTGTCCCTGTGAGGATGAAGTTGGGAAAGAGGATGTATTAGCTGGAGGGTGGTTTCATCATCCAGGGACAAGAAATAAAGTTCTAAGCCTCAGTGCTTTTGAGGTTTTTTCTCAACCTTTTAAAAATATGATTTTAAGATTTAATCAGTGAATCTTTCAGTTATTATCCAATAATTAATAGTAATAATAACAATTAACACACATTATTTTATTATTCTCATAATTTAACAGATAGTCATGAAAACAAACTAAAAATCACCAGGTAGTAATGTCCCAGAAGTTCTCCCCAGTCTGAACCAGAGAAGCAAAGGCACAACCTTTCTTTCAGATCCCTTTTGACTTAGTTCCTCCTTCCCTCTATGTTTTGCCTTGAGCAGTGGTGTAATGAGCTGGGAAAAGTTAACCCTCCTATAAGCTACAGTGCCTTTACCTTTACCCTGTTGCAAGTCAATTCATCAACAGTTGAGGGCAAAAAGTTGTAATACATTTCTACCAACTAAAGGATTAAAGTGGTCTCTTAAAGAAAGCTTCTCTGTCCTATCTCTTCAGAAACACTGTGGATTCTCTCATGTAAAACATCATGGTGGGACAAGTCCAAAGAGGGCAGGTGTGTCCAAACTTTAAATTGTAGAATGTCATAATTGCTCCACTTTGTGGGCAAAATGCCAGAGTTGCCACTAAGAACAATGGGAGATTTGGCAGGCTGAGCACATCTGAAAATGTAGCTAGTGGAGTTTGGGCACTAAACGCTTGCATCTGCTCTTGAAATCCTTGGGGGGACTGGTTCAGTACCACATATTAGTCCACAGCTGTCTGAAATTGGCTACAAAGAAATTGGGATACCCAGAGTTACAGGCAACTTTTGAAAATTCAAACCATACCTGTTTCACTGATGATAAAATGAGAAGTTAAGTCACTCATCCACAGCAATTCCTCAAATAAAAGGCAGAACCCAGAATCAACTCTAGGGTGTTTATAGACTTGCTCCGGGAGGTGGGGGGGAGGGGGTACTTTAATCAGCATGGCGCCAAGAACCATGCTAATTAAAGCACCCAGAGCATCATTGAACAAGCGTCATTGTCAAGCTCATTGAATGAGCTTTAGTTAAAGCGCCCCTGCTGCCATTTTTTCAGCATGGGGACACTGATACACATGATGCTGGAGTCACAGTAATTACCTGCTCCAGCAGATGCAATTAATCAAATCTGCTGCAGCGCTCTGTAATCACAGTGCATTGGAGCAGCCTCTCTGCACGTGTATAGGAGCTCTTCAAGACCTGACTCCCCAAGACCCTTTGCTAGTCACAGGACATACTTCCAGTATAAGGATTTAAATGTGTTGGAAGAATTTTCAAAAGCTGCCTGTAACTCTCAGTGCCTCCATTTCTCAGTAGCTCTTTTTAGACAGCTATGGACTGATATACAGTATCTGAGAAATGTACTGTTTCTCATAACTCCATCATATATTTTCTACATAAAACTTGTGGCATGATTTAGAAAACTGTGATGGCAGTACTTCAAGATTATTGTTATATTTGGTAGTAAACCCTTCTGCTAGAGATTTTGTAAAAAATATTTTGAGTGCTACATTCAGGAACAGAACTATTATAACATAGAAATAAATAACTATGAACAATATCTTTATGATATTATAGATATGCTGTAGCTTGAACAAGTTTTAGGCCTGAGGTAGAAATGGCTGGGTAGGGTACTCAGACCTGTACTATGGAAGTCAAATTTTTTTCATGTTAAAATCTTGGGATCTATGAAAAAACTTTATTGAATTACTGTCAGTTCTAGTCACAATATCACAATCAAGTAAACATTTTAATTTTCTTGGAGGAATGTTTGCATTAAGATTAGATTATTTTAGACCACAAAACGGTAGTGTGTTCTTTATTTATTTATTATCACAAATGTAGAGGACTAAGTGTGATAACATTTGTGTTAATCACACACTGTAGGACTTAGAGCAGTGGTCCATAGAACCCTGGTGGTCCACAGACTGTCTAAGGGGTCCATGAAAGATGGCTATATGATAAATCAAAAGTATGTGAATACCCACACTTGCAATTCAAAGGGGTCCACACCATTCAGAATTTCCAAATGGGTCTGCAAATGAAAAAGGTTGAAACCCACTGACTTAGATTCCAAGTTCATACATCTGTTCAATGTTTTCTTCTTAGTTCTTGTACTAAGTACTAAGATTGAGAATGCACCATGTTGGATTTTCAATGGCTGACATTCGTTCAGCAAAGCCTATTGCTTGCCACTAAATTATGTAGTGTGTTAAAAATCATTTGGTAAATATACACAAAATAGACATGTTCAGTGAACACGATGCTGAATGGAGTATGATTAGATTTAAATACATTTCTATAACTTGTGTACTTCCTTGAAGGAACAAACACTCAACTGATGTAAACTGTTCAAGCTTCATTAACTTCCCTTGAGTTAGGTAGATTAGACCTCAAGACTTCACAGAACAATTACTAGTATTTAGTAATCTTCTGGAAGTTGCATAGGTTTGGTGCAAGAGAATATAGTTCTCTTCTTCATAGCATAAGCATGTTTTGAATATTTCCTTTGCTCAGCTATGTCTAATGTTGTTAGTGGAGGAGCTGAACAGCAGTGGCTTGACATTCTCATCTACTGATTAGGGGCCCCATTATGAGTGGGCTATGATGAAACAATTTTCCGGGATACTACGGAGTCACTTACTTTACTATGTTGCATTTTTGAAGAGTTGGAAAATTGTAAGCATCACATGCTATCTGACCTAGTTCCCTTCTGTGGCTAAATCCCTTTATATGTGTATGTAAATGCCCAGAAAAATTTGCTGGTGGAACCGAAAATGAGTGTTGTTTCAGGGAAAGATGGCTTGTACTGGGAAAACCAGACAGCTGACAAAAGGACAGATTTTGATCTCCAGAGTAAATTAGGAGTAACTCATCCAAATCTGTGGAACTATTAACAAAGTAAAACTGCAAGAGGAGACTCAAGCCTGCATCTTTTTTGTAAGCAGCCTTCTTCTCAACAAATCGGGAGAAAAAAAATTGGCTACATGCTTTAAAGTTTGATGCACAACAGATGGTTGAGATGACTAGAAACACAACTCAACTTGCTTTCAACACATCTTGAATACAAATTGCAATAGAAAGAACTACACATGAATATTCTAATATCCACCCTAATGAAACAATTTTTTAAGTGAAATATGCTCTGATAATACTGTTTAAATCTGGTAGCTTGTTGTGGGACAGTTGTGACCTTTTTATCCAGATACCATACAGATAAGCAAATGACACTTTAGAATATGAGTAAATAAATCCATGTGATTGGAGTCCCCCACCTTTAAGAAATTTCCCTGGTCCTTCTTAGCTATGCATATGATTACAAAGTGGAGAAGAGGAAAATAACTTATTTATAGGACAGGAGTCTACATTTCCAATAAGGATCTCCAATATTGTAAGCACAATTTTGTGGCTACAATTATATGTGGGGCCAATTATTTGAACATGCAATTGCACCTATTTAGAAGTCTCAATTGGGCAGTTAGTCTTCTAAATGGGTACAATTGCTGCCACAAATAACTACTCTTGCATTTAATTATGGGTGCAAAATTATTCCTACAATATTGGAGGTCAGGTGGAGGCCCAGATAAAATTCTGAGTGTATTGAGATAGCACAGATAAAGCTTGAAAAGTTGCTTTCCTCTCAGATAAATCTTTCACAGCACTCAAAATGGTTGCAAAAATTGAAAGTCACATGTCTTTGCCAGGAAGGGAAAATAATGCCTAGGATATATATTATTACAGGGAGGATGTATAGAAAGAATGTCTCACAATGGCAGGTAGACGAGTAATTCACAAATGAAGCTACTGGTATTTTAACCACTGGAATTGTATTTGAAAAACAGTTTCCAGAAAGGTCACATTCCAGCCAACATACTAGCAAAGTTTAAAGACCAAATAAATTTAGCTTATGATCTACAAAGGAAACTTTTATGTCACAGTCAAATTTGATACATAAACAGTTTTTTACATCAAAGGAGAAGTAGCACTATCCTTTTCAAAACCTTGCCTTAAGGTTTTCAGTGTGCCTCTGAAGACAGATGAAGGCTATTATTAGATTGATACCTACTTGTTTTTGCTGATATTATGATTGGTCTTAATTGCAGAACCAAATATTATTTTTATGCTTCATTTAAACATACTGCTGTATTGGGGCACAAGGTGTTTATGTTTAACTGAGTCCTTTTGAAAACTCTTGCTCTTCTAATTTTCTGTCAGTTAACTATGCTTAACAGGAATAGTGGTGAAGAATTTTAAGCACAAGATAAATATTCATTTTAAATATTTTTTATTTCAAACAGAGAAGTCTTTAAAAAAAAAAAATTTGAATTGTGTGGAGTCTTAAAAAGTACTGTTGGATAATGTAAAAAGAATTCCACAAATATTTGTTTGCATTTTTTAAGCAAATTTGCTTTGACTATGTTCACACCCCTTTGATGTTTGCTTTCTATGAATATTCTTCTAGGTAATGAGTTTTCTGGCAGGAATGTTGGTGGCAACAGTGAATTTTAAGTATATGTTTGAAAATATTTGCAGAGTGTTTTTTAATTTGTAAATGTGGTACTAGAAATCTGATTCTGAGAGCTATGCAGATCTTATCAAGGAGCATGCTATCTGAATTATGTATTTAGTCAAAACTAGCCAGCACAGATCCAGTTTCAAATATTGAATACTGGCAGTGACTTCCTGGCAAATGACATGCAGACTAATATACAGATGTAGAAAATATTTAATGGATCATTTAAAATAAGAAATACATTCCAGAAAACTTGCAGACAATTTTAGATTATCTCAGGTTGCCCAGGAAGTTTTACATAGTGGGCAGGTCCAACTTGGTCAGGGCAGCACCTGAGCACACAGGAGATGAACTGATGTAAAGCGTTTCCCTGGCACACCTCTGTGAAGTCACATAGAAGTTCTTAGAGAAAACAAAGACATTCTCTTTTAGCCCTGGTCTCGTGCTCTGAGGGTGCCGCATAAAGAGACTCTGCATGTCTGTCTACCTTCCAGAAATCTTGGCATTTCTCCTACTACTTCTGTGTTTAGGGCCCCAGGCACCTGTGGAGGGGTGCAGGATTTGCTCTAATTGGAAAACAATCCTGCTAGTTTTGTGAAAATGTTAATATTTACTTTTAGCTGTCATGCATTTTAGATCTCTCTACTTGGGGAAATACCTAAGGGATAAGCATTTGCTTGCAACACATTACATTTTAATTAAGCCAATTTCAATTGGATTGTTTTGTATACTTTAGATCAAGCATGGAATAAACACGTATCTTATTTTATGTATTTTTTTAAAGATGGAAGGAATGATATAATGGTATAGGAAAGTAAGTGAATACATTTTAAAGTCAGTTGTTTATTGACATAACTTTCAGCCTAACACCCAGGAATTATTTTAATTTAGAATGTTTTTATTACATGCTACAGACTTAATTCTGCCCCAGTTTACTCAATGGGAGTTTTGCCATTGACTTATATGGGAGAAGCATCCAACTCTAAAACAACAGTCGTCAGGTACTAATGATAAGTATGAGATGTTTGCCCATTAATATACTACGTGGTATAACAGTACGATCTTACTTCCTAAATAAATGAATAATTTCTTGTTAGATGTTAAAAATATCTCTGTCCTTTTTTAATGAGGCTGATACAGAAGTTTGCCTAAATAATGAGTAGTCTGTGTGTCTTTGATAATATTTTCCAAAAAAAATGCATATTCATCAATAGCAATGAAGTAAATTCTAGTATGTACTTGTATCCTTTTTTCCCTCTTTTCTTTCTTTTTGCTTATGTCCACATTTTTGAGAATATTGATGCTGGAACTGATACCAGCTGATCCAGCTGTCTCCAAAATTAGTACTGAGAAAAATAAACTGTTCTTCAAAGTAATAATTTTATACAACTAAATAAATAAATATTGTCAACACTGGGTCAAAAATACAAGCAAAATTACATCAAATTCACTTCATAAGATGGATTGTATGAATGCATTTCAGTTCCTCTCTCATCAGTCTCCTTTATATTTTTAGACAGTCTTTATGTGAATACAATGACTCCAATATCAAACATTTTAAATGATGCTTGAAATATCAGTCACTTGACTTTGATGTCACACACAATTAAATTCAACCCATCTTCTCTCAGTTAATAACAGCAATCTCACCAAGTCTAGTGCCTAATTAATACAAGCTATTTGTCACATAGAGGTGACACATGTATATCAGAAAGCTTGAAATATTGTTTTGTGCTGAAGTGTCGCTAGCCAGCCCTGCAATATAGAATCTGTCTTATGTATGATTGGCTTTAAAGATTTCAAAAGGCCTCAGAGTTTAGTGTATTCAAGCTGGGACTCGATAGTGCATAGAAGGTGTTACTGATGTGTTGGTTCCCTTTAGGCTGCTAAATAGTAAGGTATTTAGAAAGAGATGCAGTTAGAACTGAAAGGTTCATGCTTGATGATTCATTTAGGTGATCGGCAGAATTAGAAATACAGAGGCACTGGTAATTTGCTTAACCTGCAGTTTTTAAGCTAGTGATAGAATACACAATCATATATTTTCCCATTGTTGCCAAAGCATTTTTACTGCTATTTATACTCAGCATTTTTAACTTGGAGTTTCAACTAGGATTGCTGTTACAAACTAATGGATGAGTCTGTCCCTTACTGAAGTAAATTATGGAATAAATAAATCTGAGGATGGCCTGATCCTGCAATGTGTATGTAAGCAAAATACCTGTTTCACTGGGTGCTTTGCCTGACTTAAGGCAGCCAGCAGTGCTTGCAACCAGAAATTATCTTTGCCATTCATGACAGTAAATTGTGCATAATTTGTTATTAAATTGTTCTTGTGTATGAAGCAAAACAGAAACTTTCACAAAAGGCAAAAAGACAGGAAACATTTGTTAACAATGCACATATAGATTTATAGGGCTTTCATATTTTGTAGTCAGATAATTGTTATGGCATATCTGATTTTTTCTGTATTGTGATTTTGCTTCATTTCAACACAAACAGTAGAACGTTTGTAAATGACAGAAACATCAGCACCCTCTTAGGGCTCTTATCCGTCCACAGTTGGCTCCATTCAGCCTATGAGTCACTATGGGTCTTCAGGGTTTTGCAACCATGGGGGCTATACTCTTTAATGTGAAGAGGAATGGCACCAAAAACAGGGGTGGTCTCCTACCATTGGGAGAAGATTTCTGGACCTAACGCACATGGCTACTTGGGAATGATATCGGGGGATATAGGCAACATCCCAGTAAATTGTGTTCTTCCTATGTTGCATTAGATTCTTACGGTTAAATCACTTAAGGGCATCTTTACATGTGCTCTGTCGTGCAGGGGGGCAGGGGGAGGTACTTTAATTAGAGCACCTATGAGAGCTGGTCTAATTAAAGTGAATGCAGCATCACATGTATTCTGTGTCCTGCACTTCAAAATGGTGGTGGGGGCACTTTAACTAAAACTTGTCAACAATTAATTAGCATGTATCAGAGCAGGCATCTGGTATGTGTGTAGGTGCCCTTAGTTGACCTTTAGAGAAGGGTAGCCCCAATGGTTTAATTTTTTTTCTCTTACTAATTTACTTTTAGTAGGCAATCTTAGGTACACTGGATGAACCTTCTGGTTATGTTGTTTATGAGATGGGATTTTGTTCCCTCCTGCCTACCATTTAGGGACAGGAGCCATGAAAATGCACATTCAGCAAAGAGAAGAGACAAGAGACACCCCTGTGTTTCAGCAAATGATTTCTTTCCTTTTGCTTAGAAAAATGTAAAATTTAATTGTTAGAATTAACTGCACTTAAATTCTATACCCTCAAAATACAAGATTGCATCAATGTAAAGTCAAATGAAATGTTGAATATAACTTTTCCTAGTTTTCTGATAAGGTATGCAGTGATTGTTTAATGTGGTGGGGATACATTTCAATCTGTGTTCAGCAAAATAGAGAGGGACAAAATCATTGTGAGTAAGTGATTCAACCACTATGAGAGTACCATGCACTGGCCCTGACTATATAAACAGGTTATTTCTAACTGCTATTCCCGCAAGCTCCACAGGTCACACAGGGAGACTGTATCCTGAGAAGTAGTGACTCTGAAAATGATTTAGGGGTCAGCATAGTTGACTAACTGAACATGAACCCCCCAGCATGATGCTGTGGCTAAGAGGGTTAATGTAATTATTATCATTATTATGTATTTGTATTATGGTGGCATCTTCATGCCCCAGTCACAGGTCATGGCTTCATTATTCTAGGCATGGTACAAATGCACAACAATGAGAAAGTTCTTGTCCCAGAGAACTCATAATTTGAGTGTAAGTTGACAGAGAGGAAGCATGTGCAACAGATAGATAAGCGACCTCAAGTATAGTGGTTTACAATGGTTGGTAGCTGAAACTAGACAGGTTCAGATGGGAAATAAAGAGTACATTTTTGAAATTGATTTTAATTAATACTGCTAACATTGAATTAAGGATAGTGGCAGACCCTCTATCACTTAAGTCAGGAATGGGCATCTTTAAAGACTTCAGTTCAGTGAAAAGTTGTAGACTTGATGCAAGTATCACCAAGTAAAATCTAGAAACTTTAATATGGGACTTTAGATTAAATGATAATTTAGAGATTATAATGGTCCCTTCTAGCCTTAAGATCAATGAAAATTAAACATGGTCTTTGAAAGTGGAGGTATGTTCTTTCTGTCACTCATTAAATAATTTCCTCAGACACACCTGTGCTATACTGTTGTCTTCATATGCTCTTCCTCCTGACACTCATGCAAATCCTGGTCCTTGAAAAGTGCCTTGATGATGACCAAGAAGGAGATTTATTGAAGATGATGACATTTTTATGCAGATACTTTTCAGGGTAGAACTGTACTTTCACTGTTGAAAGTATTTAGGACAGAATTACAAACATTTTATAGTATATGGCATTTTATTCACTAAAATGAGAAGTATATCACTGGCTGGCTGTAAAACTGTGTGTTGTGGTCCCTGATAAGTCATGCCAAATATCATAAAATATTACACATCTTTCTTACAAATTGTATAAGCAGTTTCCATATGGTTATAGTCCTGTGCATGCTTAGCTGTGTCAATTAAATAAAAGAAATACTTCAACCTTTTTTAGTAACTTGCATCAAATTACAGTTGAATTTCCTAATAAATGAAGAGTGTTGTCCATAGTCTGTGTCAACTACTTGCTATTACAAAAATTACATTGGCTGAAGTTTTGGATGCAAGCCACAGCTGAAGGCAGTTCAGCAAACTAGATGGCCAGCTGGCCAGCTCTGATATGGCAATTCATAGGTTTCTCTATACAGAGTAGTGTAATTTAGTCAGTAGTTTACCAACATAAAGCCCTCCAAAGCATGATCTGGTGTTTTTATATTTTCCATTTGAATATCACGGTTAGTGGAATGAGGTATACATTTACGGGAACCCAAACAGTGATTTATTGTTAGGTAACTTTGGAGACTAGGGTATTGTTTATACCAACGGGTATCTGACTTATATGAAATTAATGAAACACAATTATAATTATTGTTATTATAAAACCTAAGTAAGCCAGTGCAAAAAGACTGAATTTTTTTAGATAAAAGCGCACACTTTTGGTTAAAAACCATATATATCTAACCTGAGACAAAAGATAATTCAAACAGCCTAACAGAGAAATTTCCCTGAGAAGCTGAAGCTAGCTACTTAAAACATGGATTATCCTACTTTTTGGTGCTATTCAGGGGTTAAAGGAAGGGGCTGAGTGAGGGTCCTTCCCTGTTAATAGCAGAGGGAACACTCCCCCTCCTCCTCCCTGCTTGATTGAGCAGCAACTTCCCCTTCTCCCTGGCTGGTGCAGTGAGAGCTCCCCCTTCTGTTTTCAGTTGACACCAACCACTAGTGCTATACATGCACTGAACTGAATCAGCACCAGTCCAGCACCCAGAGTATGAACATTGTAGTGGTACATATGTTGTTGCTGATTTTCTTTTCCCTTTAAAGTCCCATACTGCTCCTACAGGGATTGATCCTTATCTTTATATACAGATATTAATCAAGAACAACTCTGTTAATATAAAATAAGTACAAGCAAGATACAGAATCAGCCTTTCATTATATAAAATTGTTTTTATTGTGTGCTATTATGTTGCTTGTTAGGATTATGATGTCAATTAAACAATGTGCACGTATGAATTTTATGTTAACAACACTGATTTTTAGAAGAAATATTGAGCCACTGTTTAGCATAATTTGCAATGCTCTGCTTCCTGGCTTTAGTGTAGTGCAGTGTAGTCACAGAACACGTGTTTGTGAAGTGGACAAAGACATGTTTTTATCTGCTTGAAAAGTGTATGTTGGATTTACTAACTAATGCACAAATAAACTGTTGGATTTTACCCCAAGAGCAGGTGAAAAAGTGGGAAAAAATGTTCTAAGGGCTACATATTTTTTCATGTGTGGAAGTACTGGGCGGTTTACACATTTAGATATATGGGCTAGTACATTTGGGTTGTATTTAAGCTAACAACCTATACCTAAAAATCATTGGAATCTGACGTAGGAAAGGGTAATGGAATACGTTAAATATAAAGTGGTGAAATACCTTCACTAAAAACTCATTGTTTACACAAATATCACTATAACTTGAAGGATAGGACTATAGCAATATTGGGTCCTACTGTATGGTAATACCAGCTGTTTCTTACTCTTCAGTGGTGACTGGTGTCTATAGTTTAACTTTACAAGAGAGCAAACTAATGCATGCATATTACCTCAGGAGATACTGGTATGACCTGGGGCCATTATGCTTTTCATTTACAATTGATGTTTTACCCTGAACTGAGTTTGTGTGGTTAAAAAAGGAGTGTAATCCCTGTACAATGATGTAACCTGGGCTGTATGATCTAGAACCCAGTATAGAAAAGAACAAAAAGGATCCACTTCATTCAGGAGAATCATGCCCTAAGCAAATCTACTTCATTTATACTCTGCGTCATCCACTGGGTCCTACAAATGACACAAAGGTTGCAGGATGTAAAGTAAGAGAAGGCCTAGGACACAGGGTCTCATTTTCCAAAAAAAATTAAAATAAAATGAAGCCATTAGGAGAGAGTTGGATATTACTTTCCTTTTGAAGGTAGGTATGCATGACAATGCACATCATGCAAGATAATCACTGCACTGACTTCATGTAAATAGATGCCATTCCATTAAGTATGAGTCCTGTAATACTTTATCACTGCAGAGTGAAAGCAGTTGCATAAATATGGTCTTATACCATCAAAAGTGGGACCTTTGAATCTGTTGGAGTGGCTATAGAGCAGCAGTTTCCAACCCTGGGTTGCAACCGAAATGAAGTTTGTGGGGGCAATGCTGGCGGCCCTGCTCAGAAAAGATGAGCCACACCATGTGCCGGGAGCTCTCCCACCCCCCACTCCTGGGCTGCCATGCTCCGTTCCCAGCAGTGGGGTGCAGAAAAAAAAGGTTGGGAACCACTGCTATAGAGCTGAGTCTGGAGTATGTTTCAATAAGAACTGAAGGTATGAATTATTGCCTCAGTAACACATGCTGTAACAGTCTTTTAAGAGTTGCTGAGGCCTTCACTCTGAGTATTTCTATATCTGGAATTAGGAAAGTAATCAAAATTACATACCCAGCCATGAGTTGATGGCCTGCTTGCAATTATCCAGGTTTCTTTCTAATGATGAACTAACAAAATGAAATAGTAAAGATCACTGTATTGCTAGAACATTAGGAGAGGCATAAACATATTTACATGTAAATAATTTGTAGAATCTGTTATGGAAATTGCTACTACATGAGTCTTTTTCTGTAATAAAAAATATTTAGAGAAAAAGGAAAGGGTTCAATTGTTAAAAATTTTATATATGGAAGACAGCAATGATCATGTTCCTTTTTGCCATTTATTTTACTCCCTTTTTATAATGTTTCTGGCAACTATAAGATATTGTTTTTAAAAAATTAAAATACTATAATTTCTCCATTTTTGCATTTTATGAATATTTTATGATATGATGAGAGAGAATGATAGTACAACCATTGCAGTGTATAATATTTAATGTAAATATTTTACGAGGAGAACCCTATGGTGATGCATCTCATTTTCATGGGTTTCCCAGTGGGCATCAGAAAGGACCATGTGAAAAATACAGTTTTGCAACATAGTCATATAAAATTGTATAAAGCACAGAACTAGGCATGCTTCTGTGAATAAAGCATGAACATTTTATCTTAGGTTTAAGAGTTTTGGGACAAGATTCTGAATCTCTTAAGAGGCTTGGTTGAAAACTTTTAAATGCAACTTTTTTATCAAAATGACTTTTAAAAATTCTAAATGTTTTGTGGAAATGTATTTGTTTAGATGACAGTTCTATCTGGAATATTACTGAGGTCCATGCTGAGTAATATTGGCATACTTACTGGTCTTATTAGTTTACCTGACCAGCACAATGCAGTGCTTTGTAGAGATACCCAAGCTAGCTCTCAAATAGGCTTGTTTGAGTACCAGAAGCAGTCTAGCTGTGTTAGTGTAGTGTCTTGCATGGATTAATTAACCCTGCTGTGAGAAACAAGGTATATTAACTCAGAGGGAATGCTGTGTTTATATAGTTTGTACTGTTTTCAGCATCTGAGCTAACTCTGAAATCTCTGTCTGGCATTGCATTTTGCTGTGTAGACATACCTGGAGAGATACGTTCGAATACCACCAGAGAATACAATGGGAACATCAATATGAGAAGTTGACTACAAAGTTGCCTAACTAGCTCTGCAATAAAATATCAGTATCTACATGTGTGGTGCTATTAGGACGCTATAGAATTAGGCACAGAATTAACTCTGGCATAGAATAGGACTGCCAGACATAATCACTATCCTATGGTGGAGTTATTTACTTTACTGCAGTGCATGTGTAGACGCTGACGGGGCTAGGTGGGGTAGGAGGGTGCTTCAGTGTGGGGGCTGTCTGCCAGCTAGCCCTGACTAAAGCACCATTGTGCCCCTGCCAGCCTCTCTACAGCATGTTAAGCTGGGTCGGAGGAGCTCCAAGCTGGGCCCCGGGATCCTCTGCCAGTTGGGGCTGCTCAGCCCTGGCTTAATGTGGTGTGGTCCTGGGAGGATGTGCAAATGCTGTACCCAGGAGCAATAAACTCTAGCATGAACTGTGCCAGGGTTTATTAAGGCATACTAGTTGCCTAACAGTAGACACACCCAATAGTTTGGACATTCACTTAATAAGCTCTAGACTGAAATTCAAATCTTTAGCCTGAGTTAGCCTGAGCAGGGACTACAGCCTACATTTATTATTTCCTAGCATTGGCTATTGGCTATTTTGGGGTATCGCTCAGTTAACATAATTATTGTTCTCTAGTCAGTCCTACTATTTATTCAAGAAAAAATACTATGTGGCATTATCCTGCTTCCATTGATTTCAAAGGACACAAGATAAATATCTATTATATGACAATCAAATATAATAAAACCCAAAATGAGACGCACATTCTGGATCCTACTCCCATTAAAGTTAATGGAAGTGTTGCTACTAAAATTAGTTAGAGGTGCATCTATTTACTCCTTCAGTTCACTACACATCAAGTCAATGTGACCTTGACCTTCTGAATATGCTTGTATGAGCTAAATAGCCAGTGGTAGATTTGCAATGTGAGTCTGGACACTGAAGTGTACCCTTATCTTATCAATGTTATGTGCAGTACTATAAGCTAGGATAACTTGGATGATATAACAAAGCTTAGATCTTTTCTGTTTTGGATTGTATGTATGGCAGGCCTGATTCTTCATGCCTTGCACACTAAAATATCTCCCTGGTTTTGTCTAGTAATTTTAGTTTTGCAAGGAACACTGGATTGGGCCTCTGAGCAATTAAAAATTAAATGCAATGCTGGCAGGTCCCTATATTTTAAGTAAAAAACCCAGATTTATTTAAAAAATAATACCCGTGGGCTACACTACCTGCAGTAGTCATGCATTGTAATGGAAATTTCAGTCCCATGTGCCACAGCAACTGTGGCACAGCAAGTTTTTAAAAATATCTTTAGTGATATTATTGCTGATAATAACAAGGCTAATAATGTGTCTAGTAAAAACATAAGAGTTCATTGCTTAATGACAGCTTGTTAAATCTATATATGTTTGACTATTGCTAATAGCTGGTTTTAAATAGAGGGTAAAAAATCTTTTCTTTAGTTTCCAATGCAGAAGTCTTTTCGTAGTAGATTGCAATTTTGGTATAACAAAATAAAGTAACACCTTTGAAAGATTGAAAGCATATCTTCAATTGAATCAATTTTGATATTTCAATTTCTATCAAACAAGACTTCAGGGTCAGATTTTGTGTGTACTTTTCCCTCCATGTCTCTGTGTGTACAGTTTCTGGTGTCTAAAGATTTTAATGAACATCTTGGATAGTTAAGTGCTTAAAACTGTGGTCTTGTTCTGCCACTCATTCACATTGCTTAGAAAAAACTATCTTACCCCCTTGGCAATCCCATATGAGAAAAGATGGCTGAATCTGGGCCCATCTTTTGTGTATGTACAAATGCAGTTTATATTCACAGGAGTTTTTTACATAATTGACTTTAGATGTCAAAGGTAAAACCACACTTTTGGAGATCAGGTTGAGAACACTTTTAAATAGAGGTGCACTGATGTATTGGTCCAATATTGGATAGGTACTGATATAAAGAAAATTGTCTGTACTGGATATCGGCCCGATGGGGCCAATAATTTGGCCGATAAATGCCCTTGCTGTGCACAGTCGCAGTGCAGCACTCATGCAGCGAGGAGCAGAACTGGCAGCGTGGAGAGCTGCCTCTAGCTGGTAAGTCCATTGTGGTAGAAGTGGGGGAGGGAAGAGGAGTGGGGGAGGCAGTCAATGCCCCCCCACAGTGAGGGAGGTGGCAGGGGCAGGCCCTGCCCATGCGGGGGGGGTGGAGCCACAGCTTGTGGCGGGGAGGCAGCTCTCGCTGCTGCACTGGGGGGCGTGTGTCCCCTGGATCTGTGCAGGGCAGGGTGGGGTGGGCTGCAGCCAGGGCTGCATGGGGCTTTTCTCAGTTGGGGCCGGGCTTGCAGTGGGCGCCAGCAGTGCTGGGAGGATGCTGCATCCACCCAAAATTTTGCCACTGTTCTGCTCCTAGTGCTGCCTCTTCCCCTGCCCCCTCCCTCACCACAGGGGGCATTGATCTGACCTCCCCCCATTCCCTTTCCCTCCTCCATACCCTTCCACTACACCAGACTTACCAGTTGGTGGCAGCTGTATTGGAAATTGGATCAGTATCAGTATCAGCTGATACGCCTCCTTAAATATCAGCTATTGGTATTGGCCCCAAAAATCTCTATCAGTGCACCCCTACTTTTAAACATCGGTCCTTACGGTAAGCAAGGTTGTGAGACAGCTTCTTGTATTTAACTTGGAGCATACTTATAATTTCTCATTGAACGACATAAAATAATGATATTATAACTCTGATTTGGTCTTGCTCCACTGAAGTTGATTAGAAAAGGATCAGGCTCTAAAGTATATAAAGCAAAATCTGGTTACATACACACCTTTCATTACGGCATAATTTTGATTAACCTGTTTAGTTTGGTAATAGAAAATCCTTACATTAATGCATTAAGCAAGTCAAAACTAACATTTACGAGAACTATCTAAAAGCAGTCAAAGATAATGCTGGGTTAAAAGTAGTAAGCAAAGCATTTTGGAATAATAATAAAAGTCTGCAGTATTTATGATATTCAGAAGTCCTTTTTGTAGGTTACAGAACAAATGAAATCATAAGTTGCCTCTTCTGATTTTGATGGTAACAAAAGCAATGGTTTCAGAAATATAGTAGTGTTTCAGCAATCAAAGAGGCTGCTTCCTTACCATAATTTTAGCATCATCTCAGCATGTGGTGGCAGAAAGGTTCTCTTTTTTCAGAATACCACTAATCCTGCATTGTCTTTATTATCTTTATTTTCTGATGCTTGCCCGCACAGATCATTCACAAACTACGAAGATTAGAGATGGAACATGCAGCCTTTCAAAAGCTGATAAATTATATTAATATTAGGATGCCCTTAGAAGCTTTCTGTCAATGTAGAGGTTGCAGTCAGCCCACTAACATATATTAATGTATATTTTATGTATATATTTGAAGATATCGTTATTTATAATTAAATGCTAAATAGATGATTTAGAGGCTACATTTCATTCTAGAATATTTTATAAATATATTTTATTATTATGTACACATACATATTTATCTGTGTGTAACCAGATTTTAAAATGTTCTAGTTGCCCCTCTGTGGGGAAAAGTTGTGCCTTCAGAATGTACATCCATACTCTTTAGTGTCTGTAAAAAGTCAATTGCAGGTAAAAACCAAAGTGCTAGCAATTAGTTAGTAAAATGTGCAAATGTTCTAGTTTGTACTCTTAATTAATTTTTTGGACCTCAGGTGCTGGCATGTTGCAGTTTTGTGGCTGCATATTGCATCTGAAAACGGGGAACTTGGTGAGTGATTACTCACAGGAGTATTCCTATTGAAGTCAATTAGAGTAACTGCAAAAAATATATATATCTTTCAAAATGGTTTGCCATTATTTTTTAACAGTGAATAAGTAAGTGCTATCTATGTTTCTAAGTGTCTGGGTTTTTGTATTGCCACTTCCACTTTTCAAAGTTAGCAAGTGATTAACTCCACAATGAGATGTGATTGTTCTTTGTATTCAGAGAAAAAGATATAAAAGGAGTAAAATATTTTACTTTGAGTATTGACTGCAGAGCAAGTTTAACATTTACGCTTCTTGGCACATCACAGTGACTTGGTATTATACACATTTGCTGCACTTTTGCAGCATGGTATAATGCAAAAATGCATTATACAATAGTGCATAATGAGTTATTAAAATCTGCGTTCAAAAATCTGTGTTCATAAGCAGATATAGGACCTTGTCTGTGACACTATGGTCTATTAAGTCAATGCACATTTCATTAAAAACAAAATCATTCAGTGATCTAATAATTCTTATATTGGCATCAATGGGGACAAGATGGTAAATCCAGGCAAGAGGAAAAGCCAGTGTCTAGCAAAAGTGACCAGGTCAGATACTTGATTGTGATGGACTGGAAGCAGTGAATAGAATCCGCCTTCCTAAGGAGTGTGCTGCAGTAAAGGGCCAAGTGTTGTTTATGGAGAGAAGTGGGGACATCTGCTTAGCTTGCAGGCAGGGGCAGAATTAGGGCTTATTCTGGCTTCTGCTGTGTCTGATCAAAATGTGACATTTGGAGAAAGTTCCTAAAGAATGGGCACCCAGGATCAGAAAACTTCTTCAGAAAATCGTGGCAGCATCAGAGTCTGGAACTACTTGTTTCAGTCTTAATGGCTCACCAGACTACAGCAGAGGAGTTTTAGAACTTTATGGGCATGTCTACAAGTTTTGCTATGGTGAACTTGTTACTGCGCTGTGATTTAATACTTCCAACAGCCTGTTCTGTGCTGTATGCATGGCACATGGTTATTTTTAGCAGCTACTTTACTATAGCAGCACGCTATACCTGAGGAGTGTGTTGCTACAACAAAGTAGCTGCTGGTCATATGTAAATGCCTGCAGATGCTCTGTCGCCATAGCACATTGGTATGGTGACATAACATCATGTGTAGACCTGACCTATTAGTCTAAGTTTCCTTCTTATGTGTACAGCACATATAAGGCCCAAATCTGACTGGGGAGAAAATAATACAATCACCCCTGTAAATGGAATTAATGTAGTTCTTTTTTTACAAAGCGATGGTGAAAGTGTGGTGTTGCTAATCCCTGTGCAATATGAAGGCTTCTTGTGGCCCAATGGGTTGCAAAATTGTGGTGGAAAGAATTTCTGTACTCTGTAGGAGCAGAAGAGGCGTGATGGCAGCCTAAATGAATTTACTAACATGTTTCCCTTGCCCCACCCCTGGGGTAAAGCATCCGCAGTACAAAAAGAGAACAGGTTACTGCAGCCCAGAGCCTGAAGACAGCACACTCTTGGAGTTCCTCTATTGGTGGTCATTGAAGAGAAGGATTTGGTAGTTACTTTTACTTTCTCTGTCTATGCAGGTTTGGGTAGGAGTCAGGGTGAGCTCAGAAATCACATATCCATTATTATGCCGAGTATGTTGTCAGACCTGTCCCATGTTTCACTGAGCCTTTTTGAAGCTTGTGTTACATGAGACCTGAGAAGCAATCTTGGATTATTTGTGCAGTTGAGGTGGCCAGTTTCAGCCCTATATTCCTAATGCTCACTGATCTGGTTGATATATTTTGTATGTACTGAAAATCTAAACATGGTCTATAGTATGCAGCATAGATACGGGACTAAAATGTCTTCACATGCAATGGCTTTTATTACAGCTTTATCAGGTATTATACAGAAAAACTAAAAGATAAATATAAGCTGTTATAATTTCCAGTGATACCTGTGTTTACAATAGGTTTATTAAGAGTGAATTTCTTTCTAGGCACTGAATTTCTAGGTTTTTGTTCTTTTAAACCATTTCTTAAAGATGACTCCAACAAAACATTCTGAAGAAATTTGTATCATATGTGAATCTACAGAACAGAAACAGATTATTTCCTGAATATTAATATTTATTTTATCATTACAAGCAAACCTTCAGTCTGTTAAGATGGTATTTAGAATACAGACCCAGTAGCAAATTGTTAAATCAGTGTAGAACTCCAGCACAAAATATCCTTGGTTTACTATATGTCAATAAAAAACTGGGAGAGTCTGCGTTTAAAGTTGTTAGTTTTCAAATAAAGCATCTAGTTTCAGGGGAAAAAAGACTTAGGAGTGGGCTGAGGACTGGAAAAGAGGCCATTAGGTTTGTCATAATAACAGTGTCTTTGATATATATGTTAATAGAAAGGCTATTGACAGTGGAGAGATTGAAATTAATACTTGTCTATTAGACCAAGGCCAGAAGTTGTTGCCTCAAACCAAAATAATTGATTCCATGAGTTCATTTGTCTAATGACCCTGCATTGTGATACTCTGAGCCAAAACATATTTAGCAGTGGCGTTCCCCCTAAATCTTAGAATATGTTTACAGTGTAATGTTGATACTATTTATGGCAGTATTGAAATAGGGGTGAATGCTGAAGTCATTGGGTGAGGCTGATGCAAAACAGATGAAATTATTTTAACATCAGGACTTTAGGATGTTAAAAGAGAATTTAAGAGACTCAGTAGTAGTGAAGGTAGACTTCTTTATCCTGCAAAATAGCTCTTTTGAGATAATTTTGCAATTATTTTTAACAGCGAAGAAATAGATGCATTAGACTACATCTCCAGGCACCTACAAGGATTTGCTATAACACATTTTATTAAGACTATTTAATCTATGATGGAATGATCCATAGATATTATGGATGTCAGCACTTGCCTTTAATATTTTCTTTGCTTTACTGATACATTTTTAACATTAACAACCAGATGTTGGTAGGCATAAAAAACAATCTTTGTTGCACATTGCGACGACTGTAAATCTACAGTCCATTTGCGGAGTACTCTGTAAATGTCAGTTGACTAAAAATAAATTTCATGTATGTTCACTTTTGGATAAGCAGATTTTTCTAAATGCATTTTCTATTTTGTTGTTGACAGTGACTTTTACTGATTAGAAGATAATATAAACAGTAAATTTAATTTACATAATTAAGTTAATCTTTTAGATTTTAATGTAGTGTATCATGAGTTTCAAGGCTTGTAAATGAGATTTTACTAGTAAAACTCTTATTAGTAGAAAAATACCACTTCCTCGTAGCATCCATGAACAGTATAAATGTGTTATGTTCCTTTGTTTCAGACAAGTGGAAACAATAATATACTGCTGGCCCTTTCTTGACAGTTGCTTTAAAAATTGTAATAAAAAATACAGCTTCTGTGTGCAACGGTTGAAAGTCTCTCACTTTGCAGAAAAATAGATTGTACTTCTAAGGACCTTCAACCGTAAGGCCTCTCTTGTAAAGATGCCTGCCTTTAAAATGCAACTTTTTTGTTGGATGAACAGCCTAATGTTCCATGCATTGTACTAGTAGTAGCATTTTATGCAACATTGAAAGACTCAATTAATTTGCATAATTCCATGAGTATTACCATGACTTTAAGGTAGGTTAGTTTGCTCAGGAGTCTTGCCTGCCCAATATATATGTTTGCCATTTTGACAAATTAATCATTTCTAAAAACAATTAATTATACTTATGACAAACTGAACCTTATGCCCATGGGTCTTAAATTTTTATAGCAGAAATCTAATATTAATGCGTTTAAGATCAGTGATTTAGTGAGCACCTTAACAGTCAACAATGCCTAGGGCTGAACAAAATTAATATTTTGTTTCCCATCTGGAGACTTCAGTAAAATTAATGAGGAAGGGTGTTTATTGTAATACATAATGGAAGCAAATTTGCAATATTTAAACCAGAGATTCTGTTGGTATCAGCATTCAGATATTTTATCTATTATGCCGGGTAGTGGGTGAACCACAGTGCCTGCTTTTTAACTGTGACTATCAAAATAGATAATTCTGACTTTAATAGCACTTACTTCTTTGCCATTAACAGTGTAGGTAAGAAAACAGGTTTCATTTTTCATGTTTATTGTATAACAACGCCCCCCCCATTAGACGCCATTCCTGCTATTAGGATACAACGTTTGTTTTTGCTTATGTAGTAATACATAAAAGACTCTACTTTCCCACAAATGACAAAACTGTAATTACATGCACAATCCAAGTACAAGAAAATAAAATAGTAAAAAATGAATGACAGAAAATCAGTGTGTAAGTTTATCTTTATGTAAACTAGTTATAAATATATAAGACAGAGCATGACAGAACTGTGATCTTTTTCTAGACAGTCTCTAACTGGAAAATGCATCTTGGAGATGCACCTTGGAGACAGTGGTTCTGTGTCCCCAAAGTTTAGAACTTAGACTGTTCGTAAACATCTGAATACAGCCCCACCTCCTACAGTGTGTATAATCTTCGAAGGTTTTCTGGAGTTGCTGTCCATTTCCCAGGTTGCCTACTGTGGTATACATATCATTAAGACAACCTCAAATAGTAACCAGCTCAGTATAGCTCTTTTATTTGCCCTTTCCTATTCATTGTTTGGATACTAACTTAAGGCATGATTCAGTTCTCATTGAAGTCAATGGCAAAAGTCCAGTTATTATTTTTGCAGGAACAAAGTGTTAAAGGTTTTTGACTGAATATTTTTCCTTTTTCTTAAATATTTCTCAGTTAAAATATTTTTATTATAATATCTGACAAGAGCTGTGTGTTGCAATATACTCCATGTAAAACATGTTGCAAAGAGATTTTTATGTTCTAAAAGCATTTAAGTGGTTTATCTAAAAATGATTTAAGGTATTGCAACATGGGGTTTGTGTGTATATATTTATATTTCTATATATAAATATATGCATCTTGCACAAGTTTCCTTTTTTTACAAGAATTGTAGCTGAAACTTAAAAATAGAAAAAAATAGGTAGCCAGATGAAACACATTTTTGTTTCAATGAGAACTCCCCCCCAATAAATGAATGTTGTAATGCTATGCTTCCTGCCAATATTTTCAATATAAAAATATTTCCTATGACCAGAAGACAAATGCGGTTGAGAAGAAGAGATATGGTATGCCACCTACTGTACTTAAAGGCAAAACCTAGTGTTGTTAGAATGATGAATAACTCAACAATAGTGACATTAATAATAAAGGGATTATTTGCCTAAATAATCTCATTGAATTGCTTAATAGGTTTGATATAATGTATTTATAACAATGTATTAACCTGCATGTGTGTGTGTGTGTGTGTGTGTGTGTGTGTCTGTGCATGTGTGTGAGAAAGAGATGGTATTATATTATAGACTGTATAGTTTAAAATTACAAGTTGGGTATAAGTATTATTTCAATAATTAACAGTTTTTTGGACCAAATGTGAAGCACTGAGAAAATACTAGTCAGCTAACCAAATCTAACATTTAGTGATAGTGGAAAAAGTGGTTTTGAAATCCTTTTAAAAACAAAGCACTTAGAACATCATATTCTGTATAAATCTGCATTATTAATTCACTGTAAAATAGATCCAGTTGGAGTACTTGTTTTTTGCATTAAATTAAGCCTTTGATGTTCTTTAATGCTTCGATTTAGCCTCTAATTTGTCAGAGCACAAATGCACCAGCAGCTGTTGAAAATATCACTTTTGCAGTAGTATTGCTGGCCAATAAAATCCCAACAAGTCATCTTCCTATCTGGCTGCACAAAATAGCACTGAAAAAGTAGTCATCTCTTTGAAGTATCACTCCAATTATAGGTTTTAACCCCACAGGTCACAGTTTGATTATTTACACAATGCTAGTGTAATTCTGTCTCAATTCTAGGCTTTCTGTACTTCCAAAGCATTCACCAGCTCCAGTGGAGGAAATTTCAGACGGCTGCTATGATGGCATTGACCTGTGTTTGATAGGGTTAGACAGCATTTGGCTGATCACGGTATGTTTTGTGCATTATTTAACTTTCTATAAGATTATTTAATGTTGAAAGCAAAAGATATTGGGTTTACATTTCATTTCTCTTTTGAAACCATTTTAAATACTTTTCATACACAATATTATATTTATCCTATGTAACATGCACACATAGTTTGCTGGTAAAAGTCCATTATTTGACAAAAAATGATTTGCTAACCTTACATTGTAAGTTTAGTCATGTGTCTCTTTATACTGGGGTTAAGTGCCAGTGTTGATGCTTGACAGCAAAAATGGGCAAATCCACCATGCTGGTTAAATTGTCTAATTTTATTACATTAGACATTTCTTGGCAAATGCATCTGCCAGCAGGAAATATAAATGCTGCCTTTGCACCAAGGCAACTAGCTCTGTCATTTTTTACTTTTTTGATAATATTCTGCTTTGCATTTGCATCAAAAAGATTGTGAGAAAAAAAACAGGTTTTTAATTGTTTATTGTGCTGACAACCAACAATTAGAATGAAATTAATTTGATGCTATTGAGAAACGCCAAGAAATCACCTGTCCAGCAGAAGCCTACCATCTCTTTCTAATCTTTCTATTTTCATGTGAGTTTCTACCATAATGATAGAAGAAAGTTTATTACTTCACAAAACTATTCTTTCTAGGTTAGTTAGACATATTCCATATTCCAGTTAATGAGAACTGCAGATAAAATGGCTTATTGAACATGCATTGATCTCGTTTAATATTTCTTCCAACCCCAAAGGGCTTGTTGAGACAGACTTTGGTGTTAAGAGCAACTTTCACTAATGCAACACCAGGATAGTTGTCCCTTGTAATTTTATTCCTATTCTACAAGCATCAATGCATACATCTACCATTCCAATTCTGTACTTGGGATTTAATATCAACTCTCCTCTTTCTTCCTTTTGTTTGTTACCTCCACTTGTTGTATTGTGTCTTAAACCTAATAGTACCCCAGAACATGGGCAGTGCCTCCCTACATGTTTGACCAGTTTTCATCACGATAGGGCACCCAGTCCTAGTGCTTCCATTATACAAATAGGAAGAATAGAAAAATATTTGGATGATATATATTTTAAATTAGAAGAGCATTATGCATTTGAAATAGCTTCAGGACTTTTGAGAACCACAAATGATTAAGTATATAGAGAAAGGAAAAGGATATAGTTTTAAATAACAAGTTGACTTCTGATTTCTTCAATTTTACTTAGTAACAACATAGAACAGCCACATTACTTTAAAACTGATATAGTAAAATGGACCTGAATAATACATTGTAGCTCTGACCAGAAAATGTTTGCTTACTCACATAAAGTAATTTGCCTCTTAGCACAGCTGGGTTTCCTTTTCTGAGTGTTTTATTTTTTATGAAGTAAAGAGAAAACATTATTTTTGTAAACCAATGTTTTAATCTAACTGATGACAAGTCAATGGCCTAGAATAGCAATGGTTACTTCAAAACACCTCTCAATTTGCACATTTTAGGGCCTACTAAGCTAGAGAACTGAAGCATGAGGCAAATGAAAAAATATGAAGTTCATAATCTACAGAGACCTGCATGTGTACAGCCATAAAAGCCACAACTGCCAGCTCAGGTGGAAAAATGTTGAAGTGAGAAATGTATTCAATAAATAGAAAACACAGCATGGAGCTGAAAAGTGTGCATGAGAAACTGGTTAGGAGATTCGAATAATGGAAAAGGAAGCAGATGGAGCATGAGTGTACATTAAACAGTAGTGTTCATAGCTTGTGACATAAAGTATTCCTCTGGGAGCCTAATTCTTAACTATCTTGAAATTCATTCAATTTAAAATATCATAGTCTTGTTATCATCTTCTTTTCTTGAACTTTTATTGAAAATATTATTGTGATGGACTGAGTTTCATACTTAGAAATATATGCTAGTAGAATGGCATGTAATATGTAAAGATTTTTTAATATCAGTCTAACTTTGAGTACATCAACTTTCTCTTGCTTCTTCTACAGTTTCATCACAGTAAAAGTGCACTTATGTTCATCTGGTGTATGTATATAATATTAGAAGCATGTCATAATAAAAGGGAGTCCTCACTTACTGGTTGTAGACAGGAGAGATGATGTCCTTTCATGAAGTAGCATTGTATCTACGCAAAGAAATATGGTGCAGGGAACAAGCAAATAAATATATATGAAAGGCCTTGATGCCACTGAGAAGATCATATCTAGTTAAGCAAAAGTATTTCTGTACTTTGATGCACTTGAAGTGTCAAGCTCTGTAGAGGAATATCCCATTTGTTTGTAGCCATTCTGTCTACCTCACATATGCAGTGTAATGTGCTAGCAAGAGAGAGTGATTCTCTTCTGGATTCTGGCTGTAAAAAAGAGAGAGCTGAAGGCAGTGAGCTTTTCTTCCTTTATTGCTTCAGGCATCCTGAAGGGAAAGAAAACCTCCAGAAGACAGGCCTTATTTCAGACAGGATTCCTACAGGAGGAGGGCTGGATGTAGTCAATTATTTTCTCTTGAGGTGTTCTTTTTTCTCCAGCTAGTTGTAGGAAAGACTGAAACCTACTGTAAAAATTGGGGCCTAGAAGGTGTGAGCTCTGTTGGAAAGTGGGTGAAAGTTTATAAAATATTCTAATCATTTGTAGGGAAATTCAGACTAGATTAGTCCAAACAAGAAAGATCCACTAAGGCAGCCCAAGGACTCTGATGAGATAATGCCTTGTAAACAAAAGGAGAACGGGACCAGAAATTAATGGACCAGATTTGTTGTATTAACTAATGAGATGATGGATTTTACAGACCATCATACTTTCTGGTATCCTTAAAATAGATTTTGGAAAGGGTTGAAGTCAAATGTGAACAGTCCTAGGATTCCCTAGCACAAAGATGGGCAAGGCTTAACTTTGCTCCAGAGATTCTGTCCTTAGTTTGTAAGCCATGAGATCACTGTAACTTGGTGATACCCAAACCTTAGCCTAGCAGTGGGAAGCTTAAATATTACTGCTATATAAATGAGGCTACTAGCCAGATTTATGTGAGAAATTTATGTTTTGTGGGGGGGGTTTTCTGTTTCCCTCATGTCTTTCTCTTGTCCTACTTTTCCCTTTCTCTCTCTTGGCTGGGGAAACTCTCCCACCTTTTACTGCAGCCTGGCCTGGTCCTAATTCCAGCTAAGGCCCCAGGACAGGTACCTGCAATTTCCAGAGCTGCTGCAAGTGCCCCTGGTCTGTAACTTGGCCTTGCAACAAGGGGCACTGAGCTTCACCTCTGGAAGCCTCATTGATTCCTTGTTCTGGTCACACACCATCAAGCTGACCCACCTTTTCAACTCAGCATGGTCTGTCTAGCTCTCTGCAAAAAGTCTGGCCAGCCAACTGGGGCTGCTCTCTGTCCACTTTGCTTTGTGTCTATTGGCTGAAGTGAAAGCTGCCCACCCTGTGGATGCACTTGCTGTCCTGCAGGACCACCTCTGCACATGATGAGCCTTTTGTGATGGCAGCTCACAAGACAAACTCCTTCCCCACCATCACTGCCTATTTCTCCAGCCATGGACAGTGATGAGGGAGGCAGGCCAGGTACCCTGCTGTCTGTTCTGATGCCCAAGGAGAACAGTGTTGAGATCTCCTTTGAGATTCTGTCTGGGAAGGCGATGTACATGTGGGCAGTCATAGTGTCATGTGTATGTCCTTGTTGCTGATCTAGTGCCAACAAGACCAGAGCAAGCCCACTTGACTTGGCTCACCCTGTGCAAATTGCCCATTACCAAGACAACTAGCAACCTCCAGTGGTGGCTGCTTCATGGGGCCCTGGCCATAGACACCTTTGTCAGACACTAAGCATTTGTTGCCTGCACTTTTTGGGAGAAGAAGGTAGAAAAGACCATGGCTTCCTGGACTGCTCCTGGCTGTGGCCACTCTTTTCTGCTCTCACTTCCCTCTTTGGTGTGCTGACCTTTGATTTTCCAAGACTCTGTACATTTTCTCTCTCCCATAGTGAGCAGTCAAAGGAAGCATGATTTGCTTGGCTAGTTTTTTGCTGAGCCAGGCCAAGATGGTGACCATGAAAAACCACAGAAACCTGCTAACAGGGCCCAGCTCCAAAGATACCCTCCAACCCTTCTACTTCTTGGTCTGTGTACACATCACATTTAAGTTTGTAAACTTGATCTGGCAACAAAATGTGGATACATTTGTATTGTGCTGGGTCATCCAGGATGCACTCTGCAGCATGGAAGACAGTCAGCTAGTCCTAAATGTGTAACCCCATTAAGAGCATGGGGGAGAAGGGGTTTCAGTCTGGTGATAAGCTGTTTTTGTTGCTGATAAGTCTTTCATGCTCAGCCCTGGGAGGATCACACATTTTTGCAATATTCCCTTTTTGTTTTTAATATTTTTGTAATAAAGGTTTTAAAAGTCAAAGTCTCTAAGTTTTTCTTCTTCAGACGTACTTTGTGGTGGCAGTATGATGAAATGATATGGTCCATCTACCTCTGTTCATTACAAGAAGGCTCAGCAAAGACAAAGACCTTAACAAGATCAGCCAGATGGCATCCCAGACCTAGGACATGAACTAGACTTACGGTCATCATCTATCTATGACCAACCCACTACTTTGTATCTTAAGAAGGCTAATCAAAATTGCTTTTCCTTACTGTCCTGTCTCTTCTCCCACTGTCTGTTTCTTCAAAAGGAGGGAAACTAATCATCATATCAGTCAACTTAGAATTCAACCAATCTACCTCTTTCTTTCCCACTAAGAAAGTTGTTTGATGGAAGAAAATATGCTTTTTCTGGGAAAGAAGCTTTGATAAGGTCTAACTGTTTTTTTTCTGTGGCATCATTCAATTTCCATTTTAAAATGTATTGTGCCTTGATTTTGATTCTTTTTCTTTTATGTAGCTTAACCAATACATTTTCAAACTTTGGCATGAATTTTCTAGTAACTTTGCCATGGGGTTAAGTAGGTTGAAGTGTCTACTCAAAACCTGAACCTTTATTTAATCGTGTGGTTTTGTACAGTTAATGCTTTTGACTCTAGGGGTCCATTTATTCCATGAACACTGAAGCAAACATTTCTATAAACTGCCTAGCAAAACATCTTGTGCTTCTCTTTCATATTCTCATGTAAAATGGTTGCTCTTTTCATCAGCCAGTAAAGATGCTGGGGTGGGGGAGGAAGGGGCAGTATGGGAACCTGGGCCTGTTTCATGGCCCCAAGAATGATCTTGCCCTCTTATTTTTACAGAAAGGGGGAGTTGTGTTAGCTTTAAAAGCAAAAAAATATGTGTGATGCAGTGGTATGGCACTGCAAATTTCCTGCATGACTCTGACCCTCAGCAAGATACACACAGGAATGGTGAAGGTGTAAGTGAATTGTGTGGCTCCTCTCAAATTGATGTTGGCAATTTGTGTGTTTTAGAGATACTACAGAATGTATAGACAATTACTAATTGTTTAGAGAGTTTAAAAATACTCTGGTATTATTTTATACTTTCTCCATCTGTAAATCATCCTTCTACTATTACAGCTGAACTGAGGGACAGAAACATTATAGCCAATAAAATTTTATGAATCTAGCACCAAAAATATTTTTCTGTGCGTAATGTAAAGGAGTGATATCACAGGATCTTCCAGGGCTAGAAGCAACTGTGGCTATTTTTGTTATTTGTATTGCTATGAACCCTAGTATTGGATCAGGCCTTGATTGTACTGGATGCTGTGCAAAAAGCATGCATACACACACACACTGGTTGCATATACACATTCACATGATTTAGAAGAATTCTCCTGGGTTTGTTTCTGTGGTAGAAAAACTTATCCAGAGATGCCTGAACAGACATTCAAATGCTAATCCCTTGAAGAGCAGAGAGCTTGCAGTGCTAATGCTGCACAGCAGGGGAGATGGGAGAACAAGTGAGAAGGGGGCTTGTACACGCATCTCATGCACTGCAGACTCCTTTATTCTGCCTACTGACAGATGGCAGAAGTGCACAGGGCACCCCGATTAGCTGATCCAGTCTGCTTTCTAGGTTGCGTCTCTCTGCAGCACAATGTGGGGATTCTTAAGGGGGTGTATTCTACTCCCTGTTTGCCTGGAGCAGAAGAATCCAGCCCAAGTGAACACTGTCCCCAAAGGGAGGGACAATAGGAAGTAGGAGCAAAGCACTTGAGCTGCTGGAGGACTGTACTGTGGTCCCGGGAGTGATTTAACTTAGGTTGTTCCTGGGTGATTTTTCTCCTAGAGCAGCAACTCTCCCAGGAGAAACTAAATGTTCATGTGTAGATGAAATGGGTGTCCTAAATTGAAGCCGTGGGATTTTAAAAACAATGCTTCAATTTAGGATGAAGTAAACTCCCGTGTCATGTATACTTATGTCTTACCTGCCTCTCCAGTGGCAGGGAGGGGAGGGCGAGCTGCTGGCAGGTGGAGCGGTCCCTGGGCTGTCACGGCGGGGAGGGGTGCTTCCCGGTGCCCCCCCTCTCCAGGCAACACCTGCCTGCAGGCACTCAGCTGGGGCAGTGCCGGGGGCCACCACAGCAGCAGAGGGAAGGACTGGGTCCCCATGCAGCTTGTGCAGGCAGAAGGCTCCAGGGGGAAAAAAATAAGATCAGGCTCGCTGCCTTTTTTTTCTTTTCTTTGGTGGATCCTGTCTTTCTGGGATGCTGCCAGGCTGCCTGATTGGCTGCCTGCAGTCACATGGAGCCCAGGGCTGTAGGGCAGCAAACTAAAACTCCTTAGAGGTGTTTTAGTTTGTTGTGCCCCAAAGTCATTTAAGGCGTATTATGCCACTGAAAGTACTAGAGTGGCTAGAATTAATATGCAATACACCGCCAGTGTGTGCAAGCACCAACACCATTAAAGTGGTGCAGAAGCATTTAACTTGCTTTAAAGTGTCCCCTCATTTCTTCTACACATGCCCTATGTGGCCACTATCCATTCACAGAGCATTGTGTGTATTCTGCTTTTCAGTAGTATCAGGCAAGCCCGTCTAGCTCCTATTGTATTACTGAAGTGCTGAACCTTAAACTTATCAGTGTATCAGCACTGGATATTTTCCATCCAGAATTTTAGGGGGGAGTGAATTTCAAGGTACAGAAGAACTAAAGAAACATTTTTGTGGCAAATTGTTTCTATTTTTAATGGCTTCTCTGAAATGTAGCATGTTAGATGTGGCTCTGAAGTAGATAAATTTATGGGCAGACTGTGAATGCATGATAAATACGAATTATCACTCAGTTACATGGATATCACTAACACATGGGCATGTGCATACATCTTTTCCTTTCTTTTTTTCTCCCCACAGTCACAAAGTTGTCTTTTTTCCACATAGTAAGATATTTCTAGTTTGAGCAGTAAGTATTCCTTTCAGCTGTAGCAGGAAATACCACTGACCCCTAACACCTTATCTAGTGGTAATAAAATAAGTTTTTACTGTGACCACTGTGTGTGTGTGGCATGAATTGTATATTAGTTTTTAACAAACAGGAATGCTTTGATCACAGTCTTTTTATCATTAGATTCAATGGGAAAATACCCATTCACTTCAGTGGGAGTGGGCTTGGGCCCATAATCTTTATTTGAAAATGTATACACCTGGGAAGCTTTCAGGATGTCAGTTTTATATAGGCTAATTAATGTAAACTGCAATGCAAGACCTGGCAAGGAATAAATATTTACATGAACGCTGTACTGAGAGAAGGTTTCATACTCTGCATGAAAGCAAAAGTTCGCCTGTGTCACTCCACTTTGCTGTTCTGAACAACTGATTATTAAGATGTTAATAACTGAGAATGAGACTCCGTCTTGGCATTCCATAAACCAGCTGCTTTTTTAAATCCAGGTGATTATTGTTCCTTTGAAAGAAAAGATCAGCTTGAAAACTAAATTAAATAAATGTCCTCTGTAGTTTTACATAGTTTGGTGTATCCACATTTTCTATGTCCATAAAAAATGAAAGCAAGATGTTAGTTTTTTGTCCATTTAAAGAATGAAAGAAAGAAATAGCTGAATTTGGTGTTACACCAAGGTTTGGGACAAGCTCTTCCAGTTCTCTCAATCTTCCTCTGAAAATAACTGAAGATATTTCTAGAGTGGAGACTTCCAGTCATGCTGTGTTTGGGTAATGTGAACAAATTTAGTGCAATTTCCACTTGTGACTAGGATCAGAGTGCCATATTCTTGTTGCTCTGTTTATTTGATCTTCTGTGTTTGATGTAAGTGTATACGGATGCTGGTAGCAAGAGGGTAAAGTGCGTAAGACTCATTTTTGCTGTTTAAGGGAGAGAGGAACCTATCAGGATTAATGTTTTGAAAGTAGTAATGCCACTGTTTCCCTTTATTGAGGTGGAGGTTTGCTCTGATTGCTGCTTATGGTCTACAACGCTTGCTGTGGGTGAATAGTGTTTTCCCTCCTATCCCAGTAAATTGAACAGTAATTTCCTTACTTATCTGGGATGATGACCATTGGTCCTAATCTACTTGCTTGCTCATGACTTGGTTTATGGGGCCTGATTCACAAGTGGGTCCTGCTGCCATCATCAACCTCTATTGTAGGAGGTAAAGAGAGTGGACAACTCATGGTCACTCTAGCTCCGGTATGCTGGAAAGGCCATTCTTGAATACATTGGTGACAGATCAACCGTGGCTGAATGGCCATCCATTATGATTTAAAGGATGTAACTGAGCCATTGCTGGAGAGATGAACAGATGAATAAAAAGTCTTTGGTTTGTTACTTGCTTTTCATTCAGTTGTAAAGAAGGTCTCTCACTTGGGCCTCATGCTGTTCCAATACTGCAATCCACACTTACTGTTGTTTACTAACTTTAATTTCTTGCCTGTGATTTTACACTGGCACTGATTGATGAAGATGGCTATATTGTGTCTTCTGCCTTTTTGCCCTACAGTGACTCTGGTTCCCTTATGCGTGGCTCTGGAACACTGCACAAGTGTATTCCTAGCAAAGTTTTTCATTTGCTAATTTACTCTGATGGTTTGTTTTATAGGAGAATCTATAAAACAGGATCCAAAATGATCCCTTTCCAGCTATGCACATCTGGAGGTTTACGCTAAATAGAATGCAATCGCTAAAGCACTGCCTTTACAATGGGGAATGGAATACCTACATGAACACAGAAAGGTTTCTATCAAAGCGTGCTGCTTTGCTGGGGTTCTACAAGGGAAAATGGGCAAACAGGTTACAGGATATAGCCTGTAAACAGGATATAGCAGGATACAGTCCTTTGGATGTGGGAGAGGAGGTTGTGCAAACTGTATTCCTGTTAACAATACTTATCTGTCTAGCTGAATTTAGTTTTATACAGTGATTACATTTTCATAAAACTAGTAGGCATTTAACTTCCAGGAGAACATTTCTCTTTCCTTGTCATGGCAGTGTTCAGCTAGCATTCCTTGATACTTCCAGTACTTTTATTACAAATTAATAGCATTAATTAAATGTTTTATTTCTGAGACTGCTACAGGCACTGGCCAGATTGCTTGACCAAGTGACACCTTTTCTGACACTGGGATGAAGGAGGTTCTTTGCTGGGGGTTATAAAACAAAATATTTCCCTGCTGCTTCAATACTGAAATAACAACCAGAAAACTTTTGATATTTAGACATGAAGCATTGGATTGAATTTAAACATAGAGTTAAGTTTGTTGACATCCTTGGCCTTCACCAAAAATTAAGGCGGTTCTTTACTTGGGAAGAATGGTTAGAATTATTTCTTAGTTTGAGAATAGCCAAGTGGTACATATATGAAAAACATTCAAAAGCTATCTCCAGTATTAAGTATTCCTTTAAAAAATTTTTTAGCCCATGTTGAGGAAGAATCAGAAACTTCCTTATTGTGACCCTTGATCCTCTGCTAACTGAAGTCAATGGCCAAGTTCCCCATGACTTTAATAGTGCAGAATCTGGGCCATCGTGGGCAAATATATTGTTGCTGTAATGAAGGATGTCAGTTTTCAGCAGGGCTGTTGTAGCTGACAGCAGGTGACTTGGAAATGTCCATTTTAATCAACAGTATTTCTTTTCAAATACACTTCACAGTTTATGCCTGATGAAACAAAGCTTCTCACTAAGTGAATTTACAGGACATTGTGCTGCTCAGATGGGTACAACTTTTATACAATAAAAGGCAACACCAATTTTCAAGATGAAATTGTCAAGAGGAATAGTTTAATTGGAAGTCTTTGAAAATGTAGGTTCTGTTATGGTACAGATTTAGACCCCAATCTTACAATGACCTCTTGGGGAAGGCAGTTGATTTCTTGGGTGTTCATTGTAAGTGTCCTCACAGCCTAATTTTATTATCCTTATTCAGATTGGCTTTGATTCATAAAACTGTGCCTATTCTACAAAGAATTGAAATGTGTGCTAATATTAGGCATGTATTTAATGCTTCTCTGACCTGTGACCACTGAGCAGAACCCTTAATTCTCAAATGGCTAGCTGATTTCAGTAATCTTATTTAAGGGATAAATTGTAGCTTGACATGGAGCCATAGCTGATCCCTTAAATTTTTATTTAAGTGAATCAAATTAATTAGGAAAAAGAAAGGTCACAAAATATTTAGTACATCCCTTCATATCCCCAGATATATATAAGAATATATTTAACAGTCTTGTCCCTAGGTCTTAAAGAATTAGAAACATTAGGAAATACTGGTTTAATTCTTTGGGTTATTTCTTTAAAGTTTTCATTAAAATCCCATAAGATACACAGGCGGTGTCCTGATCTATGTATTCTGCAAAATTCCTAACTTCTGGGCATGTCTACACGAGACACTGAGTGCACAGTATACTAATTCTATTGCACATTAGCATGGCAGGAAAGAACTGTGCTAATGTACTAATGCATAGTAGAATTAGTCTACTACCCATTAGTGCAGGGGCAGGCAATTATTTCGGGCGGAGGGCCACTTACTGAGTTTTGGCAAGCCATTGAGGGCCACATGACCGGCAATCGGGGCAGATAAATATTAATTTTCTAAATTTTTTAGGGGCCCTGCAGGCCAGATAGAATGGCCTGGTGGCCCGCATTTTGCCCACCCTTGCATTAGCATTACCAAAAAAGTGTGCGCTGGCATTACTGCACAGTAGCGCCGATTACGGCACATTAAGTTAGTACCTTTTATTACAGCTACTAAACTTAATGCAACATAATTATGGTGCATTAATAAACATGTAGATATGTTCACTGAGCCCTAAGTCTCTGATCCTGCAAACTTTTAGGCATACCCTGAGATTTCACTGGGAGTGGTCGTATACATATAGTTAAGCATATACCTAATGACTTAGATCTGGGACAGATATTACATAAACCAGTTTGATCCAAATCAGTTAAGTCTGCTACTACATTCAACCAAGTTTCTCAAACTGGTTTCAGCCATTTTCAAATTGTTTTTTGTCTACTGAATGTCTGTTCTGTTACAGATTTAAACCAGTCTCTGAACACTTAAACCCATTTATGGATAATGTCTGTCCCTAGCCTTAAAGAACAGGCGCTTAGTTTCTTACTATTGATCTGTTTAATGAAGTAGTTTTATCTTTAGCTATATTTTGATATAAATTTGTCAGAATTCATTGCACTGCTTTATTAACTCCTAGATCAGATTTAGATCTCCCAAGGGAGGCTAGCCATGTTACCTGTAATCTTCTACATGCATACCGTTTCATCGTAAGTGAAACTCCAGCTTTCAGATCAGTCATATTTTAGGGCTCACAATTGATATCAGTCACAGCATAAAATGCTATCATTCCTGTAGACCAACTGTTTACCAGAGTATAACACAAACTCTCCTCCTGTGTCTCATTTCATCACACTGTTCCATATAGTGATGGTTCAATGTGAAATGAAGTTTTTTCATGCTGTGCTTCTGAGTAGAAAAAAGACAGAAGTACATGTATGATAAATGGTGAAGGTTCCAAGAGAAACCTTGCAAAACAATACAGTTTGGAAGCATTACATTTGCTTAAATAATTTAGTACATAACTGTGGCTGTTAAAGTTTTATAACTAAATGCTATTTATGTGACAATGGGTGGAAAATCAGTTATCTTTTCAGTGAATCACTTAATCTCATATCTTATTTAGAAATTAGGAAATATAAATAACTTTAAAGTTGTCATTCTGAAAAATTTTTGGAATCTACATCATTAGTAAAAATTATAATCCTTTTTAGTGGTTCATATATTTAGTTACCATTTATTATAATGGGGAAATTAGTTTTAATTTTTTGTAAGTACAGTTGACTTACTTTTTGTTACGTGGTAAACTAAATTACATAATTTAAGTAGAGTATTTAGGTGAATTCCTAAATTAGTAAGAATACTTAGATTCTGATTGTTTTCTCACTGCAGTGAGCTACTCTTTGCACTATTGTAAATAAGGAGAATTGAGTGTTTAGCTATAAAATAGGGTTTTTAAATGGTCTTTAATGATCATATGATGGCTGTTCTCATCTGGAATTGTGAATGTTCAGCACATCTGAAAAATCAGCTGCTAAACATCCATAGCTGTAAAATAAACAGAGGACTCTAATACCAGAGGACTCTGATGTGGGGACCCTATTTGAAAATTTGGGCTGCTTACTCTATCAGTGTTGTTTGCAAAATTGGTATAACTGTGTAATTGTACTAACTTACTTAGAAGTGTGTTTTGGGGAAAATTCATTTCTACCTGTAAAGCACATTGAGTCCCAAGAGGAAAAATAGCATCAAATGGGAGTTAAGTGTTTACCTTCACTTGATATTTAAAAGATCTAACTACCCAAAAAAGCTTACTTTATATCACTGCAAATGATAAGAGTTCCTACTTCATTCCAGCACATGCTTAATAGAATGCGTAAGGTCAAGAATATGCCTAAACACTATGCAATATTAGGAACTGAAATAACTATTCATGAAAAAAACTCTTTGTGCAGATCCATCCTTATACCAAGTTGGACTTCCACTTTGTTTCTTGAAACTTAAACAGTTAAAACTTTCACAACCTTATTTGCTTGTTACTTGTTTTAGCTTTCAGCTTTGCATGCAGTGAATGATTGCCATAACTGATCCCATGATTTGGGGTGGAACAATTATTAAAAATGTATAACTGGAAACTGCCTCCCAGTAATTATCTGGCATTTTGACTAACTTAAAAGTATTCATGCTGTACATGTAATCTGTAATGTGTATCAGTGGGGAATATCCTTTCTTCATTTGTAGATTCTATAACTGCTTGTGTTTCTCATGCACAGTATCTTTTCCCTGCATCTCACACTACTGCTTTATGAAGAGAATTTTTTGTAGGGGTATGTTGTTGTAACATTCTGCTATAACAAGTAAAGAGTTTTAAAATCCTTAAGGGGGGTGTTTTTTGTTCTGTTTTTTACAGCTGTCAATAAAGCTTTTAAAATAAAAGGTGCAGCAGTAAATGCTAGGGAAATCTGCTGCTGTCATGAATGTTCTTAATTAAAAATCTGATGTTTTTCTATTCTTTTTTAAAGCAATTCACAGTATCTAAATAACAGCTGTGAAATACAAGGCTCTGGTCACATCAAAGCTTTGAAATAGTATAAAACTGAAAATTTTGGGGGAAAAATATTTGATCTATTTTCATGGGAGATCTTTGCCTTGGAAATGATCTGTTCTTTACCGTCTTATGGGAAAGCTAAACATGAAGCAAAAATATAATTGTTGCAATAAAGCATGTAGCAGTATATCTTTAAATCCTTTTCCAGGTGTGGAAATTACCAGTTAGATGATATGAGGAATTTTCACGTTTCTGAAGTGTATTGATAAAATATATAGTGTATGAAAAAAAAAGTTGAAAAATATTTTGTAGTTCCCAGAAATTATTCATAAAAAACCCCAGAAAGATGCCGTAAGTCATAAAAAACAGTCTTTTTTGATTATTCAAGGATCCAGCAAATCCAGCTGACGTCCTTTTTATATTTTGAGAATTTTTTGCAGCGTTATATCTAAAAATCTTGAAATCAGGCTGCTGCTGTGGTTTTGAATGGCATCTGTCTTCATATATAACTAGCACAAAAGGTGTGATTTATAACACAGCCACTCCATCTGATACAAGGTAATAAACAATGTTTACTATTTATAGTATTTTCTAAAGACTTTTATGAATAAGTGTTGACATTTTTATAATGTTGCGTAAGTAGTAACCACAAGGTTGGATATTAATGGACCTCACATCAAAGCATTTGGCCTGTTGTATCACACATAAAAGGCTAAGCTAACTAGTGCCCTAACTGATAAGCCCTCATAGTCACCAAAGACTTTTCACATAGGAGGACAAGATGAGCATATGTGAGGACAAGCTCACCATTTTTAATGTAGTAAGATGACAGGTCATATCAACATCTCTAAAAGATAGAGTTAACATATTTTTAAAATGTTTACAGATCAGATTGGATTGTTGTTGTTTATTTGAAAAACTAAAGCTCTATTAGATACCAAAAAAACCCCATAACTGGTTTTTTAGATATTGCATTGCTTGCCAATTTATTTATTGGTTTATTCCAAATGTTTTCTTCCATTTGGATGAGGTTGTAAAACCAGAGATGAGCCCACTAATACTTATGGCCATTTATAGACATTACCTTTTCCAGGTTTAATCTGTACTACAGCTGTCACACATGTACATCTGTAGTCCAAATTAAAATAGGCTCCAGTCCAAATTAACTAAACCTCACTGAATGAGGATTAAAGTTAATGAAGACTAGGGGGGTTCAAATTAGGCAATTTAAACTGTATTAATTAACATGTAAATATGGCATTGCTTTTAGGAAAAACAGTCCTTTGGAACTCAGGTAAGCATTGCAAATATCAATCCCTTCAAGGAAAACTCAGTACAACAGAGGCTATCAGGCACAAAATAAGACCTTTGTGGCCACAGCCAGACGAGCAGGGCCATGCTGCATGTGGCACCATAGAGATGTCTGTGGCACCACATACCTCACAATCAGTTGTTCTCTGTACTGTAAGGGAGCAGTGCAGAGGGTTTTTTTTAACCCCTGGACATCCGGGGTTCAAAAAATCTGTGGGGGAAAGAAAAGCAGAGTGATGCACATGGCATCAGTGTGTGCCGACCAAAGCGAGCGCCTGGATGGCCAGAGCTGCACTCTGCTGCCAGCCAGGCTCATATGGCAGGTTTGCCACTGTTACAGCCCCAGGACCCCAGGTAAGGCTACTCCCTCTGGGGTAACTTGCCGCGTACCAAAGCATGGGGTGGTACAGGTGTTCCCCAGGGACAACCAGCAGTGGCACTGGTCTGTGAAGAAAGGGGCAAAACCCTTGATCATCTATTAACCCTTAAGTTGAATTGAAATTTGATTCAAACTGTATGATGAGAATCAGTTAACATAGCTTGGAAAATGGTGAGAACTTTTACAAATGGCCATGTGACTACAAATGAATGAAAACTTGCTTGGTGTGCCACTGCTATGAAAATGAAAATGAAAATAAAATAGGATTAGCATGTGAATCCAATGTCATTTCCAGCAGTTGTAAAACCCTTGGGGGGGGGGGGGCCCCTCCCCCCCCCTTTGACTTTTAGCCCCTACCCCCCCCCACCCATCTCCCT
>NW_017728995.1:38884367-38909792 GCF_001723915.1 Gavialis gangeticus
TTGCTGGCTCTTTCCTGGCCCCATCTTACCTCCAGTCTCTTGCTTATCATGACTTTGATGTTTCACATCTGTTGTTGGGGAAGAGGTCCTTGGGCCAGAAGTAGCCTTGATGGTAAGCTTGTTTGCTGGGCCATACCAGCCTCAACTGGGGCTTTTGCTTTCCCTCAGCACATCCCCTTTAAGGGAACTCTGCCATAGGCTTCTGAGGATTTGTCAGGGCTTTAGCTGTCACAGCTGTGGCTCCTTTTTCTCTGGCCATACCCTCCTCCTTGGTCCACTGATTAAGACCTTAGCTCCCCTGGATATCTGTCCTGACTTGATGGCCACTCTTCCTGGGGTGGGTGTCCAACCTCACTACACTAGTCTCTGTCCCCCTGGCTTGGGGCAAACTTCTGGCAACTATAGCAGGAGAGCATACTTAGGTATCCCTGCTTGTGGCCTTCTCCACCACTGTAGCCACAATCCAGTCCTCCAGTATCCAGTTCAAAACAAAACAAAAAAATTCAGGCCAGCTGTTTCATAAAATAGTCTCCCTTCCTCAGGGTAAATGTTGTCTGCAGGCCCTACCTCTGTTGGAGCTGTGTCATCTTTGCTCCCCTAGGCAGCTTAGGTGCCTTCCTACCTGCCTCCAGCAGCTCCTCTCTTCCAGGAGCTCCTTTCCCTGCTACAAACAGGGATGCTTCCCTTTGCATGCTCAGGGACTGGGCTTATATGCCCCAGCTCAGCCAGCAAGGCATGTGGCTGGGTGCGGAGCTCCTCCGGGGCTGGGCTCTTGCAGCAGTGACAGCGTGGTTTGGAACTGAGGCAGAACTGCTATGTACTGCTTGCAATGCTCCAGACAGGGGTGTGCAGGCAGCGGATTGCAGCTATGCCCCAGCTCCGTACCATGCTGTCACCACTGCAAGATCTCAGTGTTGACCCCAGAGCAGCTCTATGCCCAGCTGCCCACCCTGCCAGCTCCCCAAACGCAGCCATATGCCCTACCAATGTGTCCTGCATGAGGTTAATCTTTAAGACTACCTGATTTACGAGGAAAGCAATCATCTGCTTTATGGTCTGTTATGGAGAATAGATGTTGCTGTGGTCTGTAATCTGAGCTGATTTTCATTTGCTTTATTAATGAAGATTAAAGTGTAGATTTTATCTCCTTGTTCCTTAGTGTTTTGGCACTTTGGTTACAGGCCTGTTTTCTTTTCTGAAATATTAGGAAGGTAGTTGCAATTAGTAGTGGTGCATGGACTGACAACCATCTAGTTCTAATGAGAGTGAACTGATAGGAGGGGCATTTTCAGTGCAGAGAATTCAACCTACTTGCCCTGGAACATGTGGTTTCTGAGGAAATGTAAGTTAACAATGTAAGCAATATTGCTGCAAACCTTAGTTGGATTCTGGTTTAAAACTTGTTTAAAATGCCCTCAGAAGCTCTCAATAGTCTCTTGAGCTGATCTAAATTTCTTGCATACTTATCATGAGGGTGGATAGTGAAGTTACCATTGCTAACAGACAAAGTGGTGTGTGTAGGTGTCCTTTACCATAGACTATCCAAAGATGAAAAGCTTCTTGGCTACACCTTGACCACTTACCAATAAAACCCATGGAAGTGTTGCTGTTTGCTTCAGTGGGATCAGTTTTTTACCCTTTGTCAATAAAAGTGCTGCAATACTTTCAGCAAGTATAAAGGTATGATATAGGTGATGGTATGGTTCAAGTTTGAACTACACCAAACTAAAGCAAAGATAAGAACTCCCTACTGCAGGAGTCAGCAACCTACAGCCCATTGGCTGGGGCTGGGCTGTGAATATGCTGGATCTGGCCCATGGCAGCTCAGGGAATTGGCAGTACATCCCAATCACAGTGGCAGAGGAGGCCCAGGGTCCTATTGCCTTCTATGTTCAGTGCATAGCTGCAGCAAGGGGGATGTGCCCAGGGTCCTAGCACTTGTCTTTTTTACCTATTGCCTTCACAGAATCTGCTGATTGCCAGCACATGCAGGGGTGTGGCTTACAGCAGGGGTCTGGGTTGCAAGTAGTGGTCTATGGTGGCAAAATGCTGCCAATCCCTGCTCTACTGTTTACAAGCTTCATGAACAAATGAAAGCTTATTATTTAATTACAGCATTACCCAGTGAAGGGAGAAGGCAAATTACATCCCACCTAGGCTTAGACAGGATCACCAGAAGCAATTCTTGTTGGAAAAATAAGGAAATTTATAAATAATTCTTTTGCCTTGCTATTTCACCACACATATGTCCTTGGCAGCATTAAAAATATAATGTAGAGGCTACAAAGTCTCAAGTAACTTTACAAAACATAATATAACATTAGAGGAGAGCACACAATAAAAACATTAAGCAATTAGTCCTAAAATTCTTTAAAGAGTCAACACCAGCCTTAAAATCCCCAGGTCTGTGCAAGATCAAAGAAAATGGCACGGGTCTTACTGAGAGCTGATCTCTCTGTGATGGTAGTAGTGGAATAAAACTTTGAAGTTCTGTATACTTAAAGCCATAGATTAAAATATTTTAATGAAGCTGAAAATGAATTCTGAAGTGGCCAGCCTTAATAAAAGTTGATATCATGTACAGTATAGTGCTTGACTTGCTTACCTTCATGTACTTATACTAAATTGGAACTGCAGTATTCAAAGATCTGAAGTGAAATGAACAAGCAATTATGTACTCTCCTTTTAATTTGCTCTTTGTTGATCCTTTAGGCTTTTAGAATATCACAAGGGCATAGAGTAAAAAAAAAATCTTTCTAAGATCTTGATACTTTACAGATCTATAACATAAATGGAGGGTCCATAGCTGTGAACACTGTCATTTTTTGAAGATAAATCAAAGTTAACATATGGACAGACTCTGAGGTAGTAGGATTCCCTTCTGCAAAACCTAAGATCAGTGGAAATATTTATGTCCTAAAAAACTGAATTGAATATAGTTCTTCTATAAGCATACATATTTCTTTATAGTGTCTGTTGGACTTGGTGACATAAGCTAACCCATGAGCTCTAGAGAGCAAAACTGAATAGAAACTTAATCTATAAGCTTGTAATGCTGACTAGTCCATTTCTTTGTACTGATAGTACAGAAATTCATGTATAAATAACAATTTTTTTTAATGTCAGAAGTTTGGAAGTCATATGTGAACATTTTGGCTAGAATATTATGATAGGCTGTAACCGTCTACAATTAACAGGATACCATCAGATTGAAAATCATGGTCTAAATTTTCAAGAGTGACCAGTGCCTTTGGGCACCTTAGTGCTAGAAAATGTGATCTTTATTCATAAACACAAGTCTTTCTAGACAGTAACACAGAATGAGAAGAAATACCAGCTTCTTCCTGTTAGAGAATAAAACTTCATACTCATTAAAACTTGCCTGAAACACATTTAATACTGTAAGTTAATTATTGGTAATTATACAATAAAGTCATAGTAGTGGACTTGACTTGGGAGTACAACTGTGTTGCATAGGAGGATAGAGTTTAAAAGGTAATAAAATAGTCCCACTCACCCAACAGATCTAGATCAAGTGCATTGTTTAAGTGGTTGGTCCCATTTAAAGGATATGAATTATTTCATTCTCATCCTCAAGCACTCTGTAAAGTAGTACTGAATGGCATCAGGGTATCCCACATCATCAGGCAACCAAAATGGTAAACTCTTGGGGACTCCATTTTCATTTTTTAAAATATTTTTTTCCTTTTAAGTCCATTGTCATACATATGTAATAGAAGCAACTGTAGTCACAAAAGTCAGTAAAAAGGATGGTCAAAGAATTAGTCCCAGCATGAAAGACATTAATCACAATTTTATCCTCTGTCCCATCCAAAATTAACATGGAGTGGCATTGCTAAACAGAACAGCCTCAGCATTTAATTCGGGGCATTAGTAATGCCATTATTAAATGTGAGCTGCCTCTTCTCATCCTGCTTCAGAAGCTTTTTATGTTTCTAAGATCAGTTTGATTGGTGAATTAATCAGATGAAAAAGGGCTCATTTCTGTGCATAAAAAACAGGTTCACAAAGCTATATGATTTGTTGTATGGTAGGGGGACTCTGAAAGAGAATTTTTGTAAGGAAGAAAAGACTGTGGAACACAGTCCTGCATGTGGTCAGCTCAGTGGGGTACCATTTGAAGCAGGATGTGAACAACTGGAATTGAAATGGAGGAATCTTTGAAGGATAATGAAAAGGGGACCTTGGTTTCCCATAAATCTAATATTCAGGATACCTGAGGGGGATTCCTCAATCACTTCAGATCATTCTGGTCAAGCAATTTATTGTACTGATTTTTTAAAAACAGACTACTGAGAGCGAAAAAAGAGGTGGGTGAAAGCTTAGACAATCTGCTGTGCATATTTCACAGCCTCATGAAAGGTGAGCACACAGGTTTACATGTAACAGCAATTTTCTTATAATGACCTCTCTTCAGGAGCAGTTTCTCCCTTCCTGTGTCTGTTTCTGTATTAGCAGCCTGGTTCCATCCCTACCATGGCTCCACTGCTAGGTGTGCAGGCTCTACTTCTGGTGAACTCTGTTTCTGTGTGAGACTCATGAATGAACAGGCACGACTGAATACTGCTCTGAAATGGTACACTGGGTCAAATTAAGACCAGCAGTAAACCCTAATTCCATTGCAAGTCATAGCAGAATGCTCATTGACTTCACTGGCCCTGGGATTTTGCCTCAGCTTCACATTGTTTTCTTCCAATATAACCCCAGCCTCCAAGATTTAGAGCAGCAGTGGAGGGTCCGCTGGAATAATTGTCTTGGCATAAAGTGGTTACAGCCTTCCTACTCAGTATGTGGATGGCAGTGAGCATACTTCTTTATTCGTGGCCACTCTACCTGCCATCCTTCTGTGGTTCCCTCCTTTCTGGTCTGTTTGGGACTGAAGCCATCATAAGCATAAGCTATCTCTTATGGCTACCCAAAGTAAATCCCTGAAAAACTTAGAGCAGGAATGCACACGGGAATCATTTAATCATTTTGGTATTCACTCAGTCTAGCTTGAACCATGGGCAGTAGTGCAGAATTAAAATAGCAATGTAATAATACCTAACATAGTTATTTATAAGGCTGAGAACTTTTCCATAGTGTGACCTGTGTGTTTTGAAATTATGAAAATGTTTCCCATTTTGAAACATTTGGAAAAATTGAACTCAGCATGTTTTGTTAAATGTCAGGTAAAAAAAGTGGTTTGAGTCACTCAAGACATTTCAAACTACTTAATTTCCTTTTTTTAACATTTGAAAGTCTACATGTATGGTAATTTTAACACAAGTCATTTTGACTCAAACAACTCCTAAAACTTGGCCATTAGAAAATGTTGAAATGGGCATTTAAAAATTTCTGGGATGTTTTTCAAAATTTTTTTTTTGATTTGCAGTTTCCTCAAAACTGATCCTGTTTCATGATTTTAACAAATGTGTATTTGTTAAGTTTATAAGAAAAAAAGGTTTTATAGGAAAAATCCTTACAAGCTTTAGTTAGTTGCTGCCTATATATCACTGCCTCATAAATAAGCAAATAATCATGAGAATAGTCCTGAGTCTCACCAGAGCTATCATGTCCATCCTGAAAATGACTAGAATAAGAGAGAAGCTTTGCAGCAAGCCAAAGAGACTAACCTGCCTGTGTTGGGTGGTCCAAGGGAAAAGTCAATTTGAAAGCAGAGGGCTCTTCACAGAGAATATTCTGCCAGCATCTCTCTCCCAACCATAGTGGGCTGATTGTAATTGCAGCAATGTGGCACCACTGAAACTGAGCCTCCTTTGAGGATGAATGTGGTTGTTAATTAACAATACACAACAATACACAATAATTTAGGACAAAATGTGAAGAACAACACCTCGTTCAATTCAATTAAAACTGAAGAAGGAATGTAATTACCTATCCTAGAGTTTTGGGTGGATGCAGGGACTTGCAAGCTATAGAATTACTAAAAATGGTTGCTTTTAATTAATTTTCAAAAATGCCACAGAGAATGAAGACAAGTGATGCAGATCTAATGAAAGCTGATCAAGCCCTTCTTTCTAACTTCACCCATAATTTCAGAACAATTGGACACTAGATAAAATTTAAGTGTAGTAAAATTGCTAACAAAGGGAAAGGAAATATGCAATGTGTAGTCAGTCTTCTAATTTCAGTAGATGACTATTCCCTTCGCAGGGAGTGAAGGACCTTTTGAGTTAGCGTTACCCCAGGTTGGTGAGCATTTAGTTTGTCCATGGGCTGGCCTGAAGATGAAGGATCAGCCCCATGGCGATTGATGGCCAGACACCCTGGCATGAGGCGAGCAGGGGAGTCGAATGAGGAGCAGCGGAACAACAGCAAGCCTGAGCAGGATGCCAGCGCAGAGCCCCAGAGGGCAGAGCCGAGTGGAGAGAGGTAAGAGAGGTTACTTTGACACGTGTGTTGTTTTACATCTTAATTATGCTATTTTTTTAGTTATATAGCCAGTCATAATATTACTTTATAGCTGTTATCCTATGGGGTTAAAAGGTGTTAGAAATCATTATAAGAAGTTACTGCCCAAGCTTGGGTTTATCCAATAAGCAAATTGCAACACAGCATCTTCAGGTCTGAAATTAACATTGCCTTGCCTAAATCCAGCCCCTTCAGAACTCTCTGACTATGCTTTTTTGAGATGTCTTTTTTTGAAATGTACTGGATAAGCTAGGCAGTTGAATCCAGTTTTTGTCATCATCAAGGCTAAATTCTGAGCGAGAAAGAACTATTAGGTCAGCTAAGTTCACAGCTATAGCTTTGTCTTTGAGGCCTAGTCAGTTCTACAAACAGTTACAAGTTACATTTGTGGGTTACAAAAATACAAGCTTCATATTAGACAAAAGTTCCAAATGCCTCCAAGAATCACATATTTATTGCTTATTAATTTTTTTGGTTCATGTCATCACAGGGGCAGAAACTGCAAAAGGGACAAAAGAAGGCCCAGGCCTATTTCACTGGGCCTGGACTGGGCAGCAAAAAGCCAACCAGGCTCATGCATGACTGAGGTCTGAATAAGCAACAGAAAGTGTCAGGGCTTCACCTTGGCCTAAGTCTGCCAGCCAACATATGGCTGGAGTTCAGCCCCACACTGGTGGGCTGAAATGCAGCATCTGTAAAACAGCAAAAAGGGCCCAGGCTTATGGCTGCAGCCTGGACATATAATTTCAGCTATCCCACCATGCTGAGACACTACAATCTGCAACACAGAGACTACCAGGACCCTGTCTCCTGGTCAGTCTCCATTAGGGAATGATACTGTCATGGCATCATCTCACTCAAGGCTTGCATGGCCAGTAGCTTCCAGGACCCCATTCCTGGGCAGCCTGCACTAGGGAAGGATACACTTATGGCATCCTCCCACTCAAGGCCTTCATGGCCAAAACAGCCAGCAAGAAACATTGCTAAGGTTCAGTGACACCACTATGCTGTACTGAAGAGAAGTTGCAACAGCAACTAAAACATGCCAGGCTCTTAGCCCTGGCCTAGAGTGCGCCAACAAAACTGCCATGCTCCAACCTTGGCTAGTTTGCCTCAGGGATTGATACCCCTCCCCCCTCACAGCATCATCCAACTCAAAAACCCACAAAGCAAAAGGGGAAAGGGAAGGGAGAGAACAGAGGTTCCAAGCCCTGAGATAGACTTTCTCTCCCTGTACCTGTAACTTTCCCTTCACATAGCTTCATTCTGCCTCATCAGTGAAGAGTGGAGGGGTTGTGGGGGAGAGGGTGATCCCCCCATAGGAAGCAGGCCCTCTGGCTCCCAAATCAGTGTTCAGGCTTCAGCAGCCTCAGGAGGAAGAGTGAGAGAGAGCCCAGACCAGCTGGCCCCAACCTTAAATAACTTTTCTCATCCAGGGTCCCAGCTCAAGATGCAGCCTCGCTGGAAAACTGTTAATGCAAAGCAATCAATTTAAAGGTGGTCAGCAACCCCTGGTGAAGTGGCCAGATACCAAACTGATTCCACAGGTTCTTTGGAAGGAAGCTTAAGACAAAGGGTCTGGACACAATGGGGGGGATGGGAGGATGGTTCTCTCCAGTTCTATAGGAAACAAAATATACAGCACCAACAAGATACACAGCAAAATAAAACCTGAACACACTTGACCACACAAAAGTCTGTGTGTGGGTGTGGGTGTGGGTGTGACATTTATTTGGCTCTTTTTTTTTCATTTTGCTCTGAAGAACTTAGGGAAAACAAAAAAGTTAAAAGTGGGTGTCACGTGTAGGTGTTATAAGGCTTTGGCCTCTTCTTGATGGACGCCTTGCCTCCAAGTGACGTCAGGGTGAGACTTAGGCTCGGGTGCCTCCTAGATTGTATGGGTGCTGCTCCTACTCACCTGCCACATTTTCAGAGTTCTTTGTTGGGGAGGCAGTTCCCTTCAGGTGACCCCCCATGAGTGAAGAAGTCTTGATCCCGGTTCTTTCTTAGTGGGGCTCCAAACCTCCCCTTTACCCCACCCTTACCACATCCATGGCCCGCGTGACCACCTCAGACTAGCTCAGGCCTTTCCATCCAGTTCCACCTTTCCCACAGCTGGTTCCTTGGCTTCAGGCTGAATGCGGTGCATAAGTCTGCCCTGTCTCTGGGCTAGCTAGGGTGTCCGATGAACCCAACTGAAACAACATCTGGCATTCATCAAAGGACCCCTGGGATCCTGTCTCCCAGTGCCCCTTGGTGGCTCAAAAATAAAGAAACTAAAGCAAAAGGATGGAGGACTCACTCGGTGACTGTGGGGTAGGACCACTGTCCCATGCCCCTCTCGGATCCGCCTCCTCAGTTTGACCACCTTGGACCTCCAGCTGGCCTGGGGTTGCCCTCCATCTTCCCCGGCTCAGTGGTGGGAGGTGCGGTTCCCACACCAGGTCGCTCTTGTCTCCCCGCTGTGCCCCTCATGGGGGGTAACCACTCCCTGCTGATGTCTCCCACCACCGTACTTGGGTTCCCTGGTGGGACCACAGGGTTGTTCTAAGGGGCCATGGGCTTCCCCTGCCTGGTTGGAGGCCTCTGCTCTCCACTCATCTCCTCCTCTCCTGCCTTCAGCCAGGCGATCTCCCTCCTGGCAGCTGACGTCTCCCGGGTGGCATCTTTTCCTCCCTCTGCCAACTGACCAGCTGTTTTCCCAGCTGCAATTTGAGCAGCCTGTGGCTCTCAGAGGCTCCGCCCACAGCCCTCATTGATCCACAGCTGCAGGCAACTTCGGAATCGCGGAGCCTGCACCTGTGATTCCTCCCATCTGCCACTCATAGGGATCCTTGTGGTAGGTATTGGGGCATGTGTGGTGAGGGTCCAGTACCCCTAAGGGGCTTTCACTGCCCCTTTCACAGTGGGGAGAAGAAGAAATGAAATTAAAATTTCAAAATATTTTGTTTTACAGTTGTTTTTGTTTTATTTAATAAAATATATTTTCTTTCCACAAGATAATCTCATTCAAAAACTTTTAACCAGTTCCAGTAAAAGGATTATGGCTAAAGTTCTGGCCAACTGAAATCAGTGGAATTTTTCCCATTGAATTTAAAGGGAGTGGGATTTCAGTCCATTGTTATATGTAAATTGTATTGTGACAATTCTGCTTCTGAGGCCTTTCTGTGCATTTCCTGTGCATATTATGTATTGAAAGTTGTATTACCTCCATATATTTCAGGAAAGAAATTGGTGTCCGTATTCAAAATTTTTAAATATCCATACCTCAGCATCACTTTGCAAAGTTCAGTATTTCACTAAGCAGAGAGCATCTCTTTTTTGAGTGGACTTTCAAAAGCATTCACTGGGTGCATCTACATGAGATGCTTTACTTTGCATTAGACTAACGTGCAGTAAAGTGTCACTGTCTACAGGTTTGCAGCAATTACTGCACAGTAGTTTAATGTAATGTGCCATTTTCCAGTATCTGTAGATAGAGATACTAGAAACTGGTCCATGAAACTAATATGCCAAAGCTCATATGCAGATGCTGACCATGAGCAAATTGTTCCCAGTCAGCCTAGGTAGCAGGGGGCCACAGTGGGTGCAGAGAGACTGTCTCCCAGCCATGTGGTGATCAGGACCCATCCCAATTTCCATGTGGCCTAGAGAACTGTCCTGGCTGATGGACAGCTGGGACAGCTTTTCCCCACCCTGTGGAGATCAGGACCAGCCCCCATACTGCCTCCTAGCTCAGAGCTGGCACCTGGAGGAGCCTGGAACTCCCCCGGCTGCTCCGGAGGGGCAGAGCTGGGCAGGAGCAGTCCTAGACTAAACTGTTCCCACTGATCATGTCCAGATGAGCATGGATGTTTGGTTCCTTGGGGACAACTAGCACAGTGCAAATTGTGCTGCTGCTACTTGTCCTCGGGAAATGCCCATGCCATGTGTGCTTTGGTACATGGCAACTTACGCTGTGTAGAGTAAGGGAAGCTGAGGCCAGCACTGCTTACCCCTTACCTGGGGTCCTGGGGACCTTCCAGGGCTGTAGCAGCAGCAATTCTGCCACATGGAGCCTGGCCGGCAGCCGCAGCACAGCTCCGGATGGCCTGGATCTAGTTTTGAGTGGTGCGTGCTGCGTCTGCATGCCCTGCCCCATGTTTTTTTTTCTGCAGGATATCCAGGCATCACAAAAAGCCTGCAGAAAAAAACGGAGCAGTGCATGCATGGGCAGTACTCCCTTGCAGCACGCAAAACATCTAAATGTGTGGCATGTGGTGCCACAGACATGCTTGTGGTGCCACATACTGCACGGCCATGCTCATCTGGATGCAGCTTTTAGGAGCAAATTTGATCCCAATGGGTGCACATTCAGATGCATGCAGGAGCAGTTTAATGCAGCTGAATTTTCTGTGCAGAAAAGTCAGGTGCATTAATTGCACATGTAGACATGCCCACTGAAGTTTTACTCTACTCCCTTTGGAATTAAAGGAAGGTTTACCATTGACTTCAGTGGGACCAGAGTTAAGCTTGTGCTACCACTATAGAAAAGCTAATCCTTTGTAGATTTAATTTGACCATTTATTCTTGCTTTGATAAAACTGCTATGCCTGCAGTGTGACAATTTATAAAGAGTTTCTGAAATGCTGTAGTACAGTTTTACTACAGCATTTCAGAATGTACCAGAATGTACTACCATCATAGTACTTTATACATCAGACCAAATGATAGAGCTAAATTTTAAGGACTGCATATTCTGTATACCACTACTCATGTCTTAGGCCCATATTGTTCAATGTATTTTATAGCATTGTAACAGCACACCAAAGCAGTTCTACATATTCTGTAATGTATGTTGGCTGCCTGTATAACTGGTAACCCAACCTATCATCTGGAAAAGTTCTACAGTTATAATTACTAGCCAAAGCCAGACTGGAAACAGCACACCATTTGCGCTCTCATCTATGTGTAAAATAGATAAGATTAATCAATCACTCTTCCAGTAGATGTGCCATGATAGTTAAAGAGTCAAATCTGGATCCAGTTGCTAGTGAAGTAAATGGATTATCGAAGTAGGGTGCCATGGACTGAATAGTTTAATAGAATCCCCTACCAGTTTAAGTAGTAGTAGAAGAGCCACTTTTTCAGCTGTTTAAAGTTAGGAACATAAACCAGAGTTGCTGTATACTTCTTTCACCAGGGTTTTTTTGGCAGCTTGATTTGTGCCATCAAGAAATCACCCTCTAGCCTTGGGCCTTGGAATGGGGGGAGCTTCTACACATAGAAATGAGACTGCACTGATGGCCTTCTCACACTCTTCCTTTCGCTGAAAAGTGGATTTACCTCAGTTCTGATGCTCGGTGGGCCTTCTGCTCCTGCAATGGCCTGTATGTCTACATTTGTCCCCTAGGCTGAAAATGGATTGAAAAATGGCATTTCTGTCTTGTGTCATATAAATAGTATGTCTGAAGGGATAGTTTTCAGTAAATAAAACAGACATGACTGAAGACATGAAGGTACCATTTTAAACAATGTTTCCAGTTTATAACCACATTTCAAAGCATAGTTTATATTTTATATAGGACTTAATATTTTGGTGGTTACCCATCACAGAATGGTGGACTATTGTACACTGACTGGCAGTCATGTAAACATTTTAACAGCTGCTTAATCTTGGAGGTCATTAATAAGTTTAATAGCTTCAAAAATCATTAATGAAATCCAGTTCATAATGCCTTTTTATGAAGTTTCAAATGACCTAAACTTAAAAAAAAAATCCAATAATTTATTTGATAATTCATATTATTTTTTTCTAAAGCTTTTCATGGAGCTAAACCTCATAACTGCTTTCCATAGCAGCAGAAATAGCATGGCAAAATCACTTTAGGAAGCCTTCAAAGTTTATCCCTTAGTCTCTTAACTGGCTTTTATTTGCAAACATTACATTAGGATGCTGACTGCCATGTTTTACATCTTGTACATAATTTAGTTAGACAATATCAGCTTTATCATGTGCAAGGAACAACTGATGTCTTACACAGCTATAAACTACAAGGTGGCCTGGGACAGTCAGCACTGATGCCAGTTGCTGACCTTGCTCATGCTACAAGCCCAGCAGAAGAAAGCAACCCTGAAATGATTGATCAGTGGTTCCTAATGGCATTTTTGTTGATATCCAGCTGATTTTCCTGTTGCTCTTTCTTACATATTTATTCCATTCACAGTCTGGCAAAAATTTACAAAAAAGTATCCAAGTGATGGCTTCACAGCAGGTGCTGGATCAAACAGGTCTTGTTCTTTGCCCCTTTGGGAGGCCTACATGGATCACAGGAATCCTGATACCGCCCTTCAGATGACCTGCAGTAAAACTGCGGAAGATATGCTCAGTTTCTTCCAATGAATAAACAAAGTGTATATGAAATATTTGTATAAGTCTGAATAGGGGGATTTATTTTTCTATATGTACTGCTTGCCTATGAAGTTGATTGAAAATGGCATGAAGTAAATCTTGCCTAATAGATACTTATATAAGAATTTTATTTAAATATCCAACAGTGTGAATGTCAACATTTTGTCTTTGATCTTGGTATGAATATACTGGTTTCAACTGGATAGGGAAGAAAAAAATTAGAAGAAAGTGAGTGAGCTTTACAAGGAAAAAAATATACAGTGCTAATAAAATGCAGTTTGAGAAAGTCTCAGTGATCTTCAAAGACCCAGACCAAAAAGTACCCTGTAGACTTTGGATCTCATCCACCTCTCTTAGCTTCAAGCAGCAAGTTGGAAACTGAAATAGAATTTTAAGACTATATCCTTGTCATGTTTATGCATTGCAAAATTAGTTTTCATCAGATTTGAGATTTATTGTAGTTGGATTACAAATGCACAAACAATGGGACGGAAGTGTCTGTCATTTGCAGTTTTCATTAGATTTTTAACATAGGTAAGAAGAATCAGAAATGACAAATAATGAAAATACAACATAGAAAATAACAAACTGCAACACATAATTAAAACTTGCGAAACAGGAAAAATTAACATTCTAAGAGCAAGCTCTCTTTCTTGCTCTATTGTAAGAAGATAGGAAAATGGCCTATTAATCCATTTTCATAATAAAAAAATTGAATGAAGAATGTCTTGAATTTGAAAGCTAGTGTAACTCTATCTCAACTATGCAGTTGGTCCAATAAAAGATACCACCCTAAGAAATACTTGTCTCTTGCATAAAAAAAATAGAAATAACACCATAGTGAGCCATAATCATTAATATGCTAAGCATTCTGTCATGTCTGTATGGTTGCAGTATGTCTTCGGATTTTTTACGGTTTCACAATAAATATGGTGCTAGAAATCTTGTTCAAAGCTGCATGTAAGTTATCTTTCTTGACAGTTCCCTTTGCAGAGTTAAACTTGAGGAGCCTACCAGATAAACAAGTCATATTTATATCTAAACAAGGTCAGAACAAGAAGCACAAATGGTTCAAAATTGATCTAAAAGTCAATTTGCAATTTATGGATTAAATGATTTGGGGTAATTTATAATGAACATGTAACTGAAATATCACTGCTTGCTATGCAAGTCCTTGCACCATTCCTTTGGCAAATTCTCTGTGAAATGGTGCCACATTCTAGCATGGAGAAAAACTGAGCACAAGGTTAGTAAGGGATTAAGGTACTAGGCTGAGAATCAGGGACCTGAGTAGAGGAGGGCCTATTTGGCCAAAGGTTCCCCTTTTTGGAATGAATATAGATTGACATTTTTGTGCGTCATCCCTATTATGATTTAGCAGAAGATCACAGAAACTTTAGCATCAACCACATTTTTCTGCACAAGGTCATGATATAGTCCACATGGGTCAGTCATTAAAGCTACCCTCAAGACAACTTTTAATTGCATGACCAGCACATACTCAACAGATCAAAGCATCCTTGGCATCCTGACCACAGTTATATTATTTTCATGTGGAAAATGAATATTTTTTTTACAATGGATCCAGCAAAATTCTCTTTCCTTTGAAGCATAGCATATTCTGTCTTTCTTTAATCATTTGTATTTCTCAACACATTTTTAGCAAATCACTGGAATGTATATACCAATCTTCAGCCTTGTCTGAATTCCCCATTAGCTAACTAACTCATACAATACTATTTTTAAAAAAGTGACCAGAGTTTGGTAGCTTATTTTATTTGTAATGTGCCATTTTTTTTGTTTTGACTGCTAGAGATTGTGATTGACTTGAATGTGCTCATCGCTCAGAATTATTTGATTTTGATACACCCCTGAGTGTGGTTGACTAGGCCAGCTGTTGCTGTTTAGTTAATCTTCACAGAGCACAAGTTGGAGAAGAATGCACAGCTGACTTCACACTCAGCTTTGTACTTCTGTGATCCTGATGTTACAAACCTCTCTCTATACTAAGTTAGAGAACCATCAAGGTGGGTCTAACTTATGCCAACTACAGACAGTATCAGGAGTTTAAAAGCTCAGCTAATCACTGACTTGGGGCAGATGGAACTGACAAATTCTGTGATGTAATATGGCTTTTTTTTTAATTGAAATGTTCATTTCTTTCCAAGCTGTGTAGATTTACAATGAAAAAATATAAGGAAAAATAGAGTCCTCTCTTTATAAAAAATTGACAGGCTTTTCAAAGAATCTTGAGTGCAGATGCATTCCCAAGCAGATGCCAATTCTTCCATCCACAATTCATTTTCAGTTCTACAGTAGTAGTAAGGATGTAGTATAAGAGCCCTTAAATTTGCTGTACCTCCTTGGGGGATTATTGTTTTTTGGGGTTGTCCTCCCAGGTCCAGTTGTACTAATGTTAGAACGAGAATCTAAGGAGCATGGCAGAGGCACCACTCTAGAAAATTTGGCACTCACACTTTAATGGCACTATGTGCAGGGAACAGCCTTGAATGAGAATAACAATAGCAGGGTTGATCCCTTCATAAATATTTCCTCTAAAGTGCCAGAAATTAGATTAAACAGTTTTCTTCTATAATTCATGAATCTTTACCTATAGAGGAACATACGATAATGCTAATTAAAAAGATAAGATACTTGGTTAAATTTGTTCAAGTAGCCTGAGGAATGTTTTTTTTTAAGGTGGTAAATATGGAACAGAGGTCACAAATTTATTTCCTGAATGCTGGACAGAAATCTCAACAGTGAAAATAATAGAATATAACACTGTGAGCACCTTGCTAACCATCTGCAAACCAATTTTCAAAGAGAAAATCTCATCAGTAGAATATCTGACCCATACACTGTCTTGCAGATGGTTTGGTATAGCCTTTGGGATCTACCTCATTTCAAGGTCTATATAGTAGAAACAAATTGTGCATTTACACAGTTAAACAGTAACTGAATTCCCATAAGAATGGTCAAAGGCTTTTATGTTTGACCAAGCACTGTGTTCTGCTACTTTGGCAAAGAGGTATTAACGATGACTTGTTAATAGTAATGGGACCATGCCTTCGCCATATGGGTTACAACACTTAAGAGTTGTATCATCTGACTGTATTTGAAAGCTCTACCTTAAAAAGATGATAAATGAGACCAACTTGACCTGGCCTTAGACCAAGTCATGGATTAAACAATTTCTTTCAGCTTAATTGATGCCCTATCGAGGAAACATGCTAAGTAAAAGCCATTCAGTCACAGTGCTTAAGTATCAAAAGAGTGCATGGAATTCAAGAAACACTGTCAATGTGCCAACCAGATTTTGATTTGTAAACATGACAGAAACTTGCTTCATAATCCACAAACAAAGTTAGCATTTTTGTAATTCACTGATTCTCCTGTACAATGTCTATCTGTTTGGTTTACATGAATTCATGAAACTTTAAATTCTGCTCTCAGAGCAAATAAATTCGTATATAGTAGATGCATAATGACAGCAAATGTGTTTATCATTTTGATTATATGATACGACCTCTGCATATGCTATATTTTAGTATGCCTGAGATGCTCCATTACATAAACAAAAGACAGAAAGTGTAATTTTCAGGTTCAAAATTGACACATGAAGGAAAATATTTCCTTTTCTCATTTATGAGCTGTAATAATATGTAGCTTTCTGATTATGATGACCTAATCCAAAAAGAACATAGAAGTATATATACCACATCAGATCAAGGGTCGCTCTTGTCTAGTATCCTATTTCTGACAACAATCAGTAGTGAAGAGACCAGGGGAAGATAAAAAAAACCCCTATAGTAGAGAATTATGCATTAACATGACTGTGGGCAAGTTTTCATCCCGGTGCCAGGAAGTCAGTGCTTGATTACGTCCTGAAGATGAGGGTTTATATCACTTCTACTTTTTTAACCTAAGAAGTATAAGCGTGATTATTTTATTATTCACACTATTGTGTATTTCTTTTTTTAATGTTACTAGAGAATAGTAGCTTGTAGTGACTGTTATATTTTTAAATATACAAAGAATTACAATATACATTCCATCCAAGCATCCCATATTTGGATTTTTGCATTAAGAAAAGTAATTAAAATAAGAAAGAACAAAAAGCATAGTCCCTTTGTAGGAGGACACAATATGTCTGTTTCCTCTGCAGCTGGCTAAATTTGATCCTCACTATTGCCATAGCAACATCAGCTAAGGGAAGCAGAAAGGCTCAGCTATAGACTCCTCCTGTTACTAATCGTGACCAGTAAGTTATTTATGGGAGAGCTATAACTTCTGGCTCTCTTCTGGGCTTTGATTTCCATGTTAAAAAACCTCATCAGCCTGTTGTTTTCGATTACAATACATTATCACAGAATAATGACTAAAACCAGTTGGAGTTTTCCATATTCATTTTTTTCACCAAAAAATGGTGATTTTTCAAAAGCATGAAAAGTCATCCACACTTCAAATTTTCAAATTTTGAAATATTTTCAAGAGGAATCTTACTGATATTTTTATCAAACTCCTAAGCAAAATCAGGGTTTTGATGAACAAAATAATTCAAAACTACTTCAGTAACAGTTTTGAATAAAAAATATTGTGGAAAATGTCCTGATTAAAAAAAATGTTCTTTTTGAAACTTGCAAAATGGAAACAGCTTCAATATTTCGTTTTTTATTATTATTTTGTGAAACAGTATTTTCATTTATGGTCAGCTGTAAGTATAGTTCATGTTTTATCTTGTCACTTCCGTAAAAACTTGGATTTGAATAATAAAGAACAACCCCCCCAAAAGACCAACCCCACTTGCACACACAAAAGAGAAAGGAAGTGTTTGTTATAATCCAGCCCCATTTTTGAATGCTATTGACTTAGATACATTTCAAAACTCTCTTTATGGAACTTATTTGCTGTGAAAGACTTGCCAACAGGTCAATATCTTGTATATTCTGTTTTCCATAGAAAATGTTGAAGTGAATATGATACTTGTCATAAACACTGTCGAGACTGGAAGCATATGATATTGACACACGTACAATTATTAAAATAAGTATTCAGGTGAAGAAAGGAAGCTTATTTTGACACTTAAAATAAGTTTCAGCCCATTTGTTTTCTTAGGAGAGTGCAGTCAGAATCCTGAAATCTGACTGGCTGCATGATAATTGAATTTCACTGGAGCATACATGTCTTGTTATTGGGAGGAAGGGGACATGATTCAATTAAAAACATTTAATTCCATTCTTGACCAAAAGTCCCAATTAATTTGTAACCTTCTCACTCTTTGCTACTTGGTTTTCCCTAGTCACTTAGATCGGATAACTTCCCCTTTGGCATTTCCTTCAGGAACATATAATCACTCATTTACTTTCAACTGATGCTTTTTGTTAGTCCTTGACATTTATTCAGTTATTGCAGTTACTCATTAAAGGCACAGGCTAATGCAAAGAGATGAATCTTGTAACATGGCCAGATACAGGCTTATTCTGATCTTTTTTTTAAAAGAGTGTCACATGTAGGGACCCACTGCCACAAAAGTTCTGCCCCACACCTGAAAGTTTCACTGTAAGTTCCATCAGCTCTAATTGTCTTAAATAAAGGAGTAGGCAACCTTTTCTGACTGTGGTCCAGAATGATCCACGCTGGGTTGGAGGGGGGAAAATAGGTACTAGGACCAACCCACAGTTGGCACTTGTGTCCACAGTGGCACAGGGACAGTGCCTGCAGCTGAACCCCCTTCCCCTAATACCACTGAAGCACTACTTCCATGGGTTTCATGGCTGCATCCAGCTTCTGAGACATGTTACCAACCCCTGTCTTAGAACACAGGGTAGAGTTGCACCTTATAGACTAAGTAATTCAGAGATACAGAAGCTTTTGTAAGTGAGGTTCATGTGTTCTGCCACAGGCTTTTGCGTATTTCTGGATGTGATATCAGATCAGCATTCATTCATTCTTTCACAAAGGGATCACTCTGTCCAGACAGTAAAGGGACACTGTAAGAAGGTAATGGCAAAAGTAGTGTACACACACCTCACACACGCTTATTTGGGATCACTTCATGAGTCTGCATATGTGCAGAAGCGAACATGGCACCGCTGTGTTCATTGTTGGTGTGAAGGTGACTGGTGTAGACATGAATGGCCCCCCAGGGATTGTGACAAGCAACTTTATGAATTGTGATAACTGAAGGGAATTCCAGCATGCTTCTTGGCAGAGTGGCTGGATCATTGGTGCCTGGTTTCTTGGGAAAATTGATGAACTCTGCGGTGCGATGTGCACTGTTGCAGCTAAGTCTTGCCTAAGTTCTATAACAATTCTAATGGGGCCAAACTCTGCTTCTGTCAGTAAGTGCCATTAAGTGAGAAAAGGCCATGCCTAATACCTCTCTGGAGTTTGGACCAGACTCTGTCACCTTGCTAATGACAACTGGAAGGGATGCATGTGACCACCATAAAAAGCATGTGGGGTCACCAGTGTAGTGTAGGAAGTGTTAGCTGTACTATGCATGAGAGACTCTAGAGATACTTTGTATGTGTGTGTATGTGTATGGGGGGGGGTACAGTGCAACTGGACTTAGGGGAGATTTTGTAGGAGGGGACACAATTAAAGACAGATAAAACAGTCATACGGGGTGGGAAGGGCATTGTTAGATAGGTTGGGAGGTTCTATTTGGAAAGCAAGAAAATTGGGAACAGGGGAGTACATTGACAGTGGAGATTGTACAGAAAGGTCTGTGTCCCAACATGATTTGCAACAGCACTTTTGTGCTCCAGAAATTTCTTCTGGCCAAGAAGAATCAAGGCCAACTGTCAAGGGAAGGGAACACTAAACTCCATTTCTCCAATCTACTAGCCTCACTCCAGCTTCCTAGGATTGGATCTGTGTACCTGTCTACACTAGCCTTGTCTAGTCTCACTCCAGAGGCTTTATTAAATAACTGTAACATCCCATGATATGACCGCTCACAATAACTTTATTAATTATGCTTGTGAATCTTCCTATTAAACTAAATGGTATTACTCATTTAGTAAATTAGTAGAGGAGATCACACATTTATTACCTAGGATCTTTTAGAGAAAGGATAATCTCTAGAATTATGTGAACAGAAGAAATAGTATATCACAAATATTTGTTTGGACTCATTATCATGTCAAGCAGCATGTTCTAGCAAAAGTATTTGTGAAAGGTGGGTTTTTAGCTTATGTGCTTGTGCACTCAAAAACAAAATTTCAAACAATACATTTGATTGCAAAATTCACAATTTGAAATCCATGCTGTGTTGGTCAGTGACCTGAGTCACTGATCAGATGGGGAATAATGTAATTTAAAATTGCACTGTGTTAGCTAGTTAGTTACGCATGTTACAGCATAAGCTGAGAATTACATATTCATAGTCATAATTCAAATGATCTATAGACCTGGCATTGTTCACAGAACAGAACTGTGAGTAATTTCAAATAATGAATAAATTTAAGACTTTTTTTTTGTTCTGTCCATGGATTATTTCTAAAGAGGGAGAAAAGAAAAAGAAAATTAATCAAATAAATTATTCATTGTGAATTATTTGTTCAGCTCAAATGGTTATGTACCTAGACAATATTTTCATTGGAATACTGAAGAGCTCTTCAGGCTGCATATGCAGCCACAGTTTCTCTGCTAAAGGCCTGGAGGTTTTTGTTAAGCACAGATACAACTGTTCTACATCTGTTCTAAACTTTCCTTCTAGTTCAGATTTTGTGGTTTCCTGGGAGATGGCACAAGAACAACCCTGAGCATACCTTGGTCCATGAAAGCCTCCATATCAAATTTATCAAAGGGGTTTGCTGCCTCTGTCCATTATAAAGGAATCTGGCAAGTATACTGGGGTATCTGGTGGAACTGCACTTTCATTTCCATTGGATACCCCAGAACTGTTGTATCCAATAGTGGCTATTAGTAAACACCTTTAGCAACTGTGTCCATTTAGTTGGATGTTATAAGGTGAAGTGAGAACCTACTGCTGCTAGATTCCCTGCTCCCTTCTAGATCTATCCATTTCAGAAATCTAAGATGTACAGGAAGATGCAGGGGTTCCTTTCCAGGTCCTACATTTCCCTATTTATAAGTGGAACATCCCACAGTGTGGTGCAATTAGATGTTTCCTATGTAGTTAGTTTACTCCTTAGGCTTGAGAGAGCAGGACCATAGTCTCTGCGATGTCCTGCCCCACGGGCATACCAAAAGGGCAGCTTGTTCAGCACTGCTGGCACAGAGCATGATGATCAAGTATCCAGGAGCAAGCTTATCTTCAGAAGCATGCCCTATATGAAAACCTGTTGATATATGACCACACCTTTCCTTTAAGTCAACAGTCATAAAAGGGCTGAACAGACATTTGGCAAGAAGAAGAGTCCTTATTCCCTCCAATTCATGCGCTATAGGAATATTACTAGGAGAGCGCCTCAAAGATTTTGTGACTGATCTTATTTAAGATATGTATTCATGAAATTGATGCAAAAATGTAGGAGGAGCCTAATAGGATTTGATGATGTCAAAAAGTTGGAAGGCATCATCAATACAGAAGAGAAATGGAATATCATAAAGGAAGAATTTGAGACAAGGTTATGAATTTAGGCACTAATAGAATTTCTGATAATAAGTTAATAATGAGATGATAAACTTATCAGATGGAAACAGCATGGAAGGAGAAGAATGTGGGTCTATTAACAACAGAGTGGCTATAAAATGCCAATGTGATATGGTCATGAAAAAATAAAATGTGATGTTAGGATGCATCAGGTAAGGTATTTCCAGTAGGGATAAAGCTACATTAATGTTCTTGAATACTGCAGATCATTCTGGTCACCCAAGTTCAAGAAAGTTGAATGCAAAATAGAGCTGGCACAGAGAAAAGAAGCTAGGATGATCGAGGAAATAGACAGTCTGCCTTAAAAAAGGTAACTGAAATGGCTTAGTTTATTTAGCCTAGCAGACGGAAGTAAAGAGGGGATATGATTGCACTTTTTCAGTCAGGGAAAAAGCAGTAAGAGAAATGTACAATTTTAGCTAAAGGTCAATGTTGGCGTAAGAATAAATGGGTAAAACTGGCTGTGAACAAACTTAAGTGTAATGGGGAGCAAAAGACTATACTAATTTTAAGATGAAGTTTGATTACTTTATGAAAGGTATATTTGGTTGCCTGTGATGGCACAGGACTGGATTTGATGGGCAGAGTTTCCTCCCAGCTCTTTGTTCCTAGAGATGGGGAAAAAATTAAGTGAAAATTAGCAGGATGCTCAGCTGAGATGTAGAAGCTAGCTAATACTCTTAACTGCCTTTTGGCGATCTAGCGCCAGGGATGGCAAGTCAGCCCACCCTCAGTGAAATTTTGAAACAGCGTCAAAACAGCCTTTTTCTTTCAATGGAACGGAATGGAACAGCTGTTTCGACTCAAAATGAAATTCGAATCGGAACCCTGTTCCGTGGCACCATCGAAACTCAAGGCGAAATGGAATGGTGCCATTTCGCACAGCCCTAGTGAGCATTGCACCTTATCAAGCTACTTTACCACACTTGGGGAAAGAATGACATATTTGGCACTAAAGTGTGTAAGTTATGCCAGAACAGGAAATTTAATTCAGCTGCTCAGTAAATGTGACAGAAAATGTAGCATCAGGGACATGGGAAAACACCTCTCTAGTCTTAGGAATGTTCCCCAAATATATCAGGTCCAAGGGAATTCAGTATTGGATCAGCTTGCCAGTTCTCAAGTTCAGAAAAAATGATGTTTTTCATGAGTTTTTTAATGTGATCCTTATTCCTACTGCCCACAAAGTTTTTGGGGAAATAATTAGGGAACAGCAAAAAAGGAGGAGGCTCCTGCACTGTACTGTACTATACTGAACTGAAAAGCACTTTGATAACTATATGCTTTCTACCTCAGAATCATTTCAGGGGCCATGAAATGTCAGGAGCCATGAAATTTTTGATTTCAGGGTAGAAAAATTTAATAAGTACAAGCAGGCTTATAGGGGATTTATTTCATGAACAAAATAAAAGTCTTACTAGACATTCCATTTTTAGAGGTAAGCCTTTTTATCCTAGATACATGGCCAGCAAGATGGTAAACAATAAATCTACTGCCATTACTAAGACGTATGTTTTTGTACTGACTTCCATCTTCCACAGGAAAGTAAAATAATAGAATTAGATACATTAAGCAGAACTAGACAAATCAGAGAACCTCAATTAAGTGTCTCTTCAGGATGTGAATATTTTGCTAGAGTAGCTTGTTACAGTTGTGACAGATCTAATGCTTTTCCCCACTAACATGTCAAAATTGCTCTCTTGGCATCTAGACAAATATCTGAAAGCATGAATTTTGGGATTTTGAATGGCCAAAACTTAGGTGGATCATATCCCTTTTCTGTATTTGACAGCAAGGGCCAGGGCACTGTCAAAGGTTTCCAAACTTTTTCTTATTGCATACCCCTTTCCAAAATCACCAGGTGCCCATGTACCCCTACCAGCATATGTTTTATATTTAGCCCCTTAAATTCCAATTATTATTGTAATTAAAATTAAACATGCCATTACACAATTTGTCCTGCGTACCCCCCAGAGATGCCTTGTGTACCGCCAGGGCTATATGTACTACAGCTTGGGAACCCCTAGTCTAGACTATATTGAACAAGAATTTTGTCAGAGAGAATGGAGAGAAACAGCTGGATCCCAGAAACGGGGAAAAGTGGAAAAATGCCCTCCCCATCAGATATTATAGAACTGGTACCATTGGTCTCTTAGCAATAATTCCTTCACCAAGATAAAGAAGCTGATTTCCTAGCTTACACCGCAGGTGTTCTATTATATAATGCCTAATTTTATCATCTTCACGTATTTACTCATCAAATTAAGGTTTCATTTGGAAAGTCTTTTAGCCACCCAAACAGCTCCCAGCCTAGAGAGAATACAAGACAGGCACCATCAGGAGCCAGGCAAAAATAAATCTGTATGAAATAGCTAGACTTTAAAATGGAAGAAAATTATAGTATTTCAGTTTTCTTTTACATCCTGCAGAAGTGATGGCTTACCTTTAGATATCTTTCCCCCCAGCCTTACTGCAGTACGGTGTGTTGGATATGGCAGTGGCCTGAGAATTAGGAGGCTTGGATTCTATTCCTGTCTTTCCAGTTGACCTGCTGGATGTTGAATAAGTCACTTCAACTCTCTGCCTTTATCTCCCCTCTTCTCAATCATTCCCCATTATTTAGATGGCAAAATCTTTGGCAGAGGGGCTATCTTTCACTATGTGCTTATGTAGTGCTAAGCACAAGGAGGTCATAATCTTGATTGCAGTCTGTAGGTAGCACTGTAATACAATTAATAAGAACTTGGGGCTATAAGCAATAATTTTCTATTAACCCTTAACTTGAATACCATTGCTGCAAGAGTTAGCTAGCCATGTTAGTCTGAAGTCAAGCATAAGGCAGGGCAGGATGGTACCTTATAGACTAACTTGTTTAGAAATGGGAAAGATGTCTGACAAAGTAGTCTGTTGCCTAGGAAAGCTTATGTATTTCTGAATGAGTTACTCTTAAGAACTAGGGACAGACATTAAACACAAACTGATTTAAGTGATCAGAAACTGGTTTAAATCTGTAACAGAACATAAGTTCAATGCACATAAACCAGTTTCAAAATGGCTGAAGCTGGTTCAAAATAAACCTGTTCAAATTAGCATCAGACTTAACTGATTTGGGTCAAATCAGTTTATGCAATGTCTGTCCCAGACCCCTTCCTGGTTTAAGTTAAACCAGAGTCTCCCAGCATCCAAGATGCTTTGCAGCCCTGGGCTGGGTGGGGCTGTCCGCTCCACAAAGCAGGGCTAGCTCCACCCCTCTGCTCCCTCCCTCCCTCCCCTTTCCCACAGCACAGACCCCAGCCAGCATCTGGTTAACATCATGCCACCCCCATTCTAGCTAATTCTGAGAGGTCTCTCTGTGTGAGTGTCTCCAGTTTCACTGGGGCAGGCAGACAGAACAGTGTCCACCTGGGGCTTTTTGGAGCTTAGCAACAGGTCAGCTGGTAATGTCCCTCCATTCTTTACTTGGACAAAGCTGTTTAAGAAAAGCTTGAACTAATGAGAGAGTCTTTTGTTTTGTTGATGGGCTGATAACCTCTGTGTTATCAGCTCCCTGCTGGCTCCCTCTCTTGTCAGGTTTGAGTCCTGGCAACATTCTCACTCCCTGAGCAGCGAACGGGGAAGAGCCTGAGGCAGTACAGGCAGGGTGGGAGTTTATACCCCTCCCTAATCAGAGTGTCCTGTCAGGCCCTGGCCACGCCCTGCCTCAGCTCAGCACATTGGAAGGGAAGGGAGGGCTGCTGTAGTTCCCCCCGGCTTTTACCTTGAGCCACTGCGGGCATGTGCCTGCATTTCCTCAGTCCAGAGAGAATGTCTGTACAGTTGCAAACCAGTTCAACCTAGGCAGGTTACACTAATCTGCAAAGACTGACTCAATTCAGGCTCAGGCTTCTTGAATGTGTGTCCCTAGTCAAGGTGTTACCTTGTCCTGCTTTCTACCATCACCAAGTAAGACTAAACTTTAGTGCATGCTGAACAG
>NW_017728995.1:38914792-38945663 GCF_001723915.1 Gavialis gangeticus
ACACCCTGCCTCAGCTCAGCACATTGGAAGGGAAGGGAGGGCTGCTGTAGTTCCCCCCGGCTTTTACCTTGAGCCACTGCGGGCATGTGCCTGCATTTCCTCAGTCCAGAGAGAATGTCTGTACAGTTGCAAACCAGTTCAACCTAGGCAGGTTACACTAATCTGCAAAGACTGACTCAATTCAGGCTCAGGCTTCTTGAATGTGTGTCCCTAGTCAAGGTGTTACCTTGTCCTGCTTTCTACCATCACCAAGTAAGACTAAACTTTAGTGCATGCTGAACAGGGAAATTTTGTAAGGGCATGTTGACCATAACAATACTAAATATGACAAAGTGTTTGATGGTTCTATGCACTGAAGATTTCTGATGTAGAGCTTTCTCATTATTTTCAAATAATCTACATCCTAATTTTAATGTCTACCTCCCCTAGGAAACAATAGCAGTTTCTTTATTCCTCTTGCACATTTTCTGGACCACCATGGTGACAACGTAATTCTTACACTACCCTTCTCATGAAAGATGTGCTAGTACTTGATAGTCTGAGTACTGGAATGTGAATTTTATTTGAACTAGTTCAAATCAGGAGCTGAATCCTTACTAGTTGGTTCCGTATCACAGGCTTCAAAATATAACTTTTTCATATTTTATTGTGAAATGTTTCTTTTCAATTCTTTCTTCCCCGTTCATTTTTGTACTCCTAAAATGAATATTGTCAGGGTTATTCTTTTAATTTGTTCTTTAAAAAAATTAGTACTATAGAGTGGCAAAAAACAAAAGCAAAATGAAACCCCTTAATTCTATTCTTCCTTCCTTCCACTTTTTAAACTTCCCTTAAAATGTCAGTTTCCACAAAAAAGTCCTTTTTGATGAAATCCTATATAGAAAAATCTTGGCTAACTCTTGTCAACAATTGCCTTGAAGTAAAACCATTGTAAAAGGACATCCATTTTAATCCAGGTGTAATTTTCAAAATATTTTTGCCAAGCACTGAACAAGAGCTATTTCCATGATTATATGGATGTATGACAAACTGCCTGGACAAGGCAATTAGGGCCTAATACAAACTCCACTGCTGAGAGTTCAAAGGCATCCATTGTGCATTGGTCAGAACCTTAATCAAGAGCTGTTTTTCCTATTCTTGTTCTGTAGTCCCTTAAAAAAATTCTCATATTTTTGTATTACTAACATTTTATAAATTCCATGGAGTGAGTGCTTTAGCCAGCTTTGTGTGTAGGCTAAGACATGGGAAGACTCTCCTTCAGTATGTACACATTGTGTATGTCTGTTCCACTCTGTCTTTGCTTCGTTGAGGCAATAGCACAGCATGACATCTGAAAAAACCAAGCAAAAGATAACGCAACACACTTTAAACTAGAACAGGTCAATTAAAATACTTATTAACAAGCAGTTAAGGCTCTGTAGTTTTTATGCATAGTATTCAGCAGAGAGTTTTGTGTGGTAGAACGGAGCTTTCTTCTCTTTCCCTAGGTATCGGTTACTGTAAATGCCTGAGGGGCACCAAAAACAGCAGAGACAGCTTCAAAAATACTAAAACAAATTTGAGTAATTTTGCTAAACATTGTGGATGCTTGGCCTTGCTAATTACCTCACTGTATCTACATTATTTACAGAAAAATTTAGATTTCATTTTAGCTTAATACTAGTATACCAAGTAATATAACAGTGTCATTTTTCAAACTGTGAAGGGCAGACCTTTCTAGGAGACGCAGGGAATCTTTACATGTGCTCCAGAGTGGGCAGGGAGGCGGCATTTTAATTAGAGCATCTCTCAGGAGCCACTCTAATTAAAGCACCCATAGCATCTCGTGTATTTAGTATCCTGCACTTCAAAATTGTGGCGGAGTCACTTCAAGTGAGCCTGTTCAACAAGCTTTAGTTAAAGCACCCCTGCCACTATTTTGAAGAATGGGAACTCGAACTCTGACTATACATGACACTGAGGCTGCTGATGCATACAGCTAGATTAATTGAGTCTGCACTGATGTGTGCTAATTAGCACATGTTGGAGCAGGCATTGGGCACATGTATAGGTGTCTATAGTGCCTGTGCACACAACACATTTTTACTGGAACAGTTTACGTCAGCTTTGTACACTAATTTAAATTACACTTGGAGTCAGAGCACTCAGATGACAGTTGTTCTGGGATAGCTGCGTGCCAAAGATACTTTTACAATGCCTCATCAATGGTGGTAGAGTAGCAGAGTACCCTGTTTGTGCACAGCAAAAAAGCTATCCCTGGGTGTAAGTGAACACACATTTACATGGGTGTACTTTTACCCTGATCTTTCCTGGACTACCTCTGCATTGGATTCAAATAAGTTCTATTCAGGTTTGCATGATGCATCAACTCCACATTTACATTGGTCTAAAGGCTTACTACACTGGTGTAAATATGTTGGCACTTCAGTTGCATAGGCTGTGTATTCATACAGATAGCTCTAGGAGCCAGTTCCTGCATGATGTTAAGCACTTAATTCTAAATCAAGTAGATAGGAGCCAAGACCATACAGGGCAGGGTTAGACTTACAAGACCATTTTCTAATCCAGATAACATTACTGAAAATTTTACACTGGATTTTAATGAGAACAGTAATTGAGTCTGCTCTGATGGGAGTCTGCCTTTACACCCAGTTCCACAGACTCACATTTGCCTCAAAGCTCCATTTGCCAAAACACATTTCCTTTACTTATTAGAAAGTAAGCTGGCCACATCAACAGGTTTTATGTAACAGTAGGATGGGAGCTGTCCAGGAATAAGTATTAATTAAGCTTCTATTGGTCTAGTCTCATGACAGTAAACACTAGGCCTGTGTGAGTTGGCAGTGATCCAATCCAGCTTCAGATCCAGCCGCTTTGGATGGCTGTGATCTGATCTGGAGCTCCGGACCAGGTTTCAGCCTTGATCTGGCTGAAGTTTCGGAGCCACCTTGGAGATCTGGCCATAGGGTATAAGGGAGAATCAATGAAATATCTATAACTTTGTTGTTTTTTGTCCAATTTGGATGAAACTTGCAGGAATTGTAGCTTATGCTGAGAGCATGAATCATGCAAAGTTTCAAGAAGTTTGGTTCAGGGGTTTGGGGGGAACTGTACCCCAAATTCTTGAAAGTAAAACTCCTGTCATGGCTGTGTGTTACAAAACTGCAGGGCTGGTAGCTCTTACTGCAGCCACAAAGCCTGCCAAGTTTCAAGGAGATCGGCATGGGGGTTTGGGGGGAACTGCCCCTCAAGCTGCGGACAAGCAAAACTCATGCCATGGGTGACCCTGCGTGTGTTCAGGCGCAGCGGGGTGACAGCTGCAGGGATGGTGGCCCCTGCTGTGACGCCTGCCAGCTGTGGAAATCAGTGCAGGGGGGTCCTGGGGCCCTGCACCCCTAGCTGCTGACGGGCAAAACTCATGCCAAGACTGTGTCTGTCTTGGGGCAGTTGATTGTATTGATTCTTTCCTCTCCTTAGCCCAGTTTTGTAGGTGCTAATTGATGCTTGTTAAGTCATTATGTAGTAACTGGGTCCTGTGTATTGAGCTGGTCCCTGAGTGAATCATGATTGGTTGATTGGCAACTGGCAACACAGCAGCTCAGCAGCCAGGCCTGCAGCAGTCTCCCCCCTCCCCGCCCCGAGACAGACACAGTCAGTCCCACAGCACCCATGGCACCAGTTTTGCTTGTCTGCAGCTTGAGGGGCAGTTGCCCCCAAACCCCTTCACCAATCTTCTTGAAACTTGGCAGGCCTTGTGGCCTCTGTAAGAGCTACCAGCCCTGCAGTTTTCACCCCACTATGTTGTAACACCTAGATGTGACATGAGTTTTGCTTTCAAGAATTTGGGGTGCTGTTCACCCCCAAATCTCTGCACTGATCTTCTTGAATCTTGGCAGGCTTCATCCTCTCTGCAGAGTCTACCATCCCTGAAAAGTTAATCCAAATCGGACAAAAAACAACAAAGTTACAGGTATTTTATTGCTTCCCCATTATACCCTATGGCCGGATCTCCGACGCGGCTCCGAACCGCTTGGGGGAGCCGAACGAGGCGGCGCTTCAACCTGGATGTGCTGCTTTGACCTCAAAGCGTCCGAAGCTTGTCCGAATCTGAAGCTCTGTCCAAAGCCTCGCACAGCCCTAGTAGACACTGTTCTTTTAAGATCTTCAGTGCATGAACAGTAGGGTACAAACACTGTATAAAATACAGCTGAATTTCTGAATCTAGTGGCAAGGAGCATCAGCACCAAGGAGCAAATTTTGTGACAATAAATATACAGCAAGAACAAATGCTTGGAAAACAAGGAAAGGTGAAGCATATTGCAGAAAACAAGACAGTAGAAAAACAGCAGGGAGAATACCTGATAAATAATCCCTTCCTTCTTCTCATTCCACCATTCATAAACAGGTGAGTCTAGAAGGAAAATGGAATATAGGTTCAGGAAGATGGACAGTAGCTTCGCTCCTGGCTCCTTTTGTTGTCAGGTTCCTCAGCATCAGGGAAATGGAAACTGCCTTTTGACCTGGCAAGCTTTGGCTCTCTGAACACCTCCTGCGGTACCATTCTTGGCTGTCATCCAAAGCTGAGCCTGGGCAATTGCCTGTCACAGTGCTCCTTGATTGCAGGGAGAAATATTGTTAAGAATGTGCTGGAGGGTTCATTTGGTTGAATGATGCCTCATGCAACTCTTTTTGCTATTTCACAGGAAAAACTCTACTCCCATTACTCTTCTTTAATGTAAACACAAAAAGCTAACGTGGGTTTTTTGTACCATCCCTAGCTCAACATTTAAAGATGGTGGGAGGCTAAATGTAGTAAGCATATGTTGGCTGAAATACAAAATAAAATAAAATAAAATAAAAAGGAGAAAGAAAGAAATTCAGATGCTTAAAGCTGAAAGGTGTTGAGAGCAGTCATCTGAAGTCTTGGCACAGTGTCAGTCATTACTAATTCCTACAAGTTTAACAAGTTTGAAATACATGTTAGCTGTTCCAGTTGCTCAGAAATGCCAATCTTCCTACGAATTATTAGTTCAATAGAAAATGTATTTTTCAAATCTAAACAGAAGCATTTGCTATGTTTTTAACCCCCTGGGGTCTGATCCAAAGCCCACTGAAGATACCAGAAGACTTCCATATATTTCCACAAACAGTGAATCAGATGCTTGGGTCTAAATGCATAGCACAGTGCCCTGCCTGAATAATGTGTTGGACAGAGTTGGGGGTTCAAGGAGAAGAGGAAACCTCTATATAGGACATGGAGCAGCTGCTGAGCCATCCCATGGGCACTGCTGCAGACTACTGGCTGAAATTCCTTTATGCACCATCCATCTTCTCTCAAGAATTGCTCCCACTCTGCATCCTATACACTGGTATCCAAGAAGCCATGTGAAGTATACTTCCCATCAAGGTGTACACCCCTTCTTACCTTTCCACCCTGCACTGAGCATCTACCCATAGCTAGCAGAACTCTCTTCCTTGTTACACCTTACACTGTGACACATGCAAAAGTTAATTGGTGTTATTGCTAGCTCAAATTTGGAGCAGTCATACTTCAGGCCAGCAGGGGTTTGGAGAACTGCAAGGTAAGAATTTTCCCCTTCTCATTCTGGGCTTTCCGTCTGTCCCTGGGGCTCCCACAGTTCTCCCTCCCCCACCCCTTTCACCTCTATGGCTCCCACCTTTCATCTCGGGAATTCCCCCTGCCTCCTGCCCCCAACCGCCTCTGGGACATTACTTGCTTGAGGCTACCTGTCCTGTCTGTCTCAAGGGAGCAAGAAGGGTTAACCTTCCTGTCCAGCCACTGCTGCCATGGGCTGCAGCTTTTCTGGCCCAGAGAGCAGCAGTGCCAGCTGCAGCCTGGCAGGCAAATTAACCCTTCCCTGCCTGCTACCCTGGTACAAACAGGACACAAGTAATGGGGGGGGCAGTAAGTGGGGATCTGGGGTGCTGGGGGTGGGGTCAATAGGCCTGAACTGGGCCAGCAGGGATGGGGACGGATGGGGTGTTTACACTAAGGTGTAGCCTAAAGGGGGTATACCTTAGTGTAACATGAGCAGGTTAAGAATCAGATAATTCTGCCTGGGAGTAGTATTCCCTTCTCCGCCTCTTGAAGGCTCAGATCAAGTGTAACTTTAAGCTACAAGTGCTTAAAACTAGTTTCAGGTGTTAATGTGAAGGACAATTCAGGAGTTAAGTGCTCTAGGAGTTGCCCAAAATTACCATGTAACAAGCCCAGAAGGTGCTACATTTACCCAATAAAAAGCAACTATAAGTGACCCAGTTTTATATACTATACTTGCCTTCCAACCTACACACAATATTGAGCTTTGCTGGAATGGGGCCCTCAAATACAGGTTGGTGGTTTTTCTCTTTCTCAGAGGTTGAGAAAAGGAACATAGGTGTTTTTCCTGCTATGGTGACTCCAGCTGAAGCACTTTTATGAGAGGTTTAAAATTTTCCTTTTCCACCACTAATTCATATCTAAGATGCTACCTAAAACTGAAAATGCTGTTTGGTGTGTGATTCATATATATATCTATAATCCCTATGATGATGTTGTTGGGAAAGGATTATGAGGTGCTATTTGGGAGTATGAATGCAGAGAAAGAATATTTAGATTATAATAATTGGCAACTCACTGAAAAGAAAGAGTTGTTGTCATCACATGAATTGCATAGCTATAGCCAACATTTCAGAGTGGAATTCAGTTCAGCCTTTGGTATCTTAGCAGGGAGAAAGGATAAATCAAAATGCAAAATGGCCAAAAGTTGTTTGTCAAAGACACAGGGAAAAAGACAACAAAAATACATTTTTAAGCCTACCTTGGGAAATTAATATAGAGGTAATTTCCATGCTAGGTTTGGAAACATAGTACTTCGTCATTTTAGAATAAACACCAAAAACAGATGCCACAATCTCATAAAATAAACATGCAGTGAAAGGGTAACACACACATTAACAGCAAACTGAGACAGTAGCCAATACAGTATGATGAGAAGGAATACTCAGTATGGTGTGATGTGCAATAGAAGCCATTAGCCATATGGTACAGTGTGAAGAGGGCCTCTGTGACTGAGTAACAGTTGTATGTTATGTGGTTTATAAAATAATTATGCAATGGCAAGCAACTCTTTCATAATTATTGGCTGTTTAAAAATATTTCTGTTAATCTAGAAGCATTTACCAGTTTGAAGGATGCAGGCGGTCTTTGCTTCTTGTATCTGCTGTGTTTGTAGAATGTAAACTGAGCCACTGTAGTGTGACTTAGTTGGACCAGATTAAGATATAGTCTAATATTATAATCTATTATATTGGACCAGATATAGATAGATAATCTAATATATTGGACCATATTAGGACACAGTTTGTGGTCTAAAAAGCCTGCAGTCTATCTTAATTTTTGGCAATCCCTCACATCAATGTCAACTTATGAGAAACTATCACTCAGGAGTGTCCCAAATGGAGGAAAAGTCTGCTTCAGGGATCTTAGTACTTTAAAACTTCACAACAACAAGAGATGGAAAAGCCGGAGTGGCAGAAGCAGCATGTCACAGACCAAATCAAAATCCAGTGCCACCCACCCAACATGGAAACACATTTCCGAGCTTCAGTAGCATCTGTTGATCCCAGATAAACCTCATCAGCCATCTTCAGATACAGTGATATGATAGTCATGAAAAACAATCATCCCTGACTGTGAGGGACTGCTAAAAATTAGGATAGACTCTATGCTTTTTTGGAAAAGCAAGAGGCGTATTTTTAAACATATAAAGGCTGGCATTGCCACCTGTCAGTCCTGAATTTGTATTCTTCTTTCCTTATTCATCAAGAACTAAACTCAAAATTGAGAGTGTGTTACTGTGAAAGCCTTACTTCTGTTGCCACAGTGTGAGCTGATGGTAGCTTCCAGCAGCCAGGGAAGGAAATAAATACTTAGGCTTTAATTTAAGGTCCTTTAATCCGATCTTATTTTATTAGGTAGAAAACTGTCAGGAAATCAGCTGGGAAACACTGGACACAATTTCTTTGGTTTAACTACCCAGCATAGAAAACAGGATGCTTATGGCCTAAACTTCCCCTTCTTTTTTTCATTTGAGCAGCACCATTCCTTTGTTACACAGGAAAGGAAGTAATGTGATATGATTCCATGTTAGGCAACATCTTCACCTGCCACCATTTATCATTTTTTGGTATTAAGAGACATAGGATGGATAGAGATCTTAGTTATTGAAATATAGTGGTTTACTTATAATTACAGTATATTGACATGATACTGTGAAAATGCATAACTCTGTTAATACAAAAGGCCAGGCTCTGGTTTCAGTTATTCTAAATTTACATTAGTATATCTGAGATCAGGCTCATAACATTCAAATACAGAAAGATAAGGACAATATGGACCTACCAAGTGACTGCTATTTAAAATAGCTAAATTCCTATGTAACTGCTTACAATTCATGTACAGAGATACACAGTTGGAATAAAATATATTAAAGAAGTAAATAACCACATTTGAATAATCTGTGATAATTCCATGGTCGGTAGTGAATTCTATATTAAGTTGCCCTATTTTACGTATCACATAGAGGTTTTTTTTAAATGATAAATGAATACTACACTGATAGATAAAACTTGAAACTGAATATCACTATTCATTTATATGGACAGCAAGAATGAAAGTGCTCTATAATCACATTGGTGTGCCTCAATCCTGAGCAAGAAAGGACTTCTTTTGAGGCTGCTTGCCTGATACTTCATCTCCATGTTCATTATCCTTAGTCTCTCTGCTGAGACTATGATTATGATTATGGTGGCATTTTTGTAAGGTGAACACTCATCTACAATAAACTCAGGGCTGCTAACTCATTTGCCGTAATCCAGATGATGAAAACAAAAGATTAATATTTTCATCAACTATAAAGGCTGGAGTAGAGTCAGTGACTCACTCAAAAGTGAAATTCCATTAACTGGGCTAATGTCCATTGTGTTTGAACTGCTTCTGGTGAAGGACTTTCATAATTTGCTATATGCTAGGCCAGGAAGGCTTGCTTTATTTGACTTTTTATGAAGATATTTAGGCTGCATCTTCTTATGCACTCTTTGGGCAAAATTATGCCTCCTAGGATACTGTAGCATGCAGAGTGGATGGAGAAGGTGGTTTGTTCAAGTGGTGATTCCTGTAGACACAATGATTTTCAAAGGCATTATTCCTATTTGGCGTGGAGGGAAACGCATGTGAAAAAGACTATATCTTTTAAAAAGTGCCACAAGGACTTCTAACAATATAAGAAGTTAGGTATAACCAGACTTCATTCCCTACCAGCTATTCCTCAGGTCTGTCAGGCCAATTTTTGTCCACCGTTTGTCTGCACAAATGAGAATGATCTTTGAACCACATCTCTGCCTCTAACACAAGCACATGGACCAGACATAACCATCAAGACACTTCAGATAAAAAAGGATTTTTGCTGTATATATTAGGCACATAACTGTTAATGCTCTTGCATAGCACTTATATATTTAGTATTTTATATAGTCCCTGGATTCTACATTTTTAAATGAATTGTCTATTTGACTATTTTTAACCTGTGGAAGGTTATCAAGCAGATGCATTATACCCAGTGTTATTGTCAATACCTGACCTTTTAAATTCCCCCTGAAAATTAGATTTTTCATTCATTGTGCTTAACAGCAGAAATGCCTTTGATTTGTACACAATTACAATAGTGACTGGTATTATTAAAGCATTGTATAGTTTCATATTTGTTCAGTACCAAGGTGACTATCAAAATAACAAATACAATAGTAAAAAACACCAGTCAATGAAGCTTGGATGAAGTGTTTTAATGCATTAAAATAAAATGTTATTCTTTGGTAAATAATTTGGGTTCCCTAAAGTGGGTTGCTGTGATGTAATGCCCAAACTTATTTTGCAAGACTCTGACACAAAGGAAGGTCTTCTTAATACATACTTCAAATAGTACATTATTGAAGCAATAATACAGGGCTAAAAAGGTATAAATCTACAAAGCAGGAAATTACAATAAATAGAATACAGTACATACGCAGATTAGACTTATGAGCTTTTCCTTTTGAGAAAAAAATGTGATTGTTCATCGATGAAAGCAGCTGGCATTGACTGCTGAACCAGTTATTTTATTTTATTTTATCTAGTATTGCTAGCAAAGATACCACTTTCATTTTTGCCAGCATTTGTAGTGTAAATGAGGGGCAACCTATCGTAAAATGATGCTACTGAGATCAAAGGAAGCAATCCCTACTACCAAGCTAAAATCATTCCTGGGAAATGTTTTTGATTATGGTTAATGATGTAATCAAGCCAGTAAACTGCCTAGAAGTTGGAGTTGCAGCAGGATTACAGCTTACCCATTACAAAACACCTAATCGACAATAATATGGCAAAAAGGGTGTGGATGCTAAAAACAAGATGCTAGTTAAATGTTTACTTTTAATGGCACAGGAAAGTGGTCATATCTGATTAAAATACTTATGCATCCTCTCCTAGAAGGAAAATAGTGAATGAAAGAGGATTTAGTATAAAAAAAATGCCAGTGGTATTGTGGAAAAGACCAAGAGGGTCATTTTTTAACATCTTTGATTTCATTCTTTAAAGACCAATTACTTTTCTGTCCCCTGTGGGAGAAAAAACATTCTTCTTCTTCTTAATGGCAGAATCATTCTAAGACTTCTCTGATTCATTTTATATTTAGCAGATTACAGTTTTGGAGTCATCAGTAGGAGAGAACCTAGCAAACTGACAGACCTGAAATCATGTCCTTTGATTGTAATTGACAGGAAAAGCGTTTAAGGTAAAGAAAAAAAATATTTTATTCATCTTTGATTACACTGTGATGTGATTTGGTGACATAATACAGCTGTGAACTGAGGCAAGAAAGGTAATAATTCCTACTTGAGGCTTTGACATGATGTAGCCCTTTAGTCTTCTTCAAACCAATGCCTCCAGCTACAATAGTCCCCTTGATGGAGTCTAGACAAATAGATATACAGACTGTTACAATTTAAAAGGCTTTAAAATAACAGGTTTAAAATAACATTTCTCAAGGCCATGTATTCTCAAGACTGCTATGCATTTTTCTCACCAAAATTAAATATAGTTCATCTATTTTTTAAATCACATATTGGGTAAAAATACTTCACTTCAAAAGGGCCTTAAAAGTAATATGAAAAGAAACTATTTTTCTCACACACAAAGAAATTTAATCACAAGAGTCTTCGTCCACTGGAAGTGAAAAATTTAACTAATTCACATGCATCAGGGCTTTATTTTAAATATTTTATTTGCCTACAGGGATATCATAACTTTTGTAATCTTTTCTTTGTATCATCTTGATCTCAGAATGAGACCTTTCTCTTGATAATAAGTTATAGTGGTGGGATTTTCAGAAACACCTATGGGCACTCTGGTTTCTGTGTCCTTTAGTCACATTTGAAAATCCTAAATATTTTTGGGAGACAGACTGCACGTGTAAAGACCATGTCAGTTGGTGTCACATTATACTGCTATTATGCACAGAACAATACCTCTGTTTTCCATGGTAGTTTGGTATGATTTACCTTGTTAATGAAATGGTTTAATTCAGCAATGTATTGTAAGGAATAAGTATGTGATCATATGTTTAATAATTATTAGGTCTCTTGTTTCTATTCCATGGAGAAAGAGTCCTTTTATGATTGTTGATTCTTTGCATAAGTGGAGTGTTAGCAAGGAGATTTGCTAGGCTTCAATGCCTAACCTAATGAATAAAGAATATTTTATGAGACCCTGTCAAGTTTTCAGAAACTGTGTTGAAGAAATCTGAAAAACAAATGATCTGTTGATCGTCAACATTATTTTCAGTCAAAGCTGCAAACTCAATGGTTTTAGCAGGATCTAAAGATTCTCATTCAAAGCACCTCCTAATGATTTTTCTAAAGTTATATTAAAAGACATTGAAAAGGACTGGTTATTGTCTGACTTAAGCTATTCTATGTATTTAACAAAATATTACAACCCAAAATATTTAGATAAGGTAGCATATTGTCAGCTCATCAGGGGAATAAAATTAAGTCAATCAGCATTTTACCAGATTCTAAATTTGGGATGAATTGCTTTGTGTCAATATTCTTTTTTGACTATGTTGTTAAATGCTTATTGAAAGAAAGAAATGACAGCCCTGTAGACTGAACTTCTCTTTGCACATTACATACTGCTGTAGCAACTGAACAAGCTTCTCTACTTTTTCTTTTCAGTGCCCCCTATTATGTTATACCCTAGATCAGTGTTTCTCAAAGTGATGGATATGAAGCAAACTTTTAGAGATATGCAAAAAGAAAGACTGTGGAATCAGAAGAAGGTAGAAGGGAAATATGGATAAAGGAAGGAACAGAAAAAAAAACAAATCAACAGTGTCTCTTAGGCTATTGGAAAAGTTATAATGTGGCTGTAGTGACAAAAAGTGTTATTTTTTTTATTATCCATAATATGGAATTAGAGGAATACACACATTACTTTAAACTAAAAAGGAGCATACGACCCCAACAGTTCAAGAACCATTGGCTTAGGCCAGGGGTTCTCAAACTGTCGGTCATGACCCACTGGGGAGTCACAAGCAACTTAAAAGGGGGCTGCAACCTTCCCAGCAGGTATGCACAGCAGCGCTGGATGGTGGTAGTGTCTGCCGCTTGTGAGCTCCCCATCCCCTGCCATCCAGCGCTCCGGGTCATGGTACCACAACATTTGAGAACCCCTGGCTCAGGCTAAAGAGGGCACTTCTGGAAATAAGACAGAAGTTAAAAGATTCTATGTCCTTTTTAGACCTATCAGTTGAGACTGTCAGAAATTTACAAATTAATACAAAGAGTGGCTATGAACCTATACGGGCAGCACCAGCTTAGTCCATCAAGGATTTTTGTTGGATTTAAACCTAAATGTTAAAGTTTCTATATTCTTTGACCCAGGCCTCAACTACATAGGCTTATTGTTTCTCCAGCGGTGCCATGGAAATCTGCCCAGTGCTATTCTTTAAAAAAATAAATATTGAGTTCAGAATTTCTGTTCCATGATGCTTCCAGGACACCTACCAACCCCACCCCACCCCGCGCATAGGGATTGAACCAAGAGCCAAGCCCTTCTGAACAAAACTTCCACAATCAGACAGTCATAATTATTTATCATACATTTCAGTCCATAATGGGAACTTTTCAAAAAAATTAGATAGTGGGGCTATTAGGGTGTTACACGGAGGAATAAATAATAGGTGAGACATGATGAGATTAAGACAAGGAAAAATAGGTCAAAAGAAAACTTCTGGGCAGTGATGTATATTGAACCATGCAACAAATGGTTCAAATATTGAACCATTGGAAGAGGTAGAAGCTATACTGAACAAACTGCAAAATATATTGTAAAGGACCATCCTCCATTGGACGGGGGATTTTTTCTCTAACTCTAAATTCTATCATTTATATTGTCCATAACTGACATGCATACATATTAACAATACTGTGATAAACTTAGTTAATAACTGTGTGAATTTGATGTTATATTACGTGCTATGGAGTTAGATCAAAGGTAGGAAATGAACTAGTCAGGGAAGGCAAAGCATTGACACCAACTGGAATCCTTAAGAAAACATGGGGAAATTTCTTTAGTGGGCAATATCCTTTACTTAGATTAATCTTAGCTAATGCTTTACTTTTTCCAAAGGTAAGTCTAGGGTTAAAGGAGCATTCTAAACCACAGAAGGCCCTCAGGTCCACTAAAGGAGACCTGCCCCACAGCACGTCAAAGTAGGTGGGTGGTAAGGACACTCAACTTTTATGTGCCCAACCCAGTTTCAAGTCTCTGCTTCAAGTAAGGCAGAGGAGAGGCTTAAAACAAAGTTGCATCACATTGGGTCAGCATGCTGGCCATCAGGGTTGTTCTGTGGTGTTGGTGAATTTTCCATCAAGAAAAAAAATCAAAAGACCTCAGAGTTCATTCTGATGTGATGTGGAGCAAGAATAATTTCTAAAATGTCAACCCTATATGAAGGTTGGCTAAGCACTTCCTGTCCATCTCTATATATTAAAACTATTATTTCTATTTTTTTCATTCTTTTTTTTCCTTCGCACCCCTCTGAATTTCAAATGTATCAACTACATCCAAACAAGTATAGTATTACTTTTTTGGTTGAAAAAAATACCTTGTTTCCTAGTTACTCAGGACCAAATTATGATAAACTTACTTGTACCTACTGCCCAATGATTTCCATTTATTTAAAGAAGAATGGCACCCTTAGTTTCATTAAGTGTGGCACAAATTCTCTCTATCCCATCAGCCACTACACAAGTTCAACCATGTTTGTGAGTGAAATTCCATTCAATAATGCATACTTGAGCTTATGGCTTTACCTTATATTGTAGCATTACTGGGTTTATTCATGAAAACCAAGAAATATTTGATTAAAAATAATAATATATTTGTTAGCTATTATCCTTTCCACAATCATTTCTGTTTCCATTAGGTCTGCAGTATCAAGTAAACTAAAATAGATTTAAAAACAAATTTCAGAAGATGAAATTTATAAACTTATAGTTACAGAAACATAATTCCTAAAATTACCATTTGAATGATAAGCAATTTTGGGAGTAATTATAGTGCACTCTCTACATTCAATGCATTCTGATATATGGATAATTACTCCTGGTAATATGCGTTAGTTAGATTTTATAACAACAATAACAATTTATTGCAAAATTAATTCCTTGGCACAATTTAACATTTATTGATGTGAAGTCAAAGTGAATTGATTTTATTGCAGACCACTTGTGATACACTTTTCCTATGCTTCTGCCCTAATTGGTTATTATAGGTCATTTTGGCATTTAGTTTTAAAAATAAATTAATTTGGTTTCAAGGTGCATTTAGTAAAAATGGCAAGATATTTACAGCTCATGTGGTTTTATTTAAATAAAAAATGGTAAGGTAATGCAATCATCTTTGGTTATAAAGTGATGGATGAATTGAAAACATTTTTGAATCAGGTCAATGGTAGTGATGATTAGTGCATTGTTAATCAAGTTGCTGAGATTGCTATCAAAAGCTTTATCTCTTTCACTCAGACTGGTGAGAGGATCATGAATATTAAAGAGATTCAAATGGGTCTGCACTCATGTAATATGGAGCACTACAAATGAAAAGGCTAAATGAACCCAGACTGTGACTTTATGTACTGATATACTTTTTAACTAAAAAGGAATGCCTAATCAATTTCTATACTTACATTAGGCAGCATACATAGAAAGCACACAGAGATAAAGAATTTCGTATCACCCATGTATTTTATGGGTTAAGTACTTATTTACAGTCCTATCAAAATAAAGAAAATAGCTATAGAGAATAGCATTTTCAAAATAGGAAACAATAGGTTCTGTAGGCCATTTTTTATCATTATTTGTACTAGTGCACATGCAAGGTAATTTTCTTCAAATTAGTGAAGTTACTCTGACTTTTACACTGGTTTCCTTGAATTTAGCCCAGTATGTATCTACAGGCTAGCTATCAGTTGTAGGAAAAAGATAATGAATAATGCATATAAGCTTACATGTAAAATATATTACATGCCTGTCTGTCTGTTTCACAGGATAGGGATATTAAACCTGAGACCACTGATGCACATGCAACTGAGTGATCCTAAAGAGGCCCAATGGGGATTACTCAAGGGCAGAAAGCTAAACAGGTATATGTTGGCAGGATCAGGGTACCCACCAAATACAACTCTTAACAACTGGATAGGGAGAACTGAAATTTCAGACAAAGAACAACCACAGAATCAGAACCAATGTGATATTTATATACGTATAATAATTAAAATGTTAACGTTTGGTATGTCTCTATTGCAGGCATATATTTGCATATAGATCCATAAGATGCTCCCTGCAGCGGGGGTTGAGTACAATAACACTAGCTAGGTAGACAAAACAGCTGTTCAGCCATTATCATTAATTTATATTTAATTAGTCATTAATCCCTGAAGGGTAACAGGCCTATACGAACCTGCAAGAATAACTATGAACTCATAATGATTCAGTAAAATGTAGCAGGCCATCTTTTTCCAATCTTGTTCCCACTATGAGCCAGGAAACCTGCCAATATTGACTGGTCTATACAATGGTTCCACACTGAAAACTCATACCATCTGTATCTGCATTGGGTTTCTAAAACCTGTCAGTACACAGTTTGAGTCACTGGCAGTCACAATGAGGTGCCATCTCTGTTTCAGTAGAAACAGCTTTCACTACAATATTCTTAACTGACAATTCTCACTCCTCAATTCCGTGAGCATAAAATTGAGGAGAATTCACCAAGGGGACTTTGATAACATAGCTCTTACTTACTATAGAAACACCTGCCTCAGTACCCACTAATCAAAAGCAGGTCCTCTGATTCATGATCACCCACTATAATACAAGTTGCATTGAATACAGTTTTATAAATTGGTACCTGGCTTTTGCCTCCTTTAGCTGGTCTCTGGCAATGAATTAATGAATACCTGATAGCTATCAAGCCCTGTTACTAGGCTACAATCATAATATAAATAGTGCTGGAATTATATTGTAGCCATAATGGTAAAATAGCCATTTGTCCACATATGTAACAGAGCCTTTTTTCTGCCTACTGTCCCCGATCCTGAGATTTGCTCCAGCCTCTTTGTGTTGTTACACTAGCATGATAATAAAATTCAGAAAACAAACCTGTCCCAGAAGTGATGAAAATATACTCGAGTCACTGTTGTTCTTCAATAAGCAGTCATGCAATAGTGTTTATGTGATTACTGATTGTTTGCAGCACAGGATAACAGTGATTCACCATGACACTTTTTTCGTTCTGGTGAGAACACTTGGTTCAAAAGAATTGTAACCATCACTGCCTCAGACATGCAGCAGAGATACAGCAAACATCTAAACTGTTTTAGTTGATTTTCAGATGAGAACCAGATTGAGAGTAAAGAAAGTGAGTGTCCTCATCTGTACAGGCAACCTCCGCTTAATGCTCTTAATTGGTTCCGGGAAAACCAAGCGTTAAGTGGTGACACGCTAAGCGAAACCCATTTCCCGATAGGGTTTAATGTAAATAGAAATAATTGGTTACTGCTCCTGCTTGCTGTAGCTTTTCACCACCACCACTGCCTCTTCCCTCCACTCCACCTGCCTGCTGGTCACTCTGGCCCTACGTGCCAGCCCATGCCCTGGTCTCCTGCCAGCTACAGCACCACGGGGCCCTGCACTCACTGCATCTTGCCGCCACCACTTTTCCCCATTCCCTTGCCCACCAGTGGCTCTGGCACCATGTGCCAGCCCACGCGCTATGCTCTTGCTGCCCTGCCCTGGGCCCCTGCCAGCACTGGCAGGGGCCCTGCACTCAAGCCTGTCCCCCCACTTGCTGCTTCTTACCACCACCACTTCTCCCCACCCCCCTCCTTGCCCGCTAGCCACTCCAGAACCATGTGCCAGCCCGGGCCCCCTGCTCCTGCTGCCCCACTCTGCACCCCTGCTGGCCCTGGCCCTGCGGCACCAGTGCAGGCCCTGAGCTCATGCCCACCCACCCACGTGCTGCCACTCACCGCTTCTTGCTGCTGCTGCTGCTTTGCTGAGTGCTATAACAAAACTGGGTCAGCGCTAAGTGAAATGAGGTATGAATTTTAAATGAGAGCTATTGTGAAATAGCGCTAAGTGAAACCACATTAAGCGGGGCTGCCTGTATTCCCAATAGGATGCACCTAGACTCCTTCCAGTTGGCGTAGGTGAATGAGGATACCCTAATCCTGAAAGAGGTAGTTAGTTTTTTCTGAAAGAAGGCAGAATGTGTGGGCACAGGCTTATTCAAATATATGGCCCACCATATTCAAACCTATAGAATATAAGAAGTGCTTTACTGGATCAGACCTGTGATCCATCTAATCCATGATTCTACCTCAAATAGTGGTCAGTCCCAGATGACTCTGGGGAAGACGCAAGACTTTCTACAGTATACACGTGTGATAACCTGCCCATCTTGAAAGTCTTACCCTAATCTCTAATTGTTAGAATTTGGTTTACGCTATCAAATATGGAGTTTATATTTGTTCTAAATAGTGTTTTTATTGATACAACTCCAAGTGTTATCATTATCCATGTAAATGCTGCCTTCTTCCTAGCTTCTGGGCTTCAGGGATTTGCTGTGTCAGGGACTTCCACAATCTAACTACATGTTATATGCAGAAAAGTAGGTTTGTTGGCCTTTCAGTTATATTCCTTAGTTCCTGTGTTATAAGAAAGGGTAAATAGAAACTTTCAATCTATCTTTTCTATCCCTTTTCTTGAATGTTGTGATTAACTGGTCAGTTTTTAGCTTTTCTCTGAGTTCATTAAGAAAGTAGTGATTGGGTAGCTTTTGAAATATGGATTAATTACACTGAAATAAATAATCCATTTGTAATCCCCTAAATACCTCACTAAGACTTATGAGACATTACTCCTCCTTGGTTCAGGCATTGGATTCATCATGGGAAGCCACCTCCCCTTTCAGCAGGGCACTAGGCAGAATAGCCACACAATACCTGCTGAATATCCCATGAAAAATGTTTTGTCTGAACAGCTTCAGCCCAAACTTGTAATTGTTTCAGAACAGAGGCTGACATTAGGTTCCAAGACTTTGCAGTGGATTCTAGGTCCCTTGCTAATCTCTGAAAGACTGAATCTCTGAATCTCTGCGTATGGTACTTTCTTCCCCAGGATTTCTGGGTTCCGTATTTGCCCAAGTCTTTGCAAATACCCACAGACCACTAGGTTGACCGTAATAGAATAATTTTGATTAATATACATAATGAGGTATAAATATTAGAGTAACTTTACCCTGCTGAATGGAAACAGACTTTGGGTGCATGATATTGGGATTAGATACATTAAGTAGGTTTCAGTGTATTGGATTTTGTTTTCTTTTCATGTGATTTTTTTAAAATTAAGTTTACACATGATTGGAAGCCTCTATAAAAGGGGAAAGCTGAAAAAAACAACCCATTATTTACTCTATGCAGTCAGCATTATCAGGTATCAAAGCCCCTGTTTCCATGCCATGTCAAAAACCAGGCAGCTTTAAACTGTCGCCAAGAATCAATAGAAGCCTGAAGTGGAGGCCCTAACCACTGAGACTACTGGTTAAATGGATTAAACAGGCTTTTAAAAGTACCTCCAATTCTACAAATAAAGGAGATTCTGACTCCCATATATGCCTCTTAAACATAAGAGCACATCTTTCTTTTCACTCACTTGACTGCTGTAGTTATTGACATTTTAAAACTAGCTGTAAAGAGATGACATCATTTATTAAAGGAAAGGATTACAAAAATGCTTTTTTAAAAAAAAATCTAAATCTAAATGTAAGGTAAGAAACTAGAAGGTTAGGTATTTTGTTTGAACCAGACATTGGAATAGATCTTATTATGATCAAGCAGAGATTACACATTCTTCATTCTACCAGCGTAAATGATCTATTGAGTTATTTCAAGCCAGTAAGAACAAGAGGTTTCAGGGACAAGGAGTTCTTGGTTATACAGTTAGGCTCCAACCTTGCAAGGCATATCGTCCTAACAAAGCCCTGAGCCCCAGCACAGAGGTCATCTGGTAGGGAGCTCCTTCTAAATCAGGGACTTGAATATTTTAGGCTATTCAATATGTTATTTCCATTTATTTACTTCATGTTCTTATGAATCACCCCCCTACCAACACAAATGACAGAGTATAGGGGGAAATGCTGTGAGCTTGATTTGGGATATTCACAGATTTTTTTAATATCGTTCTATTGCAGCAATATTCCAACCCATGAAATGCCACATCTGATTACTTTCTAACTATGAGATCTGATTTCTTCTACTGACTAGAACTTTTGGTTTATCCCTTAAATAAATACAAGTTGATTTGGTATTTGTTTTCTTCTTTTTGTTAAATAGGAAAAAATGGGAAAAATAAATAGATATCAATAACAACCAGCTCAAAAGGGTAAAAGGCAACTTAGTGTTCTACTAAAGGTCAAGCCATGCAGCTAAATAGGAAATGAAAATTGCTGGGAAAAGTTTTTGTATTAAAGAGAGAAACTGGAGTTAGAGATGCAAATCCTGTGAGAAGCCAAGTATTTCTTTCCATGGGCTGCATGCCCTTAACTTCCACTCACTTCAGGGGAAGACTGAAGTGTTTTTTACTTAGGTTATCAGTGTTAGCAGGAATAGACCTATGAAACTTATCAAAAAGCAGAACTTAAAGAGTAGAACAATTTATTACTAACGTGAGGTAGGAAATATTAAAAAGGGGTAATGTATTTTTAAAAATCGATATGAACAGTTTGCTAATATAGTTAATTTAAAAAACAAACCCACCATTTTTTCTTGTTCATAATTGATGTTGCAAATTTTGTAAATGGCATTAACTTCATGCTCATACTGGAGTCAAAGGGAGTTCAGGGGCCAGCCCTGCATTCCATCCAGACCTGAAATTCTATTAATTTATGGTGTACCAGAAATGCAAGATATGTTTTCTACTTCATTATTCTGGTGTTGGAATTAATAAAGAAACAGTAATGGGAGTGATAGAGAATGAACTTGAAAAGAGTTGTTCAAAAGAACTGTTCTCCAGACAGTTTTTTGGAATTTACTTGTTTCAATTCAGAATTGGAACAAAAAACTTCACCTCTTCAATTACTTCCTGAGACTTACTCAGGGTTATTGTGGTAGAAATAAAATCAGAATCCAACTCTATAATTGGTTGAAAAAGCTCATGTAACCAACTCTATGAAAAAACCTTCTAATAAAGGTGTATTTTCAGCAAACCAAGCTTGCAACTTGCTAGTAAGAGCACCTTAGGGTGAAGAGCTCTGTAATCTTTTCCTTTAGTGGCACTTTCCATTAGAGCTCACAGGATCACTAGACATCTTACGAGGAAGTTTTAATCAGTCATTTCCATAGTAATATCAAACCAGATACTCTGAAATCATTAGTCAGAATTGGACAGAGAAGAAGTGGTGGAATCTAAACAGGATGACTAACAAAACAAAGTTGAAGAGCAAGGATGTTACAGCTTTAACCAGAGATAAAGAGGAACCAATGAAGGGAATACATTGTCCTAATCAAGGACAAAAAATAACAACTTGTGATCATCATAGAAAAATACACAAAATGGAGGTTTTGTCAACGTTAAGAGATGATCCAAATGTTGTTCCACTATTAAGTAAAAGAAACACTTTATTTTTAAAAATGGACCTACGAATTAACTTTTTTTTTTTTTAACCATATAAGCTAATTCACAAACCTACCAGCCTCATGGATAAAAACTGAGATGGAAGACCAGAAAGAACTTTTGCAAGGTTATAGACCTTTGAGAACATAAGATATCACACTTTCCCTGACATGACATGCTTGAAATGACTTAAATTAATTTCCAGCAATAATGCAGTAATGGTCCAATTAAATTCAATTAAATTCAAGAAAATTGAAAACTCTTTCCTATTGATGGCATTAAGAAGTCACTTTTAATAAGAGAAAAAAAATTGTTTTTTCTGGAAGAAGACTAATTTGGTCAAATTTTACTGAAGTTATTTAAAATTCCTGACTTGATTAAATGTCTTAATATTTGGGATTCGCAAAAAACATGACTGCTGGAAAACTTGCATACTCCTAGAGCAGTAAATTAGCTGGAATAAGCCTGTATATCTATGAGGTAATTTTTCAGTGATGTTGCTCCACATCCTTTAGTACATTTCCATGAAGACAGACTACCTGATTACTGTTTATCTGACTGAGCTTAATACTTCAGAGCTTTGTAGTATGGTGCATCAGTGTAGACCATCAGTATAGACAAGGTTCTTGGGGTGAATCTGATCTTTTATTGGACCAACTCAAATAGTTGAAAAAATATTCTTCTTGGCAAGCGTTTGAGTTTAAATACCCTTTGTCAGGGTGAGGAAGCATTTGCAGTTCTTGTGTGCTCTTCCTGGCTGGAATGAATAGTAAAGAAGCCAGAGGCTGGTATACATGTGTGACCACTGGGCCTGGAACATCCAGTAACGTGCCGCCTTGGTCCGAGTGGCCGGTGGTGTTCGCCCCACAGTCTCTGGTAGGCCATCGAGTAGGTGTTTACTCCCAGAGTGGCCTCCCACTTGTGGCCTCTCCTGCCACAGCTTTGAATGTTACCCCATTGCGGGGGGTGATTACTCAGGGTCCCTCTGTGGCATGGGGTCCATCCGGTGGTCATCTGCGGGGCTCCACCTCCCCTACACTCCAGTCTTATGCCACACCTCGGTGGGTCACTGAGTCTTCCTGGCCACACTCCCACTCTCGTTGCACTTTTAGTTATGGCAGCCTTGCTAGCCCCCTCCCATCTGGGGCACTGGTTCCCCGAGGCTCATTCGCTTGGTTAGCCTAGGGTTGCCTGCTAACGGTAATCCAGGCCTCAAAATTGACTCCCTCCAGGGTATGGTGCCTGACTTGTGCCCTAAACAAAGGCAGAGCCCAAAAGAGCTCTGCTGCTGCTACCTTGGCTGTGTTGCCTAGTCCTACCCCTCAACCCCTCCAAATGGGGGAAACACAAAGGAAAACACACAACAACACTCTACTATGTTGTGAGGGGCCCATGCATTCCCTTCCCTGGCTCCTACACCAGGGTGCCAGGCACCTTACTCTCTAAGCATTATCAAGGGGCTGACCTCTACATGGGGCCGGGGTAACCCATGGCCTCTCGCCTGGGTCGTCTCTCCCACTTTATCCAGCTCTCTACGGGATGTGACTCTGCTCCCCTTCTCTCCCATCAGTGACATCACTGTTTAGCTGCCCCATAGCCCCTCCGTGTATGCCCGGTCGCTCGTTACATCCAGGGGTGTCACCCTGCCTCTGGTTGCCTCACTTCGCAGTCCTTCACACATGTAAATAGTACATGGGAAGTCTGATGTTAGGCAGGTTATAATGTGTCATAAATCCAATATCTATATTTAGTCCATGATTTTTTTGTATCGGGGGGTTGTTTGTATAACAACACAGCCTCATGACAACCTCTCCCTATCAGACAGAAAGAACAGAGAATGTCTAAGGTGTAACCACCAAATAGTAATATAACCAGCAAATGAAGGAGGAGCCATAGTCCTTAACTGTGAAGACTACATAAAAGAAGCCAACAGACAACTCTCTGACACCACTTATTACAAAGGACTACAGGAAGATCCTTCTCCCCTTGTCACCTTGAAACTCAAGAATACTATCAAATCACTTCCATCAGAACTACAAGAAAAACTACAGAACTTGAATCCCCCACTTCCTAACCCAGGGATTTTTTACAAGCTCCCTAAAATCCACAAACAAGGGAATCCTGGCAGACCTATCATATCCAGCCATGGAATCCTAACTGAGGAAATATCAGGTTTTGTCAAATCAATTCTAAAACTGTATGTCACCCAAAGAGCGAGTTTTGTCTAAGACACTACAGACTTTCTATGAAAACTTAAAAACATAGACCACCTTTCCAGCAACACCCTCCTAGTCACCATGGATGTTACTGGCTTATATGTCACCATCCCACACCAGGGTGGCATCCAAGCCTGCCTTACATACTTACAAGAGCAAGATGATAACTCCGAGTACAGACCCAAAAATATTACTGACCTTATACACTTCATCCTCACACACAACAACTTCACTTTTAATAACCAACACTTCCTCAAGACCGTGGGCACAGCTATGGGCACCAAAATGGCCCCACAGCATTTTTATGAGTCACCTGGAAGAATTCCTCTTGACTGCTCCATCAAATCCTTGCTATACTTAAGATATATCAATAATATCTTCATCATTTGGACTGAAAACTTGCAATCTCTGATTGAGTTCCATCATAAATTCAACAATCACCACCCCTCCATCTGACATACTCCAGCACCAACATCTTCATTTTAGATATGATGATCAGTGATCACTATTTAGAATGGTAAAATACAATATACAAGAAACCCACAGACCAACATACATATCTGCACAGAACCAGCAATCATCGTAAACACACCAAGAAAGCTCTAATAAACAGCCAAGCCCTCAAATACCCCACTGGGGTCTTTACCCAAATAGAGCCCGTGGTTCTGGCCAAACCCAAATGGAGCCTGTGGTCCCTGCCCCCACCCTCAGACCCAGCCCCCACTCGGAGCCCCTGGATCCATGTGGAGGCTCCCTAGCAAGACTGCAGGCAGATACCTCCCCTTGTGGAGTATGCTCAATGACGGAAGCCCTGGGGTGCCAGATTAGGGAACTCCAGGCAATGGAAGCAGATTACATCTCTTGCTGGACCTCTGAGGGTGAATCACTGCCTTTCTGGTTCTCTGGGTGCTGTAAGTAGAGGGGTAGGGATGTGCTTCTCCTGCGGGTAGTGGACCTCAGAGGCTGCAAAGGCCTCAGACAGTTTCAACGCCTCCCATTCACAAGTGGGAGGCAAATTCTGGCGCACCCACCGCTGTGTCCACTGCACTCCATTAGAGATGTGGAGCAGGAGCTGGCCTCTTACCTTCAGGCTCTCCACCTGACGGCTGATGACAGCGTGGTGGAACCAAAGAACCACCACAAAGTCCAGCCTGAGGTTGTCTGGATGACGGTTGTTTGTGGCCCAAAGAGGTGCAGCCACCACGGTTACTGCTGCCCTGGAGCTGCACAGCCATTTTGCACCCCTCACATCTGCTGGCTCCAGCATATGTGAATGGAGAGCCACCAGCACCTGCACCCAGAAGAAGGCACAGAGTTATCATGGTGGGTGACTCCCTCCTCAGGGGGACAGAGGGAGCAATCTGTCTCCCTGACCCCTTAGCCCATGAGGTCTGCTGCCTGCCTGGAACTTGTGTCCGTGATGTGACGGAGAGGATCCCCAGACTTGTCCAGTCCTCTGACCACCATCCTGTGCAACTCATCCATGTGGGCACAAATGATATGGCACGGAGCAGTCTGGGCTGGGTCATGCATGACTACAGGGCTCTGGGGGCTGGGCTCAGGGGTCTGGGGGCTCAGATAGTTTTTTTCATCAATCCTTCCAGTTGCAGGACATGGGCTCTGGAGGGAAAGGTGCATTGGTGAGGTGAATAGAAGACTCCAGTGATGGTGCCATCAAGAGGGGTTTGGCTTCTTTGGCCATGATCTGCACTTCAGAAAGAGTGGACTGTTGGGAAGGGACAGCCTCCACCTCACCTGGAAGGGGAAGAAGCTCTTCTCAGCCAGAATGGCTGACCTTCTTGAAAGGGCTTTAAACTAAGACCACTGGGGGATGGGCAATCTATTAACAGTTCTAGCCCAGGTCATTTCAGCCGCACTACCAATAACTTGGGCAGCCCAAGGGAACCTGCTCTAATAACAGCCCAAGGAAATGTCCTGTTCCCCCCCACATTGGGAAGCATGGGGCTTCTCATGGCAGACTCAACTGCCTATACACAAATGCCAGGAGCTCGGGAAACAAGCAAGAGGAACTGGACCTTCTCTTATGTGAAAATGACTATGACCATGTAGGGATTACAGAGACCTGGTGGGACTCTACCTATGATTGCTCTGTTGCTTTGGAGGGTTATATCTTATACAGGAGAGACCACCTTGGGAAGAGGGTTGGGGAGTGGCTCTTTACATCAAGGATCAGTTCACTTCCCTGCAAATTGAGTTTTCTAACCAGGAAGGGTGTCTTGAGACCCTCTGGGTCAAAATATGGGAAGAACATGTGGAGGGTGACATACTTGTGGGAGTCTACTATAGACCTCCCCACCAAGAGGAAGAACTTGATCAGGAATTCAATAGGGAACTGGTCGAGGCTGCATACTCTCAATACATGATTGTCATGGATGACTTCAACTTCCCTGACATCTCTTGGGATGAGCGCACAGTCAAATCAGACAGGTCATGCAGCTTTCTTGCTTGCATTGATAACCTCTACCTAACACAGGAAGTCTATGGGTCAACTAGGGGAGAGGCATTGCTTAATCTGGTCCTGGCCAAAGGGGAGGACCTGGTGAACTATCTGAGGATTGAGGGGAAGTTTGGTGACAGCAACCATGATTTGGTCACCTTCAGTTCACTGAAGAGCAGGAAAATCCCTCAGTAAAACAGAATCCTTAACTTTGCAAGAGTCATCCTTCCCAAACTCAGAGATTTGGTAAGTAAGGCAATTACAGGTCATACCCACCTAGATAAGGGAGTACATGAGGAATGGTCATCTCTCAAGAACATAATCCATGAGGCACAGGGGAAAGCCATTCCATCTCACAAGAAATGTAATCAATGGGCAAGGAAACCCCTTTGGCTGAACAAGGAAATGTTGGACCTCATTAAACTCAAAAGACAAGCCTACTCCAGTTGAAAAATGGGAAGCATCAAAGAGCACTCAGCACTTGCCCATACCTGTAGGGAGTGGTCCAGAAAAGCCAAGGCACAAACCGAACGCAGGCTAGCTTCGGGGATCAAGGACAACAAAAATTCTTTCTTCAGATATGTGGGAAGTCAAAAAGAATAAAGATAGCATTGGACCCCTGTGGGATCAAATGGATATTAAAACATTCATGGCACTCAGGCAAGGCCCTGGAAGACTGGAAAAGCACCAACATGGTCCCTATCTTCAAGAAAGGGAGGAAGGATGACCTGGGGAATTAGACCAATCTGTCTGACATCCATCCCTGGAAAAATCCAAGAGAAAATTGTCAAGGGATCCATCAACACCAGACTAGCAGAAGGCAAGGCCAGCCAACATGGCTTTGTGACTGGAAGGTCTTGCCTGACCAAACTCATCTCCTTCTATGACCAGGTGGCATGAACCCTGGACAAGGGAGATGACATGGATGTCATATATCTGGATTTCAAGAAAGCCTTGACCTAGTTCCCCATTATGTCCTCATGGCTAAGCTGGGGAACTGTGGCCTTGATCATCTTATGGTCTGATGGCTAGGTAACTGGCTACAAGGTCGGACCCAAAGAGTACTAGTTGATGGGCCAAGTCAATGTGGTGCAGGGTGAGCAGTGGTTCCTCAGGGCTCGGTACTTGGGTCGGTACTCTTTAACATCTTCATTAACAATCTGGAGTTGGAAGTCAGATGCGAACTGGCAAAGTTTGTGGATGACACCAAATTATGGGGGAGTACAGTCACACCACAGAACAGGCTGGGGTTACAACTTGGGCCAACTTGGACATGCTCTCAAGGTGGGCTGACCAAAACCAGATGTCCTTCAATGTTGGTGCTTGTGACTGCCGGGCTGGGGTCCTCCTTGTAGGTTGCTCGTCTGTGGGAGGAGGACCGCCACCGATGTCCCTGAGTTACCACTGAGTGGGAGTGGTTGTTCTGACGTCCATTCCCCGCCCTAGTTCTCGCCCGCCATGACTTGTTGTTACGTTCAGTTAGGACGGTTCCTGGGTACTCCGCGGCCTGTGATCCCTCGGCGGTCACGATGCGGGGCTCCACCACCCCCTGCACCTTGGCCTTACATCTCCTTTAGTGCACCTGAGACTGAGGGACTGCTCTCCTACTGCCCCTTCGGCCCGATCAGCCCCTGCCGTCAGGTCCCTCATATGCCGGTTGACCCAAAGTGGGGTCCCGGTGAGAATTGAGTTTCTCTATGGGGTCCCTGTCCCTATTGCCCCGGCTGTACCCCTCAGCCGGGGTATTCCTTTACCAGGAAACAAAACCCTAACGGGAACTGAAAGCTTGGCCCTTCGGCCCTTTTGGCTGGGCCTCCCGCCCGGACCCTCCATGGCCCCTGCTGGGAGAGACCCGGTCACACACTTAGTCTATGCGCGCAGTTGGGATGGCAACAGCCTCCACCCCTCTGTGCCCCCTTAGGGCCCTTCGGGGTCTGGACCTTCTCGGGCGATGCCGCGTCCCTGAGCCAGCGTCCCAGCCCTGAACCTGCAAGCCTCATAAGTTTCAGGTTCGCAGTCCCAGAAGTCCTCTCTGCTGGGTTCCTCGTCCTCGGAGCCTGTCTGCTGCTCCTCCGTTTTTGTTCTGCGGTTGGTCGTCGCAGGTATCTTCCTTGCCATCGGGGCCGGTAGCAGCTCACTGCCGGAGCTCCCTGCCTCGTCCTCTGGGGAGTTTGTCATTCACTTGGCTCTGGAGTCCTTGGCTCCAAGTGCAGAGCGGTTGATGGCTCATCCTGCTCAGGGTTGCCTCGCCCCTCCTAGGGCGGGGCCCGTGGCCCATTCCCTTTCGGGGCCTCCAGCCTCTGTGGGTGAGGAGTTCCCAGCTCCTTCCTCCCCCTGTTCCTTCCCCGTGGCCATTTTTATCCCCGGCGGCCATCTGCCGGTGCTGACGCCAACTTCTGGTCGCGTCGGCGTAAACACGCGGCAGATGCCCCGCGTGGGCTTCTCTGCCGCCATGGGTAAGTCCTGTCCCGGTTCCCCGGGACAGTGCTTCACCTCGGTAGGAAGAACCCTCAACACACTTACAAGCTCGGCCATGCTATGCTTGCTAGCACCACGACTTAAGAGACTTGGGGGTCCTGATTGACCACAACATGAATATGTGTCACCAGTGTCATTCTGTGGCTGGCAAAGCAAAGCAAACCAAACTCTGGCACGTGTCTACCAAGGCATCTCAAGCAAAACCAGGGATGTCATCCTCCTGCATTACTTGGCCTTGGTGAGGCCACAGCTGGAGTTCTGTGTCCAGTTTTGGGCCCCCCACTTCAGGAGGGATGTGAAAAAGCTTGAGAGTCCAGTCCACTTGTATGATCCAATGCCTGGAGGGCAGGCCATTTGAGAAGAGGCTGAGGGATTTGGGACTCTTTAGTCTAGAAAACAGAAGGCTTGGGGTGACTTGGTAGCAGCCTACAATTATATAAAAGGGGTACATCAGGACTTGGGAAAATAGCTGTTCACCGGAGCTCCCCAAGAGATAACAAGGTTTAATGGCCACAAACTCCAGGAAGACCAATTTAGATTAAACATAAGGAAAAAGTTCTTTATGGTGCGTGTGTCCAGGATCTGGAACAGACTCCCCCCAGAGGTGGTGCAGAGGTGGTGCAAGCACCTATTCTGGACTCTTTCAAAAAATGTCTGGATATTTTTACATCTTCATTAACTGCCTTTCTTGCATGCATACCAGCCTCTGGCTTCTTTAGTATTAATTCCATCCAGGAAGAGTGCACACCAACTGCAGATGCTTCCTCAGCCTGAAAAAGGGTATTTAAACCTGAAAGTTTGCCAAGAAGAATTTTTCTAACAATTTTTTGAGTTGGTCTAATAAAAGATATCAGATTTGCCCAAAGAACCTTGTCTGCCTGTGGCCTTAGACTAACACGGCTACAACCTACACCTCTGACCATCAGTATAGGCTCTTAGTTTAGGATACTGCTTATAAGATCATGAATTCGTGAGGTTCAATCCTGCCTTTTTGGCCTTTTAAGAATAATCCCACTTCACTTGAATGAAGTAGGTTTATCTCTATGGGTGCATCTACATGTGCGCACTACTGTGTGGTTGATACTATGCAGTTATTTAGTACTTGCTCTAGCAAATAATAAATGTCTGTGCTGTTCCCATCAGTACTGCACAGTCCTAGCAGTGTACAGGTTGTTTCTGACCTGTAGATCCCTAGAGCATCTTCCAGCTTTTTCCCAGCTAAACAAAACAGGCAGAATTCAAATAAAAGATATACTAAGATGCAGTTTCTGCTAGAGAAAACCAAGATGATGAAAAGAACCTTAAAGAATTATCATGTGACTCCCCCTACCATTGCTGATTCTATATTCAATTGCTACTCCCACACTTCGATTATGCAAATGCTAGATGTGTCTTGATCTACAGCTTGGCTATAAAACTTCAAATACCAGAGAATGTAGCAGCCAGAAGTGTTCTTCAAGCAGAAAAGCATATAAGTGTTTTTTAGAATGTTCCAGGCTTAAATCCAAATTCTCCCACATGCTTGCATCACTTTTACACTACGGTAATTCTGTTAACTTTTGTGGAATTCCTCCTGATTTACACTCCTATCATTAACAGTGCATAGGAGCCTGTCTTTGCTACCAGCACCAATCAGAAAAAAAAAGAAAACATGTATCTTATTATGTGTGTCGTATTGTAGCTATCATTTGCCACTTTTGATAACATTAAAAATCCTTGGATTTTTCCATTGGTCAAAGTAATATAAATTGAAAGATTAGAGAGCTATATCCATGAATCGCAATGGAGGTATGCTGATTTATGCTAGTTAATGATGAGGCCCACAATATTAAAAAAATCCAGGAAATAATATTTATATCCTTCATTTTGGCAGCATGCTGGGGCTGATTCTCTTCTTACTCACAAGTTCTGCCCTGTTTTAACTTTATTGATCCTCACTGCTGTGATAAGAGAACTAGACTCAATATCTCATATGTACTGGGCTGAATCATGAACTTGTTTATATACCAACATTAAACTTAAAAATAGCAGAACTAATGTTTCTCATGTATTTATGATTGAGAAAGAATACAATCTATGAAAGTAGGGTTGCACCGATAGAGATTTTTGGGGCTGATACCGATATCTCATTTTTAACGAGGCATATCATCCGATACTGATCTTATTTCTGATACAGTGTGGAGAGCTGCCTCTATTTGGTAAGTCTATTGTGGTGGAAGGGATACGGGAGAGGAGTGGCACATGGGGAGTGTGCAGGGATAATTTGTAGCACGCCTGCCCAAAATGTTTGTACACACTGGTCCAGCTCGTGTTGAAGTAAGGATCCCTTAAATGACTGTCCCAGTAAATACAATTTATTTCAATTAGAAAAGCTGAAAACAATTCCAGACAAAGGGCTCTCCATGCTTCCTCATCTCATCTTGTTGTGCCTAGGTATCACAGTGCATGCAAA
>NW_017728995.1:38946071-38972449 GCF_001723915.1 Gavialis gangeticus
GGGGCAGGGGCAGGTGGTGCCCAGCCAGGGTGGGGTGGGGCACTCATCAGGTGGGGCAGCTTCCACCACTGCTTGCACCTGAGGAAGGCATGGGCGGGGGGGGAGACATGTGCCACAGAGTGGTGTGAGTGGGCTGCAGCTATAAGCTGGCGCCAGGGCTGCGCCAGGCTCTTCTCAGTGGGGGCTGGGCTTGGGGCAGGGGCTACAGTGTGGGCTGCAGCCACATTGAAATGAAAACCTCATTTCACCATAGCTTTCTCCCAGAAGCATTGCCACCATCACCTGCCTGCCCAGTGCATGGTGGGGAGGCAGGGGTTGAGCTGAGGCTGCACCAGGCAGGCAGACAATGGTGGCAGTGCTGGGAGGGAGCTACAGTGAAATTTAGGGTGGCTGCAGCCCCCTCCTGTAGCCCCTGCCCTGAGCCCAGTTACCAGAGAGAAGAGGCTGGTGTAGCCCTACCTCTAGCATGCAGCTGCAGCCCACCTGCCCCAACCCATGCTGATCTGGGGGTAACCTCCCATGCCCTCCCAGTGTTCAAGCAGCAACAGGAGCCACCTCACCCCACTATGGCTTGGTAGCACCTGCCTCTGCCCCTGCTCCCTCCCTCCCTCCCTCCCTCCCTCACTGTGTGTGTGGGGGGGTTGATCTGTCCCCCCATGTCCCTTCCCATGCATGAGCATTTATTGGCCAAATTATCATCCCCATTGGGCCAATTTCTGATACAACCAATTTTCTTTATATCGGTACTGATCTGATATTGGACCGATGTATTGGGGCACCTCTATATGAAAGAATACTTCAAACCACATTGTGGGTGGCCTAAATGGTGGGTCTCTGGGAAGCATCAGAGAAGGGTAAAGTACAGAGGTATCAAGAGCATAATAGCAGTTATATGTAGCACATAACTCAAGATGGACTAAAACTGAAATAGCAGAGAACAGCTTCAGTCTCAGCTACTACTTTCCTCCGTATCTAGCAATTTCTCGAATGTGCTCTGTCTGGCTGAGCAGAGACAGTTATTAACTGTTATTAACCATAGATCCCCTTAAAACATTTGTACCAAACCCACAACCTCAGGAACTGGTACAGGAAGCTGAAAAGAAGCTTCGACTTTTATATAGAAAATGCTAGGTGTCACAAGCCAATGGACTAAGAAGAAAGGAACAGGTACAAGTAAATAAACATTACCATCTAGGTACATACACTTAGGGACTAGGTGACAGGTAATTAGCAGTAACACTGGGGTGGATTCACCTCAGAACAGGTAACAGGTAGTGAGCACTACCACTGTGGTACATATGCTCAAGAAAACCTTAAATCCTCCCATATCTCTGGAGGTGGTCCAAACCAGCCTCTGGTCCCAAAAGTGCTCAACTGCCATCTACATGTACTTCCACATCTGAGTCCTGCTGCTACACTCCACAGTTCCAGCTCTGTCGCTTCTCTGGGATCTCCAGTCATGCATTTCCTTCTGCTGTTGTGTCCTTCCCTCTGCCACTGTGTCCTGCTCTCTGCCGCTACTTCCTGCTTCCTCTTCCTCTTATCTCCCCACCTTCAGTGTCTCTTGGGGTATAGTCTACATGTAGTCAGCACCGTTCTACAAGATTTTTCCCCCCAGGGACTCCTGGGATTTGTAGTCCAAATCCAGTCAGAAGGACTGTTCCCCCTGCTGTCACACATTCACATTACAGCGCATGACATTCACTATACTACATTATCTCCCACTTTGCACCTCTGAGTCCAACTAGAGTTATACCATGTAGTCACTAAGCCATCTGGGAGATGTTCACTGTCTCTGTGATCTACCTGGGAATTCAGGAATGGGGGTCCCCTTTAGCTCTGGTAGGTTTTGAGTACCCTCAGATGTACCCAGCCCTGTTTTTACCCCTGTACTTGTTCTTTTTCATTATCTTAATTTCCATAAGGCCATGGATCCCACCCTACATTTCTGGATATAGAAGCACCCTCTGGCAACACCCTATTGGGCCTATTTGGGACTCTATTAGTGAAAGTTCAGTTATAGGGGTCACATAGCCCTTGGCATCATCTTGGTTGTTGACCCTGTCAGGCAAGGGTCTCTGAGCACACATAGGGTTTCATTCAATTATAGTGTACTACCAATGTCTGTCTGCTGGGCCTGCTTGCTAGCTCATACAGCATTATAGTCAACTTCCTGATGACAATATTGGGGCTACTGAACCTTTTGCATAGTTTTCGATGCTGTCCCCAGCTCCTGGTCTGCTTCCATGTCCACATCAGTTCTCCCAGTTCATAAATCTGTCCAGTGACACTAAAACAGGAGTGGGCAAAATCTTCCATCCAAACAACACCACATATTGGGTATACCTTGTAGATGACTGCACATTACTCCAGTAGGCCATTATGACATAATGGAGTACCTCATCCCACGTCATCTGATTGTCTTTGACCAGGGAGGGCAGCGTGTTATCTAGAGTATGGTTGAACCATTCCACCAACCCTTCATATTGGGAGTGATATGATGTTGTGTGGGTTTTATTGATTTCCAAAAGATCACATATATGGTGAAATAGCTGGGATTCAAAATTTCTTCCTTGGTCAGTATGGAGGGATCTACGTACACCATGGTAGCATGTGAATCTCTCAGCAAAAAAACATTTCCACAGTCAGGCTCCTATCAGGGAGTCAGTACGTTTCCACCCACTTGGAAAAATAGTCATCTGCTACTAAGACATACTTGTTTCCATGTGGCATTATGAGTAGGGGACTCAGGATATCTATGGCCATCCTTTCCAGGGTTTGTTCAGCCTGCACAGAGAATATGGGAGCCTGGGGGTTACTCCTTATTCCTTTTTGCACATCACATACCTTGGACAACCTACACTAATCCCTGACAGATTTTCTCCAGCCCAACCAGAAATACCAAGACTTGGCCTTATGTGAGACTTTCTACATGGCCAAATGTCCCCTAGTATTGGAATCATGCAGAATTTGCAAAATTGTTGTTGTTTCCTTTTCATGGACTACTATTTGAATATGCTCATGTCCTTGGGCAGATTCTGGAAGTTTTTGCATCAGTACTCCTTGCCTAATGCTTATCATAGGCAACGCTGTCTGGTACTGATTTCCATCTACCTTATTAGTTTCTTAATATCAGCATCTTTCCATTGTTTTGTACACCAATCTGCCAAACCTGTGACCTCCCTTGTACCTGGAGTTGGTTTAGTTCAGGCTGTCTCTTCTGCTAGTGGCTGTACCCCCACCACCCCAACTTTAGGTTCAGCTTCCATTGTGGGAGGCCTATGGGACAAGGCATCAACATTCTGGTGCTGCCATCTAGGGAGATACACTATTTGAAAGCTGTTCCAACCACCTAGCCAGTTGTCCTTCAGATTGTTGAAAAATGTGTAGCCAGTGGAGAGAACCATAGTCTGTTCTTAATTTGAAGCATAACCCTAGGAGGAAGTGTCAAAAATGTTTGGTAAAGGTCACCACAGTGAGGAATTCCTTTCTTGTAGTTACATATTGGCATTCAGCCTTGTTTTGGGTTCAGCTTGCATAGGCTTTCACCACTTCCTGGCCTCATTCAACTTGTGAAGAAATAGCTCTGATGCCAATGTTACTTGTGTCAGTGTCCAACAAGAAGGATAACTGAGGGTTGGGGTACACTAAGATAGGGGATGACATTAACTGCTGATTTAGCTCTAGAAAGTCGTCTTGATATTCTTTAGTCCAGATGAACTTTGTCCTATCAGAGAATTTATGTAAGGGGCTCATGATGTAAGTGAAATCTGACATAAATCTCTTATAACAGGAGTCTAGACCCAGCAGCTGAACAGTTTTTTTACATTTTGAGGTACTGTCTAGATTTTAACTGCTTTCACTGTCTCTGGATTTGGCCCTGCTCCTTCATGGAGATCACATGTCCAAAAACATTCATTTCCTTTCAGAAAAGCTTATATTTAACAAGTTTGACTTTTTGATTGGCCTCCTTCAGCCTCTTAAGCGCTGCCTTGCATTCTGCAAGGGCTTCTGGAAGGTTCGGCTTATCACAATGATATCATCTAGGTATACCAGACAGGAGGACCTTTGTAGTTATGCTAAGAAAATATCCATCGTTCTCTGAAATGTACTGGGAGCATTACATAGCCAAAAGGCATAATGTTAAACTCAAAAAGTTCTGTCTTAGTGCAGAAAGTGATCTTGGTTCTGTCCTCTGAATTCACTTCCACTTGCTAATACCCACTAGCCAGATCAAGGGTTGAGAACCATTGGGATTTGGCCAGGAGGTCTAGTATGTCATCAGTCTGAGGTATGGGATATGCATACTTAACAGTAACATTATTCAGTCTGTGATAATCCACGCAAACCTGCAGACTTCCCCACTTCTTCCGATACAACATCCCAGCGGCAGCCCATAGACTGACATAGGGCTTGATTATGCCTCTCTCTTTCTTCTCTTGCAGCTGCTGGTGAAACTTCTGTTGGAAATGAATGGGTACTCTTCTAGATCCTTGTTTGACAGGTCTATCACTTTCAGTGTTGATCCAGTGCTTTGTCAGGACTGTACACCCTAGATATCCCAGGTTGGTGTGTGCATATTCCTGCAGGACTTTCTGCATTGCCCTCACTTGCTCAGATTCCAGGCCAGCTTGAACTCTCATTCCAATTTTTGTGCAGTTGATTAGAGGTTATCACCTGGTTCTCCAAGATGTTGGTTCTTGTCTGCACTCAGTACTCTTATAGCAACCAACCCCTCTGACCCAGGGTCCACCTGCCAGTCACCCACCCCTGCTGGTCAACCACCCTGGAGGACAGCAACTCCTGTCTCAAATGTCCCAGTTAACTGGCTTGACATGTGACCTCTGAGGTTCTGTTGACAGCATGTACTGGAAGTTCAATGCTGTGGTTCTTACCCATCACGGTTCCCACCAGGAATCCTAATCACTCATTGAACTTAGGCTCAAATAAGCCCTCCTCTTCTTCACAACACCATATCTTCAGTTTGCCAGTGATTATCATCTCACTTTGATGAGGTATTGTTAGATTCTTCTCCACTATCACATCACATACTCCTTTTCGGCCATCTGTGGTATACAGGGGGAAACACCCTCCTAGAGAGGAACAGGAGAAATCTGAAAAATTCATAGAAACCTGATATTTTACGGAAGTCAGCATCCTTTGCTATGAGGAATTTACATGGCAGCTGCAGACCTTGGAAGTTGATAGCTGTATTCCACTTTCCCAGAATTGAGAGTGCTTCCCCATTGGCTGCTTTTACCACTAGTACACAGGTTCAAAGTTTCCTTTCTAGTTCTGCTATGACTTGCTCCAATATTTGGCTATGTATAGTGGATACCTGGGCATCTGAATCTAAGAAGACTTGGCAAGTAAGCTCTTCTAGCTTTCCCTCTAGGCAGTAGCTCAACCCTACAGCACTGACAATTACCATCTCATCCTGTGGACCATCCTGGCCTTTCCAGCAGTGGATGGGCCCCTCTCCACTTCCCACCTCAGTTTCCCTGCTTGGAATGCCATCTTCTCTCTGGGCATTCCCTCCATAAGTGATCATGGCCACCACAGTGCCAGTATCCATCAGCAGCCTCCTAATGAGACCCCACCTGCTGTACCTTTGCCTCAGTGTCCTGGGAACCTAGCTTTATGACTTACTGTGGCAGGGCATTTGCCAGGCCAGTTACCTCTCCAGTGAAAGGCGAGGAGGGGCACCTTAACCCCAGCCCCCATCAGGTGGGCTTTGGAGGCAGTTGGGAGAGTAGTGGGGCCAGGCACAGCAAGCAGAGTGCCACCTGATCCCAGCAGGGATGCGAGATCGTGGAGACCCCAGAGGGGGTAGCGTGAAGAGCATAGTGTGTAGCCCCACACAGAGTAGGGCTGAATAAGGAGTAGGCCTGAACGGCAGTCCCAGGGGAGTATTGAGTAGAGCCAAACTGGGAGTAAGCCTGAAGGGCAGCACAAGGGCTAGTCCCATGAATAGTCAATTATGAAGATGAGAAGACCCCAGGTTAGGGTATGGTGTAGAGGCCCTAGAGGGGGCATAGAAGGAACCCCATGTATGGGGCAGAGGCCAAGGCATGGATATGGATGCCTGAGGTCATAGTTTGGGCCAGAGGCTGAGTAGGGGGCTCAGCCAGAGAGTTGGGGGAAAGTCCTGACCCTGGCAAGTCCTCCATGGTAAGGAGGCTGACTATGGGATGAAAGTAAGACTGGTAGTCTGAGCACAATGACCTGCTGCTCCAGGGAAGGAGGGAGAGTCCCTGTGAGACCTGGGAGCACCAGTCATGGTGCAGGGTATGATTACAACATGTGGATGCCATCTGCAAGGCATGGGCTGTGGTGTAGGGAAGGCTGGAGCTGCAGATAGTGTCCCCTGGCATCAGGGCATGTAATGGGCAGTCTCCCACATTTACCACCAGTTTGAGAACAGCAGTCATAGCAGGTGAGACAGGGTGGATTGCCCCATAGAGACAGGTGGGTGGGCCAGAATGGGACTCGGCCCCGAGCTTACCCCCTGTCACGTTCACCCAAACTCTGGGGCTTTCCCAGCCACAGTTGAGCCTGCGCCTCCCCACTGAAGTCACTGCTGACAAAGTGGTCATGGGCCAGCATGTCCTGTACCTTTGGGCCAACTTGTGGGAAAGCCTTTATGGCTAATCATCTTAGGGCCATGTCAAACTCTTGAGTTAACTTTGCTGCCATATTCTTATAATTAAGGAAAGTGGCACAGTTGAATTGAATTGAATATTGGCCTGAAGACACTGGGGTAGAGGGAAGAGGGGTTTCTCTCCCTGGGATACACAACTTTTCACCTTAAATACTCATACAACAACAAGATCAATACATTCCTGCAGCAGTTGGCTCTATGCATGATGGCTTGTGACCACCAATGCCACCACTGCCACCAGCTGTACCAAACCCTACAACCCCAGGAGCTGGCACAGGAAGCTGAGAGGGAAGTTCCCACTTTTATATAGAAAATGCTAGGGGTTAGGGCCACAAGCCAATGGACTAAGGAGAAAGGAACAGGTACAGATAAATAAACATTAACATTAAAGTACATACACTTAGGAACTAGGTAACAAGTAATAAACAGCAATACTGTGTTGAATTCACCCAAGAACAGGTAACAGGCAGTGAACACTACCATAGTACATAACTCAAGAAACCTTAAACCCTCCTACACCTCTGGGGGTGGTCCACACTAGCCTCTGGTCCCAAGAGCGCTCAGTTGCTGTCTACACATGCTTCCACATCCAAGTCCCACTGCTACAGTTCGCAGTCCCAGCTCCATCACTTCTCCAGGATTTCCAGCCATGTTTCCATCTGCCACTGCTTCCTGTCCCTTTTGTCTCCCTGCTCCCAGTGTCTCTGGGGGTTGTAGTTTACATGCAGTCGGCACAGGTCTGCAAGACTGTTCTCCTTTCCAGGGACTCCTGGGAGTTGTAGTCCAAATCCAGTCAGCAGGTCTGTCCCCCGTGCTGTCATACATTCACATTATAGTACATTACATTCTGTTCACACAGTATATTGCACATTCTTGTGACTGGATTTTGCTCCTTTCACAGATTCAATACATGTTGGTACATACATTTATAGCTGAACCGGAAAGTGATGAGTGAGAGCTGTGAGTGATCAGGTCCTCGCTATATATGCACAGCACTTATTTAGATATCCCAGGCTATGTTCAGGCCTAACGTATACAACTGCAGCACCCTGGATTTGCCTCTACACAAAATAAGGCTGGGCGTGGCCATCAATGTAGATACTGAAAAGCTTCAGATACTCAAAATGCAGTAGCTCACTTAATAATACAGACCACCAAGTGCTCTTATTCCTGAACTGGCTCCATCCTGAATATTTGGTTATGTTTGAGGTTTCCATCTTCACCTTCAAAGCCATCCAACTGGTCCAAACTACTCTGGTGACCATGTCACTCTTCAAAATCCTGACCTCCCATGACAGCTGTATGCCACAAAGGCCGCCAGGGTCAAGATGAAGAGTTAGATTCATGCGTGCAGGAGATATTGATAGCCTGGCAGCTGGTGAAAAACACTGGAACTCACTCCCCAAAGAGATTAAATCTTCCAAGAATCCCAGTGCTTTCAGATCAAGACCCCACCCCTCAACATAACCTTCCCTAAGTATGAAAGATAAAGAACAGAGAATCTATGGACTGAAAAGTGGTGAGAAAGATATAGGATTCTTCGATATGTATCCATTCGGGATCTGTAATGTGATTAGGCTGCACAGTGATGTGTGTGGCAGAACAACACTGATAGATTATTGACATGCTTTTGAATTTAAGGGAAATGAAATCATTGTGGTGAGGTATCATTGTAATTTAACCATAACGGCAAATCCCCCTGGGAGAGGAGGGTCATCATATATAATGTACATGTATGTACATGTATATAACATTGTACATGTATATAACATTATATATAATGTATAATGTTTTTATTCTTGTTTGTACAGCCCCAAGCACAATGGAATCAGTTGTACAGCATTTTAGTGTTATGAGAGAGACAGAGGCACTACAGAGCACCCTTAGGAACGTCCGCAGTATAAATAATCAATACAAAAATGGCAATATTTCTCTTAATCTTGATGAGCCCAAGGCATTCAGGAAATTCCCAGATCACCTAATCAAGGTGATGTTAAATCCCACCAGGGGCTGTTTTCCTATTACTAGAGATTTATACTCATTTTCATTGACAAGGTAAAATGGATTAAGGAAACAGAGGCTGCTTTTCAGGAATTACATGAATGCCTGTGTTCTCTGCATATGGATTTTTACTTTATACTATACAACAATGAAAGGAATTATCGAATTACAGATTATAGAAGCAGACTCTAGTAAAGATTTGGAGGATACAGCATTCAGAGAAGCCAACTGAACAAGCAGAGTTGCTTTTCTGCAGCTGCTTGATAAGTCGATGGCAATGTCCATAATATTATATAAGCAGTGTTGTCAAAGAGGTGAATTTTTTTAAAGTTCCATTAAACAGTTGCTGACATTCTTTGTTTCCTAATTTACTGGTCATTTTAGCTTGGAAGGAAAGATATGTTAAGGTGGGGTTGCATGTAGGAAGTTAGCTCCTTATAAGTTAATGTACTTTGGAGGGGGTGGGGACACTGGAAGTTAATGCCATGGGGACACAGGAAGTTAAAGCCATGATGTGATGGAATATCTCTTATCCTCTACCTGTTTGTTTTTTTTACCACTAAATTTCTGTGCAACTGACAGTATCTGCAGCTGAAACAACCTGCAGTGTGTGTCTAGAACGTGAGCCAGATTTCTGCTCTCATTTGGCAGAACTTGTTCACTATTCCAAAGGGTTAATAGAAACCTATGACATGTCTCTAAAATACATGTCATGCGCTGTTGTGGTTGTTTCCTGGTGAGAATCTGTTATGAATTTCCTGACATTTTTAGATGTCTGCTGCTCACTTTATGCTGAGCATTTCTAATCCCTCTGATTTGCTTGTGCTGCTGGTGCAGGGAAATATTTAGATCCTGGAACCTTTGCTTTCATGTTTTTTTTTATAACTCTCATGGAAAAGCCAGGAAAAAGGAAATATTTCTGTTGTATGGGCATGGAGGATTATGGGCCTGATCCTACATTTCCTAGTGGCTGTGGGAAAACTCCCATGACCTGCAGTCAGAGCAGGATCTGGAACCACAAGAGTAAAGGTTTATAGGCTAGGCACTCTCATCTGTTTGCTCAGCGAGTTACTACAACTTTGACTCATTTAAAAATATGTTTTCATATTTTATTTGATACCAGCTCTTTTCTTCAGGGCTTGTTTGTTTGGATGTGCCTTTTTGGGTCTATACAACTACTCTTTCATGCCCTCTAATGGCAGTCAGATGAAATTTACAATACAGTCTTATGCTAAATAATTGTATTAAAAAGAAAGGGACTATGTTAAAAATTACTTCTTCATTGACATTTTTATGCAAACACACACTTTATAAATTGTTTCCTTTATTCATGGAGAACAGTACAGACGTGCAACAAAATGCATTTCATTTTCTTATATTTTCAGAACTCAAAATATATGTTCTAACAGTCTCTTTTAGGATTGCACTTTATGGCCCAAATCCAGCCTAGTTTTTACCCCAGTTTTTTTCAACACAACAGGTGCATAATGCAGAGGGAGAACCTCAGTCCCTATGCTTAGGAAAGCACAAGGATTGTCTTCGTCCACTGGGGCAGAAAGACACACCTGGCCTGTGGAGCAAGATGGGTGTTCAGAGTGTGTCAAGAGATAGGTTGCACTCCATTAAGACAAGTAGGAGTAAGCATGCTCACCAGCTCATGGGGGACTTCAAGGAGGCTTTTGAATGCTCTCCAAGGGTCAGTTGGGGCTGTGTTCCTCAGGCATGATTTTGCCTCAAGTTCTATAATATATAGTTCTAGCAAGATGGATGATTTCTAGATAGAGCACTAGAATACTATTAATGTGGTTTAGTTTTAAAGGGTTGGTATACGTTGTCCTCAGGTCTCAGATTTGTTTGTCAGGTCTGATGGAAAACAGCAGTAGTTCCTTTTAAAGACTGAAAATATGGATTTTTCCTTTAAGAGGAAATGATGGCAGTGCAATGCTTTGGAGAAAAAAAAAGAGAAAGCAAGAGGTCAAACTTCTGATTTGTTACATACCTAGTTAGCAGGGGTGTGTGAAATGGGCTGTATTTGATTCAGATTTGGATTTGGCCTGAATTGGGGACAGTGATTTGATTAATTAATTCAGATCACTTTCCCCTGTTTGACTCGGCTGAATCCAAATATTTGATGCTGATTCAGAAAACCAGTGATTTGGCCATAGACATACTTTAATTGTTTTTTCTACATACCTTGAGGTACCAGGCATGGCTCATGAACACTGTGATGGTGGGGTGGATGGGGCATCCCACAGGCACCTCAGTGGAGGGACTCCCTGCGTGCTCAGCAGCAAACCCAGAAGTGGACTGGAAGTACTTCTGGTCCACTTCTTGGTCTGCTGCCAAGCATGCTGGGACCCCCCTGTGCTCCTGTGGGATGCTCCATCCACCCCATCATCGCAGCATTCATGAGCTGCACCTGGTACCATGAGGTTTGTGGAAAAAACCTTTACAGCTGTGTCTATATCTGAATTGCCAAATCCTCTGAATCAATTCAGAGGCTTCCAATTTGATTCGGAGAGATTAAAGGGTCTCCTGATTCAATTTGAATTTGGACATTTGGCCACTGAATTGGGCTGAATCTCTGCCGAATCAGGGACCAAAGCTTCACAAAGATCTACTAGTTGGCTAGTGAGAGGGACCAGCTGTGGGGTAGATGTGGTCATGCATTGAAGGCCAGTTGGCATGAAATTTGGTATGAATTGAATGATTGGAAGTATTCTAAACCCAGATGCTCACATTTTGTCACATGCAGAGGATAGATAACCTGCTATCATTTGCTGCCTTTCCAGTGTTTTACAAATAATTTTCTCTATTTTACTCTTATACCTCAGTTTAGGATTTCCTTGTTTGAGGGTGTCAACCAAGGCACAGTAGAGATAATAGAAAGGCTCTAAGGATTTTGCATCACAGCCTTCTTCTGAAGCAATTGCTCTGCTTTAGTGCAGTCCAGGAAAACTGAGCTTTTATTTTCTACGTGGAGGTAGAGTTCCCCCACATCAGAAGATTCTTTTTCATAAAAAGTATACACTACTTTCTTTAAGTCTAATGTGGGTGTCTGGGTTTTTGTCAGGAAGCAGTAGCTTGTATTTTCCTTACTACAGTTAGATTTTATTTTGCTTGTGGTCTTAATGCTGCATAAAGAAACAACTCATCACAAGCAATAAAAATACATAGACTACACATCCTAATACATATGATTTATATATGCATAATAAAATTGAGTAAACACAAACACCCATTATTATATTCAGAGCACCCTCTATTGGATGCAGGAAGGCACATTTTGTTAGATAATGGTGATGCTTTTATACCTTAACACACAGAAGGCTTGTTAAAATACTTAGATTTTCCAGGGCTTTAGCAAGGAAGCCATGGTATGGGAGAAAAAATGCCTAGAAGATTTAAACTTTGGAACACCTGAGGGAAAACTCTTCCCTGATGCATGTTAAAGCAGCTTCAGGGCTCCTTTTATTTTTGCTGACCCTATAAATCCCCCTTGGGTTGATTAGATGAACAGACATGCCAAAGTACAGCAAGTTTTGGCCACCCTCCAGCCACCCTTTGGAGAAACTAAGTAAGAAGGTGTAAATCCATTATAGTCAAAAGAATCCTTAGCTGCCCTTTTAGAAGAAGCCATAGTAGAAGCCTGAGGTCTTTGTTGCTTTGTCTCCTGAGTCAACTTCCTCCTGAAAATTATACATCATTGTACTCATTCTACAAAAGAGCAAACTGACGTGAAGAGACTCTCAGAAGGTAATGCAGTATGATGGAAGTAGCTATTCTGCTGAGTAAGCAAGTTATCTATAGCTTGACCTTTCTTCTGTAGTCATCACTAGGCATGTCTACACATGCTATTAATCTGATATTAAACTCTGGTGCAGTTTTGCTGGAATTTATTGCTCCTGGGCTCCACACTTACATAGACTGAAGCTCATTGAGCCAAGTTGGAGCAGCCCCAACTGGCAGAGAGCCTGCCAGTCCAGGGCTGTTCTGACCCAGCTCAATGTGCTATAGAGGGGCTGGCTGGGATATGAGGGTGCTCCAATGTGGGGCTAACCAGCTGCCAGCCTCTGCCCTGAAGCACTGTTGTGCCCCAGCTAGCCCCATTAGTGTCTACATGTGCATTGTGGTACGCTAAATAACACCACTGCAGGACAGTACTTGTTTTTGCAAGTACTAACCTATGGTGGGATTTATTAGTTTACTGTAACCTAATAGGGCTACATGTGTAGATGCTGAGAACTTACTGTGAGCTAATTAAGCAATTCCACAGTAAACATCCTGTGTAGACATGCTCGCTGGATGTGTCTACACATGCAGTTAATGTGAAGCAATAAACTCTGGAGCAGTCTGAGTCAGAGTAAACTGCTCCTGGGCTCAGCACCTACATGTACACCTGGGACAGCAACAATTTAAGTTGGGGCAGAGCAGGTCCCAGTCAGCAGGGGACATGGGGGCTCAGTCCAAGGCTCCAGGTGGCAGTGTCAGGCGGCAGAAGGGCTGGCTGGTGCATGAGAGTGCTGAAAGTGAAGAGCCATGTGTCTGGGTGCCAGGCAGGAGTCTGGCCCCAGCTGGTTGGGCTGACCAGGCGCAATTTATGCTTGTGGTCAGTGTCTACATGTGTGTTTAACTGCAGTAATTACCCCAGCAAATTAGTGTACTACAGCCTAATACTGTTACACATGTAGACAATGATGCTTTACTCTGCAGCTAATTAGTCTACTCATGTGTAGACATGGGCAGTACTGTCTTGTTTCTGACCTCTAAGTTTCACTGCCATATTTTCACTGCTATTTTTTAAAAAGGGAATAAGTGTTTAGAGGATTCATTTGTATTCTAATAGCAGAAAGTAAAAGAAAGCATTTGACCTAAACCAATGTAGCTTCAAATTCTAGTTGCATCTGTGAATCTAAAACTGTTCACTTAAAAATGTGATTCCACATTTTTAAATGGGTATCAGTATTATTTTGCTCAGTTCAGACATTCAAGATTGTTTCTCTTTACCAGTGGAGTTCAAGTTATTCCACTTTGTAATGGAATCCTACCCCTTCCAAATATATCCCTCCAGCCCTTGCACTATCACACCATTTATGCAGAGAGCTACACATATACAAGTGGATGCTGCTTTTGTGAAAATGGGACCCACATCCTTCTACACGTGTTGCAAATATGCACTATAGTTCTCTTTAAAAGATCACTGAAATCAATGGCTTCTGAGCATGGTTTGATCAAGAACCTAGTGACAAATTCATGAAAAAAGCTGCTGTTGAACATTCCAAGCATGTCTATGTACAATGTAATCCCCACACTGCTAAATACACCAGGTGCATTTCTAAGATTGCAGTGATTTTGATAGCATGTTATTGGATGATGGTGGCAAAGAAAGCATGGAAGACTGTTACCTTTAAGCACATTTTGTGAGCACACTAGATGCATTTGCACTCTTATTAACTTTCCTCTTGCTTTATATGAAGACTTTATAAAAATTTAATATTTTGACAAGAAGTATGTGCTTCAATTAAACTCTGACAGAATCAATTGCTGTGCTTTGCTGGAGTAATGAAAACAGGATTTGTATTTGAAATTCTTGATAAAGATGTGAAAGCAGTGTTTTGAGGGTTTTTTTTCTGTAACAGCTTTATTTTAAAAAACAATTAAAAAAATCAAAGCCTACTTTTTCTTTCAAATCTACTGAGGTTAAAATAGATTAATCTTCACATAGTTCTTACTGAATATTGGAAAGTTGAACACATTCTCTTTAGAACAGCAGGTGAAAAAGCAAAGAAAACACAATTTAATTATGGCAGCAGCATTAGCTCTGGACTAGTTACAGACATACAAGAGTTTCTCTTCAAAATGTTTTGGATTTGGAATTTTCACTTGTGGCCAGATTCTCCAAGGGCTGAAAGCTTTGGTATAATCACAGAATGGAAACTAAATATCTTTGGGCACTTTAACTTGTGCTCTGGGGGTGGAGGAGGTGGTGCTTTAATTAGACTTGAGACATGACTTTGCCTCAAGTTCTGAGAGCCGCTCTAATTAAAGCACTGCTGCGTTTCCTATATTAGCTTCCCTATGCTTAAAAAAAGTGCCTTGGCCACTTGAACTAAGGCAATTACCATGCTCCAGCAGACTCGATTAATTGAGTCTGCTCTGACATGCTGGTCAGTATTTCAGTACATCGGAGCAGCCTCCATGCTTGTGTATAGATGCCCCTTCTGTTTAAAACCTGAACATTTAAAAATATAAAATTAAGGAAGCAAACAAAAAACCATAGGTTCATTTTATTGATAATTCATTATTTCATATTCTTTTACTTGCTATTTAATAACAAGGATGTGACACTTCTATGGCATCCATTACTGTCGGGAAGGATAAGTCAAATTACTCTATTGAAGTCACTGGACCTTCACAGTTAATAAATTTAGAATCTGGTCCTGGAAGCCATGCCCACTGGGGAGGATTAGATCCACAACAGGAATTTAGGGATAACAATACAACATTTAACTCTGAAATGTCTAGGAATCCAGATTCAGTTCCCTCCCCTTCCTTAGAGGTATTCAAAGCAACAGCTCCTACTTCTGTAGCATCCCCTAATCCAGGGGTGGCCAACCTGCAGCATGTATGCCATAAGTGGCATACAGCAGACCAGGGTAAGGAGAGGCAGCACAGCAACAGATAGGCTAGAAGGCAGAAAACAAAGCAGCAAACAGGGCAGGGAGAACAGGGCAAGAAGCAGAAAGCAAAGGAGCAGATCCAACAGGGAGTTCAAAGCAGGGAACAGAAAACAGAGTGGCTCATCACACAGGGCAATGGGGATTGGAGTGGTACTTGGGGATGGTGCCTTAATTAGAATCTGGAGTAATGGGGGTAAAGGACATTTTCTACTTTTTCCATTAAGTCTTCTCTAGAGAAACAAATTCAGGATTAATTGGGATTGAATGAGGACACAGGGTGAATATGATAGATATTGGCAAGAGGAATCTGGGTTCCTGGTCCTCCAGTAAAGAGTGCTCATACACTTCACATTAAATGGTCACTGGGAAAAAAAAATCAAATGGTCATTGGAGGAGGTACCAGAAGTTAGGTCTCCTGGGGTGCAGACAGAAGTGCAGCTCCCAGATGTAACTCAGAATGATTTTTGCAAAGCGTTCTGAGTTACAACTTTACCCAAGATCAAACAGAAGTTCACTGTTGATTCGTGGGGGAACGGGGGGGAATTCTAGCTTCTGGCCGGGAACCTGCAGCCAGTTTCTCATGGCAACGGCCAGGGCTCTTTGCTAGTGCTTGCTGTTTTCAGAATGGGAGGGGGGAAAGGCAGCCGAGGGAACTCATTCTTGGACCTCACTAGCTGGTGCTGAAGAGTGGGATGAGGGAATTTGGGCCCCCCACATCAGGGGGACTCCAATCATGGGGGATGCTGAAACCCCCCTAGACTGAACTCCCTCACCTCTCTTTGCCTCTCCCGCTCTGAAAATAGTGACAGACTGGGAGCTCCACAGAAACAAGTTACAAAAGATGTTACATTTTGAAATGTCTTTATCTGATACTTCATGCAATGCGGGGTCAGCTTTTCACCCAACTTGCCATTTTTGAAGCTGTCTGCAGCTGTGCACTTGTGTTTGGTCACTGCTATAAATCGCTTTCTGTGGCCAGATTGGGCAAAAGTTGTCATTTCTGTCTGCTGCTTCCTTGGTGAGCAGTTTAACTATTAGGCTACACAGTCACGACCCTTCTCTCCAGCCTAAGAAATCTTGAGTCCTTTTAGATATACTGACACAGCTTCATCAGAAGACATGAGGGATGAAGACAGAAGTGACAATTTTCACCTGATCTGACAGAAAGCTGTCTATAGCCATGACCAAACACAAGTGCACGGATGCCGACGGTTTAAAAAATGACTGATTGGATGAAAGTATGATCTTGTCATTGCTTGAGGGTTCAGCTGAAGATGTTTCTAAACATAGTGTCTTCTATAACTTGTTTTCTGCACTGCCTGCCAGCCTGTCACTCTTTTCAGAATGGGAGGAGGAAAAGGCAGGAGAGAGATTTTGGTCTGGGTTTTTTTCAGAGGGTGCTGGAGGGTGGTGATGGTGTATTAGAGCCCCCTCCCATCTTTGGGGGGGGCTCCAATACACCAACACCACCCCTCAGCATTGGCTGGGGAACCCCTAAAATCAGCTCCCTGTACCCCTTTTCCCTCCTCTCATTCTGAAAACAGGTACAGGCTGGGAGGGAGGAAGCGCCATTGCCAGGGGAAACTGGCTGCAAGCTCCCAGCTACAACTAGATTCTCCTCCCCCCTGGAGCCAACAGTGAACTTCTGTTTGGCCGGTGGGATTGTTGTACCTCAGAATGCTTCCTGCAAAGCATTCTGAGATACAGCAGGGAGCTGGACTTCTCTCTGCACCTGAAGGGTGTCCACCTCCTCAAATACTGAATAGCCTGATGTTTGGGAACTTTCTAGCTAGGTAGAAGATGAAGATTTGAATCCTCTCAGGTATAAGAGGGGACTGAACTTGGACCTCTCATTTCCTGCATAAATATTCTAAGGTATTTTGTAGGTGGAGGAACATCTCTGGGGGGGATATTCACAAGTGTCTAGATAAAAGAAACACTTAACTTCTGAAAAAGGCTACTAAACTCCTGTCTCTAAGTAAGCCACAGTTCTTAACAGCTTTTGAAAATTTGGCCTCAAGTCCATACTGACACCCTTGACCCCAGTTAATTGATTGCCAAGTAATCTGAGATAGTTGACATGTTTACAGAGACTGGTCTAGACACCACCCCACAGACTAACTTTATTTTGGAGCATATATTCTACTGAATCTCCAGGCTAATTTTGTGAGCAGGCTAAATATCTTAAGATAACTTTAGGACCATATCCAACAAGGACTTAGATACCAAAACAGAACTTAAGTTGCACTTAGACATCCAAAGTCCAAAACTGAGATCTGCTCCCCTGCCGTGGGAACCTTTTAATCCTGGAGGCACCTCAACTCACTGGGCATCTCCCTATTTGACCCTGAAATTTCTCTGTGTGTCTAGAGTTCTACTTCTGCCTGTGCACAGAACTGGCCAAATTTAAGCAGGTCTGCCTAAATCCAATTAAGATCCAAGAACCAGGGAGAATGTAATTTAATCCCTCAGTGAGAGTCTGATCCAGTAAGCATGTTCAGAACACACCTATCATAACATTCAGATAAAAGCCTCTCACCAAATGGAGTTGTAGTTACTTGTTTTTGAAATTTGGCCTAGTTGTTAGAGCATTCATCTAGGATGAGTTCAATGCTCACCTTAGACTGATATCTTTGCTGTCCTAACCATCAGGCTTCCCTCCTGTTGAAGTTATACCCATATGGAGAAAAAACTGCAAGGCTGTCTTTCTTTCATATGGCTTTCAGCACAAAAGGTATTTTCACAGTTTTAATTCCAAATTCCCCAACCAGACCAATACCCTGCTGGAAAGTGAGTGTAACTCCAGGATGTCACCCCCAAATTTGTGTCTGGGGCAGGATGTTCTTATGGTTTGGTCAGGATTTTTACAGTTGCAATCAGTCAAGATTTTTAGGCACCACTTGTATATCAGGTGGCCACACCGGCTATGTCCAGTGTGTATCTTATTAAGGGTTGTCAGCGTGTTCCATGGATGGGTGAAGACCATTTGTTGCATTGTTAGGTCAGAAACAAGGTGTTTATTTGGGAAAGTATTTTCTGCCCTAGCTTTCCTCCAAGATTCATCAGTGTTCTAATATAGGAGGTGCTCAGTTCATGTCCAAAAAGATTTTCATGAAATCATGTGACAAGTTGGGAAGGTCTCTCTGGATGAGAAAGTCTGCATTATGATTGATATGCATTATTTCTTTGTGTGTTGCTGCATCCCATTGAATGGAGGATTGAGTAATGTTTAAAAGTACTGGTAGCCACTGGTCTAGAGTTGACATCAAAGTTCCAGAGATAGTCCTCATTACTGAACTCTATTACTGAATACAGTTGTGTGTTGATGAGTTTGGTATGTCGACTTGAGGCCCAGATGGGTGCACAGTACTCAGCTGTTGAGAAGACTAGGGCTATGGCAGATGTACAGAGAATGGCGAGTTTTGCACCCCAGCTTGTGCTGGAGAGCTTTCGGATGATGTTCATTTGTGCCTTTGTTTTCATGGAAGTCTTTCAGAGGTGATAATGGTAGGTTAGGGAGCGGTCAAGGGTCACCCCCAGATAGGTAGAAGTTGGGTCATGATGTATTTTTCTCCACAAAAGGTGATGTTGAGGGTGTTATGTGCCTTGTGAATGTCAAGATGGAATGCAGAAATGATGGACTTGGTTGAATTTGGTCACAGTTTCCACTTTATTAATAATGGCTGAATACTTTCTTAGGTCAGAATTCAGTGTGGCTTCAATATCCTGAAAAGATTTTGCTTGTGTGGTCAAAGCGATATTGTCAGCATAGATATATTTCTGTAATGATTTATAGGGTATATCACTTATGTAGATGTTAAAAAGTATTGGTGCCAGAGCACTACCCTGTGGAAAACCATTCTTAAGTATTTTTGGAGTGCTGACCTTTTCCCATAAGTAGATCTTCATCCTTCTGTTGCTCATCAAAGTCCACAGCAGCAAGAGTAATTTGGCACATAGTAGCAACAGGGACACTTTGAGCATCAGTCCGTGTTTTCACATGGTATCATAGGCTGATGAAAGATGTATGAAGGCAGCCCCAGTCTTGAGCTTGTGGTGAAAACCAGCCTTGATGTTTGTAGCGATGGCAAGGACTTGTTCACAGCAGCTATGATGGGGTCTAAAGCCAGCCTGTTTTTGGGGGAGTAATAGGTTAATAGTAGGGCTAATTCTTAGAAAGATGAGCCACTCCAGGAGCTTAAAGGTTGTGCAGAGTAAACAGATAGGCCTATAGCTCCCAGGGTCATATACCAGCTTTCCTGGTTTTAGCAGGGCTATCACTATTGCCTTACACCAGATTTGTGGAATATGGCTGCTCTCCATCACAGTTGAAAAGAGACCCAGAAGCCATTGTTTTGCTAGTGGGCCAAGATGGTGGATGAATTCCGGTCGAATACTTTTTTTCCTAGCAGCTTTGCCCTTTGTGGATGCTAGACCAGTATCCAGCAACAGTGAAATGGTATGACAACGGAGAGGACTTTGGACAATTTGCCATTGTCTCTCTGAGTTTTTTCTTAACTTTCTGTTTGTGTCATTTATCAAGGGATCCCTTTGAGTTGGCCACCAATTTGGCAGTGACAGCATTTGTGCTGACAAGTGGGTTAGCTGCCTCTTCTGGGTTTGATGCTCCAAGTTTCCTCAGGAGGCTCCAGGCCTGATGGCTGGAGTATGTAAAGTCTATGAATTCCATGCAGTCCAGCCAGCTTTGTTGTCTATAGGTATCCAAAGATTCAAGTAGTGCTATGGCTGTTGCTGGGTCTCCAGATATTTGATATTGTTGGAAAATGACTTCATAGTCACAGCTCCAACAAGGGATGTACTGCTTTCTGAAACCTCAAGGGATGTTCTTCTTAGCTGCAGGGTCATGAAATGTGTTAGGGTAATGATATGAATTTTGGGGAGTACTGAGCATGCAGCTGAATGAAGGCATTTTTTCTGTGTCTTAGCAGAGCTGCTGGTCAAAAGGCAGAATGATGTATTAAGACTAAGCTTGCAAATGCTTAGGCAAGTGGTTTTCTAAACAAAGTAGTGTTAGAGCCCGTTATGTAAGAAAAACAAGATGCAGCCCACCAGATATCGTCAGGAGATAAGACAGAAGCCAGACCTTGGAGATGGTGCTGAAATCAGCAAAGAACAAGAAAGAACCAGCAAGTGACCAAAAGTACCTGAGTTCATGGCCTTACACATTCGCTCTTAGCAGAGAAGCATGTAAATGAATGGAATGCATAGGCAATTCCATGTTAATGAAGTAAACAGTAAACAGAGGGGGAGCTTGAAATGGGAGGAGAAATGGGTGGAACAGGAGGAGGGACTAAGGCAGGAAAATGTTAATGAGTATGAGCCAAGTTGTATAAAATGTAAAAAAAAACAAACTATTGTTCAGTGCGGCTCCAGGTTTGTTGTTTTTTTGGGAGCTAGTCCAAAGCTGTCTCCATTCTGAATAAAGCTGTTGTGAGCAATGTGTGCTGGTATTTGCTCCCTGCTTGCTCTGGCTAATGAGTAACAGAATCCATGAGCAATTGGATCGTTGTCTCCCTAGTCATTGGATGCTGCATGGAGTCAGGGTCTAACAAAATGATTGTACTGTTTTGGTGTTGGGCGATGCAGTAGACAGTTGTATTGGGACACCTTTACTATCTGACAAGACAAGGGTGAGGTCAGGGTTGCATTCCCATCTTGCTGATCAAAATGTTGGACAATGTTTAGCATCATACACAAGGTGAACATCCTGGGCCAACATCTAGTCTATCAGAGTTTCCCCACTGTTGTCATTTAAATTGTAGCTCCATTCAGTATGGTGATTGTTAAAGTCTCCCATGTATATATAGGCAGCCTCTGCTTAGCACTCTTAATGGGGTCCTAAAAAACCGAGCGTTAAGTGGAATAGCATTAAGTGAAAACCATTTTCCCATAAGAATGAATGTAAATAAATATAATTCATTACCAGAATGCCCAGCAGCTGCGATGTGAGTACCTGGTAGCTCAGGGCCAGCTTGGCCGGTGCCATGCCATTGCCGCCCATATGGGCCCAGGCCATGAAGGCAGTACTGTTGGTCCCTTCCGTGCCTGGCAGTGCGGGGGTGTTCACAGCCACAGTTGTGGTCACTCCGGGCTGCGGGAGCGAGGCGCAGCATCTGGGGCTTCCCCAGCATAAGTCATAACATGAGTCATAGCCCTGCTGTGCCTGGCCTGGCCATGGGTGGGCTAAACTGTACAATGAGGCTGCACACCACTGACGCACTGTGGCACTAGTGTATGATCCCTGCTTGATGCCCATGAGCGTTGTAATGAAGCTCGATGAGCGCTAAGTGGAATCAGGTATGAATGGAAAATGAACATTATAGTGAAATAGTGCTAAGCAAAACAGAGTTAAGTGGGGGTTACCTGTAGTTTGATGTTGTGGGGGTGGGAGAGCTGGATTAGGCCATTCTTCATTGCGGGGGTTGTAAATGTTGATAATTGTCAACTCATCAGTCTTAATAGCTTTTGTAGCAGTGCCTCTGTTCTGTGGTTGGGATTGTGATATAGTTGGCAATTTCATCTTTCACATAGCTTGCCAGGCCATATTTTGCATGATGTAGGGTTGTGGCAAGCTTATAGCTGTAGATCTTATAGTAGCATGCTTGCTGTTCATTAGCAACATGAATTTCCAGTAAAGTGAGAACAACAATGTTGCTGGTTCTCAGCATCTTTCCTAGGTAGTCACATTTAGCCCATGCCAGACCTTCAACATTCAGTTGACAGATCTGTGTTCCAGGTTCTAATCTTTGGGGTGCTTGGTCTTGAAAGGGATTGTTGTAACCACTTCAATTTTGAGTTTTGTTCCATTGACCAGGAGGCCTGTTGAAGACATAGGGTGGATGGTGACAACCTTCTTGTGGCCCACCTTGTTAAGCGGTTTCATGACTTCTTGAATTCCCTGAATTTCTGAATTTTTGAATTCCTGGGTATTCAATGAAAGTCACTAAAATTGCAATTGAGTGCCTTCAAATGGCAGCACACAAGAATGAGCATAATTGTGTATGGCACTCCTTTGGTGAGGGGGGAAGGTTCTGGGTCATAGGGGTTTGATTTTTGCTGTAGGATCAGGGAACTAAAAACTAAGGACTGCAGTGACTATTTGTAAGTGATTACGTCCTTTATTGGATCTTGCCCAAGTGTAGACAAGTTCTTTGTTTCCATAATAATTTTACTGCCTCTCAACATCTACAAAGAAATTGATATTGGCCTGAAAAAGCAAAAATATTTCTAAAAATGGTAAGGCCATTTTGGAAAGGTTGTTTAATGAATTATGGAAATCCTCCAGAACTAAGAAGTGTCACTGGAGGGCAGAAGTTTCTCTAATGCCTGTCATTTTGTATCTAACCTCCCACTTCCAGATAAAGAAAAATAATTCCAACAATAAGGGAAGTCCAGGAAGTTTTGACTCCCTGGACTTCATCAGATTACCTGTGCTGCAGAGAAATAAAAATTATGATTAGACTCTTATTATTTTAAATGTTATTAACATTTTAAATAGTAACATCAGTGTGGGCCATCAGAAATGATGAGTTAATTAGGTCTCACCGGCAGCTACAAAGATTGCACTGGGAAGGAGAAAAAGAGCCAGCTAAAAAGAGAAGTGGTTTCCTCAGTGCTTGGAGTGTGAGGAGTTAATAAATAAAAAGGAAGAAAACTAACCCATACCTTACATTAACCACCCCAATGTGGCTACCTGGTAGATCTTTCACAGTTTCTCAACTTGTACTGCTTTTTAAGATCTAAAGCCCTGCAATATTTGGGAAGTGTGTAGGATGCTCAGGGATTGGAAAGAGTAGAATCCTTCTTGCCTATTGGTCTCCTAAGTCTTGCAGGAGTTCAGGTTTGCTCATTTTAAAAGATTTGTTTCCCCCTTGAAGATTAAAGAGGATCACATCCCACTTGTTATTTGGTTTGGCAGAGGCTGACGAGCTAATTGTGGCTGTTGAAGCTGGGCAGGTCTATCTAAGCTCTTTTGAAGCCAAGCTCAGAAGTGGAGCTGGATGGTGGGAGGTGGAGGGTTGCTGCTGAGGCTGTCTGCCTTAAATTTCATGAAGTTTGAGCTTTCTGCTGTGAGGGGGTGTTGGGTAGGGCTTGGTGTGATTCCTTACCCTTGTTAAACGGAATTGCTAAAGCTCAACAGGGAGTTAACTGTAACCCCCTACAATTTGAAGGCATTGGGCTCTCCTGCCACATAATTAAGGTTTGAGCATTAGTTATGTTTCTTTCTCCAGACTGCAAAAAGAAAAGGATATTTCAGTCTATACCATCTATAGACACAGTCCCCTCCTAAGGAGTTTTAGTTGTGTTTTAGAAGTATTAGTACAAAAAATACTAAGTAATTCCTCAGGGAAATAAAACAAACAAACAAAAAAGCGTTGTTACAGTGTAGGTCAGGCCGAGAGCAATCAGGACTTTTATACAAATATTGTAAAAATCTCTAATCTCCTCCCCTTCTGTCCTCTGGGAAGGAGGTTGTGGGCGGAAGAGGGGAGAGAGTGAGTGAGAGAGAGAGATTTAGTATTCAGTTAGCGATACCCGGAGCAAATCAGAAGCTGATATGTTACCCCCATAGCAAACAGTTTCATTTGATTAGTAACCATGGAAGGAAGGAACTTTACTGTTATAAAGTGGGTGTACTGAGTTTGGCCCTTGGTGGGCATTTATCCTTCACAGAAAGGGGGAAAAAAACCCCAAACAACCTTTTGCAACTTCATTATTAGGCAATTAGCTTTTTGAGGCAGTCCTGTTAATGTTTGATCTTGTGATGTTCTGAGAGATTTCAGAACCTAACTGGAGATGCACTTTGTTGAAATTTTAACAAAGACATCATTTCTCCAAAATGTTCACTAGATATTAGCATTAATTCGGTATTATAAAATACAAAAACAAAGGGAATGAAACCACTCTGAACAAGGATGTGTCTAGCATTAGTGAGTGAACTAGTTGTATTAAGTACAATTCAGTGTATAAATGTAAGCTGTGTTGAATCGGCTCCAGAATCATTATGGTTTGCCTTGCCTCCATATTAGCACTCCTGAAAACTGTCTTGGATCCCTCTGTGTATTTACTTGATGGGTGCAGACAGAAGTGCAGCTCCCAGCTGTAACTCAGAATGATTTTTGCAAAGTGTTCTGAGTTACGTTATCCCCGACCAAACAGAAGTTCACTGATGGTTCCAGGGGGGAATGGAATCTAGCGTCCATTGGGAGCCTCCGGCCAGGTTCCCATAGCAATGGCTGGGGTTCTCTGTAAATGCTTGCTGCTTTCAGAATGGGAGGGGGAAAGGCAGCAGAAGGAGCTCATTTTTGGGGAGCTGGGAGCTCTATAGACACGAGTTACAAAAGATGCTACATTTTGAAACCTCTTTATCTGATACCTCATGTAGTGAGGGGTCACATTTTCACCTGATCGGCTATTTTTGAAGCTGTCCGGAGCCATGCAATTGTGTTTGGTTACTGCTATAAACTGCTTTCTGTGGCCAGATTGGGCAAAAATTGTCACTTCTGTCTGCACCCTATGATAAATCATTCTGGTTCATCTTGGAACAGTTTTTACCTTGTTTGTTGTTAAGCTGAGTCTAATATATTCCAGGCAGTTCTTAAAATATTCCCAAACTGATATAAACTTTTACGTGTGTGAAGTGTTTTACAGACTTTTTTTTAAACCAGTTTTTGAAATAGGCTAAATACTTAGAGTGATACTTTTCTCAACTATAGGCTTAAGAGCATTCCATTCCCTTCTAAATTGTAGTTTTCAGTCTGTTGACTTTTATGATGTGCTTATTGCTGGCTAGCCAATCATGACAGACTCCTCCAGGGAGTAGACAATACTTGACTTGGAATACCTGACCTGAACAGGCTAACTTTAAAACAAAGCAAAAATATGCCCCACCTTCCAGCCTTTATACTCTTCAGCCATATTACGGGAAAAGGATACAATTCCATTTCCGCTCACTTGTTAGGATGCTTTCAAGTAAAGTTATGACTGAAATACCAAATTACAAATGCCAGGATAGTTGAGATAACCAGGCATTCTGGCCATTTTCCATTGTGTCTTCTACTTTAAAGGTTGTAGAAGTATTTCTAGGAATTTTCATTTTGACATGTAAGACATGACATCATTTAAACATGAATTTTGCCAGAAATGAGAGAGCATATAATATAAATATAACATATACAGACATTGGTGTTTCTCCTCCTTTGTGGGCACAACTACACATTCCTCTTCTAAGCAGACTTAGCCTAAAATTGCCATTTTAAGGAGCATTAAGGCCACGTGTCTAAAGCAGGTATCAAATTTAGGAACAAATAGCTAAATCACATTAGCGCATGTATAGACGCGATAATGCACATTAATGCAGTGTGCATCAATGGACACAGATGGTGTTTATGCGTATTAGTGCATCTATGTGCGTGCTAATGTGATGTAGCTATTTGTACCTACATTTCATGTGCCTTAATGTACATTAGTATGTCCACATGTAGACATGCCTAAATCACCTTAATGTGCCTTAAGCAAAGGCATGTTAAGTTTAGGCATGCGTAAATACACATGTAAACATGCCCCTTGAGTTACTATATAGTTTGAAGCTTCTTTACTATTTTGGTTGTTTTGATGGTAAGAGCTATACTGCCATATTTGATATTGATGTCTTTGAACAGATTCATTTAAACTGGTAGAGAGCCATAAGAATAAAAAAAAACTTTATGAGTAATAATGACACTATGCCAATGTTATTTTATCATTTATCCTGGGATTCTTGTTCTCAATGCACAAGTTAACAGAATACATTGTGAGTGAATGCTTTTGTTTGCAACTTTAACCCTTTGACAGGACATGTATTTATGTAAAACTATCAGGAGGGTTTAGAAACATCACAAAGAATGCTATGTCTATGTTTTCTTCAGTTTCTCCAGCCTTCTATATTGTATATTTATTCTATCTAAATTGTATCACCTTAAATGCACAAAATGAATAAAAGTGTATTTATTAGTAATTTTCAACCTGGCAAGACT
>NW_017728995.1:38977449-38989690 GCF_001723915.1 Gavialis gangeticus
AACAGAATACACTGTGAGTGAATGCTTTTGTTTGCAACTTTAACCCTTTGACAGGACATGTATTTATGTAAAACTATCAGGAGGGTTTAGAAACATCACAAAGAATGCTATGTCTATGTTTTCTTCAGTTTCTCCAGCCTTCTATATTGTATATTTATTCTATCTAAATTGTATCACCTTAAATGCACAAAATGAATAAAAGTGTATTTATTAGTAATTTTCAACCTGGCAAGACTGATAATTAATAACTTGCATAATTACTTCTGATAAGCTTGGCAGTGTATACAAAGACTAAAATACTTTGCAAAATAAATGCAGTCAGCATGGTAAAGCACCTAGCACAATATCATAAATACAGACATTTAGGTTTATTATTAAGTATCTGCATTATTAGAACAATTATTTTTTATTTGTTCATTATATTTAAAATTGCAGATATTTTTGCTAAACATATTATAAACTCTTTATGTAAAGAGAGCTTTTCCTATGGCAAGTTTCTTCAGGATGCAAACATATTTCCACCGCTATAAAGTGTAATTTTAGCACTTAGTTCCATATCTGCCCATTTTTAATAACTATCATTATATTGGCATTGCAATACATTGTGGCTAAAAATGTGGTAATTCCATGATGAATAAAGCCATATATTTTATATGAGTATCTAGTTCTGAATCTTGAGATGAAGGCTTTTTAAATTTATAATGATTTTTTGTTACCATATGATCTGGTTGATGTATAGATTATATGATTAAGACTTCAGTATTTTGAAAGGGTCCTATGATATGAAAAATGGCCAGGCTTTGAAATTATGAGATGCATCATCACAAAGCTGGAATCTAATCTGCTACCAATTTGTGTCATCATTCTGCATTAGAAAAGATCTCAAATCCTCTCTAAAACTAGGAATCAGCTGAAGGTTTGTCTTGGTTTCATGAGCCCACTGCAATTAGGCAGCATGTGAATGTGTGCCATATGCATTTATTGCTCGTCTTAGCATGTGTTACTTTGATGTGTTAGGTTAGAAAGCTAACTCTTTTTCTTGGGCAGCCTTCCTCCTGGGTCTTTATACTGCTTAGCAGTTGAGTCCAGACTTTGAAACACAGCCTAATTTAGAGGCGGATGCTGCAGCTGCTGCTGTCATTTCAGCTGATGGTTTTTTTTTTCTTTTTGCTTTGATGTCAGCTTAGAATCTTGGTTCTTGCATCAGTACACCAGCCTCCACAATTTGTAAAACAGATACCACATAATTTTAAGCATTTTTGTTTGCCTTTAAATCTAATTTGGGCAGCCCAACTCATTCACAAAGCAGGGTTTGTTTAGAGAGATCCTGAATTCTGTCTTAGATTATCCTTTTTAATCAGAAAGAAGAGACGCATTAAAAAAGAGAGGAGATGCAAAAATCTCTTTGAATTGTTACGTTTAATGCCTGGTGAATTGCTGCTGATATGAGAAGGCAGGACTTTTTTTTGACAGAAGGAGGCTAGGATGCCCAACCAGTCCTGCCCCCCATCCTTTGAGTTAGCAACTGTATCCTACAATATCAGTGTTTTGCACCGAGTAATTATGCTTCTCCTTTTTGAAACATTATATTGATCATTTTTCTACCTGCTCTCAGTAATTCATTTTCAGCATTAACTCTGGTGTGCACAAAGAAATTCCACCAAACTTCCTCTCCTGCTTTGCTTTTTGCTTTCTCTTTCTAGTGCTTGACACTAGCTCAATGATCCTAGTAGCATTGATCCCTTCTGTCCCCTTTGCAGTTTGGTATGTCTCAGTGAGGTTCCCTTTCTTAGGCCAAATCCTGCCCTCAGATGTGCATGCCATTTTTTTCATTGATTTCAATGAAAACCGCATACATCTGAAGCTAGTATTTGGCCTTTAATCTTCTCAGTTCCCAGGAATATAAAGCTAAGGTAGGATCTCTGACCTTTCTAATAACTAAGTACGTTATGTTCCTATGTTGTTTTGAGTATATTTTCTAATGTATTGTATGTTACATACTGTACAGTCATATTCCATGTCAATTCAAAATGCTAGAATATTTTCATTCAATTTAAATATAGCTACTTCTATTTTTCGTAGTTGCATTTCTGTCTTTTTACTGTCTTTACACCAAAGATTTTAGTTTTCTACTAACCACAAATATTTATGACTGGGAACCCGGAAGATATTGTGTGTGTGTGTCTCAGTCTTATTATCTTATTTTTCCCCTAAATTGAATTGGAAAGGTTAATTTTCTGATGATGTGTTTGTTTGTTTCCTCTCTTTTTAACAATGGATTCTTTTTGCTAGGTTTCATCATGCAAGAAAATGTCATAAGCTGAAGCTAGCCAGAATAAAACTAACTTAGAAGATCAGGATGCTTAATTTTCTTAAGCAAAATACATAATATTAGGAATTTCACATATTTTTAAACAGAATAACAAAAAAAGGAATAAATTACAATGGTTACTAAGTAAAGATAAGTGGCCTGTGGTAGCATGTCAGCTCTTTGGCAAGAAATACAGTATTGCCAAGTGAAATTGGCAGATAATTGGAACACTATTTTTAAAAACACTAAAACAAATTTTAAAGAAAATCTCCTTTTGGCCTGATCCCTCTAACACAGAATTATACTCATGAATATGTTTATGCATATGCAATAGGCAAGGATTTTTGTGCGTGATATCTTTCATTGGGCCAACTGCATGGCTGGGATTGCCTTAGACAAGCTTTCAAAACATGAACCATTTTTCATCAGGTCTGAAGGTAGAATCAGGCAAAGCAATGATTAAAAACTGTGTAGAGGGCTGTGAATTGGAGGAGAGAGAAATTCCCAGAGGTAGCAGACAAACAATTAACAGAAGAAAAGGTAGCTTGATTGGTGGGAGATCAAGACCTTACAAATGGGAAGAGGGTCATTATCACATACAGTGTTAAGAAATGTTTTCAAGAATCAGGTAGATTATACAGTATGCCATGAAGTAAATTTTCAATGTCTAGTCAGTTTATGAATTTTTGTTCCCAGGCTAGCCCTTTGAGGTGTTTTATAAATTTCCCCTGAGCACAAGGGTCAGAAAGGGAGTTGTTCTGTTAAAAAAAATAAAATGCGCTGCTACTGGTGTTTGTGTGTCTGTCCTTTATATTTTTTCTGAGAGAGTTCATTCTGGTTCATGGTTTGTATCTAGTTTCATCCACATAGTTACCACGAGGGCATTTATTGCACTTGATCTGTTATACAGCATTTTGGGATAGGCATGTTTAAGATCCATTGATTCTGATGGATTCACTGGGGGCGGGTATTGATTGTTTTATCAGTGGAGAGGTGTTGACAGGCTTTTCATCTATTAAGGCAAGGCTGTGTCCCATTTAATGCTTGTTGAATAGTGGAGAGTTTGCATCTGATGGTGAGTTGAGTAAAGTTAGGAGGTTGTTTGAAACCCAGAAGCAGAAGGGAGGGAAATATTTTTCTCATGTCATTTCTCTACTGGAATGCCTCACTGAATCAGCAAATTTCAGGTTGGCAAGGCAGGTATCATGAATATTTTCATCAGAGCAGATGCAGCTGTATCTGAGGGCCTAACTGTATATTATAGTAGGTTTTTTTGATGTGCTTAGGATGATTCCTGTTTTTGTGGACATAGGTATGGGTTTTTTATATATGGTAGTTTTTCGGGTGTCATCCTAGGGTGGATCACATTATCTAGAAAGTTAATGTTAATGTAAGAATATTCCAGAAAAAAAATGTTCAAGAGATGATAGTTAAACCTACAGTAGGAGTCAGTAAGTTAGTCTAGGTGTTTAGTCCAGATGGTAAAAATGTGATCTAGGTAACACAGTAGAGGGCAGGTTTGGTGCAGTTTTCCAAAAATTCTTCCTCCAGGTGGCTTGTGAAGAGGTTAGCACATCGAGGGGCTATCACTGTGCTCATAGCTGTGCCCCTTGCTTGAAGGAAGTGTTGATTATTGGAAGTGGAGCTGTTATGGGTGAGAATGAAGTGGATGATTTGTGTAGTCTGTGTTCTTGTAAGTATTTGAAGCATGAAGCTGTGTCTTCATGGTATGGATATTATTGTACATATGCATATGAATAGTCTCATTGAACTTGGGGGGGGCAACATGGGCTGGGTTTATACAGGATGATACTTTAGTTTGCTGCCTTGTATTTGATAAGTGTTAGTGACAGTATGGCAGGAGGGTGATATATTTCAGTGTACAATTATCTTCACACAGTTTGTACACTAAACCTATTTGATTTTTTCAGTAAGTTTTTAAAGAAAAGATTAAAAAGCTCCAAAGTGAAACCAAATGTTTTATTTTAGGTCAAACCAAACATTTTCTTTGAAAGAAAATTAATTTATTGTACCATTTACTTCTTTTTTTTTTTTTTAATTCTCCAGTGCTTTTTGTTTGTTTTTTTGGTTGATAAAAAAATGTTTTCTATTACTCATTTGAGAATCTACTTAAGTTCCATTGTTAAAAAGGGCAACAGGCATTTGAGATTCAACTGGGACACAATCATAGGAGAAACAAGTGGGGGTAGGGGGTGGGGAAGAAAAAAGAGAACAAGCTACAGTATAAAGGATCAGTTTTCCAGCTCCAGAAAGATCCAGGGACTGAAACCGATGTAATAACTGTGCATTTCCAATGTCTTCCTGATTTCAGTGAGAAGGAAGAATTTCCTAGATGGAAAACAAAGAGTTCCTGATAAAGGCCAAAGTCTGAGTTACGGAAAGTGAGCAAAAAAGTGGCCATTCTGAAGACTTTAGACCCATTTGGGGATCTAGGCAGTAGTCGTGTTGGTCTGAGCACAAAAGGCAGGCGAAGTCTTCGGGTAGAGGTGATATCTTTTATTAGACCAGCTAAACAGTTGCAAAAAACCTGTTATTTGTAAAGCTTTTGGAGAAACAACCTGGTTGACATCTGATACCTACAGGTAAACAACCTACTTTTGTTCCCTGTACCCCTCCTAAATTACAGCTTTCTAAAGACTGGCTTTTTTCATACAGGAGGAATTTCTGACCATCTTTCATATCTCTCACCATTTTTATTTATGTATTTCTTTAGCCTGAGGAAGGACATGTGTTCGAAAGCTCTCAAGTAACAACTTTTTTGCAAGTACTTAGTTGGTCTAATAGAAGATATTGCCTCTACCCAAAGACTTCTCCCATACCCATTCAGTGAACTTAACTGATCTTCACCTCTGCCTTCAGCAGGTTTTTAGCACCTTTGTTCATGGTCCTACCAAAGGAATAGTAATTTACCATTAAAATGTCTGCAACCTTCCTTATCTATATTTGCTAGAGAGAGAGATTCTGCACCAGTGTCACAAATGTGCCTAATTTCACTTTTTTCCTCCTCCTTCTTCCCCTCTGTCCCCACTTTTCTGAGATTGTGGCAATATTCCAGAGTTTTCTGAAGCATTGGAGGTGCTGCTAGAGTGCATCTTGAGTGGGCTTAGAAGTCAGGGTATGTAAACCTACCCTTCACACCTTATCAGAACTTGCATGTCCAATCAAGAAGGAAAGGAGGAACAGCATGGAGGCAGATGTCAAAAAAAAACAGAATGAAATGAATACTGATAAAAACTGTCCATAATGATACATGAGAAAAGATGTGTTGTGATATTTTTGGGACAGCACTCAGAAAATTTATTCCAATAAAAACCACCACAATTATAAGAAAATAGCTGACTAGAGCTCCAAAACTGAACATCTGTAACATGTTGTAGCTGCAAATGACTTACTGGAGGTCTGGATCAATTGTAAATGTGATGGTAAGTAAAACTTTCACCCTATTACACAGTCTGTTGCAATCAGACAGACCAGGAACAAAAGCATATGCAGAAAGTGTGCAAGTATTGGAGTTAGATTTTTGCTCTAAAATAACTGGTAATCTTTGAGGTATTCCAGTTTAATAAAAGAGACCAAGAAGAGGAAGGAAAAGGTTTGATAATGAATAGCTTGCTGAGCATTGCAAAAGCACATTGAGTGATGCTGTCCACAACTAGCTGGTTTGTGAGGCTTTGTGCCATATTGTGGCAATATGCAAGTACATGGTGTCTGAGTTGGAAGGCTGTGAAAATCAGTTGCCACAGGGATGTTATTGCAAGTGAAGTCCAAGGAAAGCATCTACAAAAGCATGCTGGAAAAGCATACCCATTTTTAGCAAAGTATCAGGTGTTCAGGAACATTTCATATGTGGCAAAACAATGTCTCAGCCGAATAGGGGGAAAAGGCATTGAATATATCTTCAGGCAGAGGAGCATAGATGCAAGAAATAGAAAGTCAAAACAATAAACCATCACTGATGTATCACAAGTAACATTGGTGAGGGAAACCTTGATGAAGCCATCTCCAATGAATGAATGCCTCTGAATGAATCTGCCCTTTTATCAAAACTGAAATATCAGACTTTTTGGAACAAAAAATATTTTAATTTTTCATCTTGAAATCTCTTCTAGCTCAGAAATTTATATGTTCTATTATGAATTGGAAATAAAAATAGGAATTGAAACAAAACTTTTGGCCTACCTGGAAAAAATACTTTGAAAAAAAGTTTCTGAATATTTTGCAGAGAATTTCAAAATTTGAAACAAAGCCATATTTCAATATTTTGAAATTCTTCCTCATATGGAAAATCTATCCTTTGCACAGCTGTAGTGACACGGGCAAATATTTGAACTCTATGAAGCCAGAACAGAATATAATATAAGGACCTGGTCCCTTGAGAATTTCAGCTGGCATTAGCATCCTAGGAAGTATACAGTATCTTGCAGGATCAGAACTTAGTAAAAAAAAATTAAGACATGAAACCATGTAAGAAAAGACCATGCATAGTTTAACCATCTCATGACTTTACAATCAACAAAATCTGTTTTGACCTCAAACCATAAAATAGATTCCTGAAGCTAAATCTTAATAATCCTTTCCTTTGAACCAAGGCAAAAGGCCAGTAATGCTAATTCCAGAGGCGTGCAACAGAGTAGGAGAATGAGATCTCTCTGGTTGGCAGACATTATAGTTTGACCTTGCTATTCCCACTATGCCAAGCCAGCTAATCTCCAGAAGGCAGACCATTTTAATTTGCCAAGTGAAGGACTGGCCCAGTATGTGTCAAGACCAGTTTGTACTGCCAAGCATTTGTAATGTCACTCAGATGAGCAAAGCAACATATAACTCTGCTCTGACAGGTGCCAACATTGTAGTGATTATGATTGTAATGAGTTATGGCCATGTACTAAAATTCTAAGCGACTTGGAACCCATTCAGTCTATTCCTAATGATGTTATGCTTCAATATATCAGCTACTACAGGAAAAAATATAGCATGTTTTCAATTTTCAGGTCGTCTTTGGAGTTTTATAGTGGGGAGTAATCTGTACAGTAGAAACCAATGACAGATCATATAAATAATACTGGTTTAGCCAATATTAAGCACAGGAATGATAAAAATAGTAATCAAGTAGTTGTTACAATGGAAGCATAAAGTTTAGCTTCTGCACTTTGCTTACATCTTAGTTGCCTGTTTTTGATTGGAAATATCACATTTTGACTAATTGTTTGATGGTATAATTAAACCTAATTAACCAGTAGTTCATGGAAGACTGCACCATCACAGAAATGCTTTTGCAAGATGATAAGCTGTCAGAGTGAGTGAGTGCACTGTAAGTTATTAAAGACAATTTCTTCCAGCCACCAATAGAAAAAAAACATAGCTAGAACACATCCTAAATGAAATCCTCTGGGTTTAAGTTTCCTCATTTCTGAAGACACGTCTTTTTCTCTGGACTTTGGTAGATACCTACATTAGTTTGACTCTAATACATGGAGTCATTCAGCTGAAAAAATATTAATTAAAAAGATGAAAAAGAGTTAGAATGCCCTATAAAAAATAAATGCCCTGTGGAAGACTCAAATAACCTAATAAATCTTGTTTTTCTTTAAAACAAACAGCTGAATCATCAAAACCTGATGCTTTTGCAAAAAGTCTTGGGGTTAATAATGTTTAAAAAAATATTTAAAATGATTATAGAAAAGGTGTTTTGAGTGAAACTGTTTTTCATAAATAGGGGAAAAAACCAAACAACCCATTTTGTGTAATGTTACTCATCTGATTATGTTATATTGGGTATTAGGGGTGAATAAAATAATCCTCCCAATTTAAAAAACTGAAAGGGGTTTCATTTCCAGTGCTTTGACAATGAATTTTTTTCAAAACTGGCATGTCAGCTATTTTCCTGGAGTAATGCTTAATTTTTTTCAAATACTGTTTATTATGTTCTCTCCTAATTCTGGAGTGACCTTCTCTTCTTTTTCATTGGTCGTCTCTGAGAAGGAATAGCCAGCATTGGTATAAGAAGAGTTCCATTCTTCTTGAGGACAAGAAAAGAGTGCCCTTTGTCTTTAAATCAGAAGTCTGGATGAGCTCATAAGCATATACTTCTGTGCTTTCATTTACTTTATACTTGGCATGTCTACACATGCAAATTTACTGCACCGTAATCAAAATTACTGCACAGTATGGGCACACTTCTACACATGCATGACCATACTGCACAATAAATATGCCAATTTATGCTGTCTTAAGCATAAATTTGATACCTGATCCATGCAGGTATTAGATTTCACTCAATTAGTTACTGTGCAGTAGCACACATGTAGATGCCTTACTGCACTGTAACAGTGTATGTATGGACTGACTTGGGACTAAGTCTAGAATCTTGTCAGTCCAATCACAGCATTAATGTGCTTTAAGACCTGCATGTGTAGACATCAGCCTATTCCTGCTAACTTTACAGTAACTTACTATACAGTAAATTTAAGCTGGTGTAAATGCATGTGTAGACATCAGCCTATTCCTGCTAACTTTACAGTAACTTACTATACAGTAAATTTAAGCTGGTGTAAATGCATGTGTAGACATCAGCCTATTCCTGCTAACTTTACAGTAACTTACTATACAGTAAATTTAAGCTGGTGTAAATGCATGTGTAGACATGCCTACTGAAGTCTTTTTTCAGTGCGCTTAATAAGCAGTATGCTCACCAGTCACTTCAGGGGTTTTTTACATTCCATAGTTTTTTCTGCAGCAAGCAAATGGAAAGATAGTCTGATAGAAATCTGTACCATAAATACTCATCGTTTGTGTGACCTTGTCTGAAGGCCTAAGAGTAGCACGTGGACTTTCTGTTCATCTTTGTATAGAAGTTGGTGGCTTAGTAGGGGCTGCTTTCTCCCATCCTTCTGCAGTACTGAAAAATCATTAATGGACTAGCTATGTAGAAAGTATCATTAAAAACACCTGATCAATGCTTCCTTTCCCAACAGGAGTAGGGGCAGGTTATTTTGAATCTTTTGGTTTTTTGCAAGATGTGAAAAGGTTATGAGAATAGTTGAAGAGACATAAGTTTACATACATCTTAGTCAAAAGTGTTTGGTAGTCTTTGTCTTGGAAATAGTGAACTGTTTATAGCCAGACTATAAAAAGGTATAGGATTTGTATATCTGTGATGTCACATAACATACTGAGAGTTCTTTCATTGAGAGCAGTGAGGTTGTTGAAAGTATATTAAGTGAAGCATATGCAGGACTAGGACTGTGATGTGGGGGGATAGGGAACCACATGGGAAATCAGTCATTGATCTTATTAAGCTGACTTTCCAATATTTTCACTGACATTTTTATTTGTTATTAAAGATACAACTTCTTTACTGACTTGTATCAATAAGCAGAAATTATGGTTGCCTTTAGCTAAGTATAAAAAAAATACCAATATAAAGTGATTTTACTTGTGAGATTTCTCACAGAAATACTTTCCCCTCGTGAAAGACAAAGCATTTTTCATTTTCTTAAAACCATGAAGTGTTGGGTTTTCCTGGAAACACTGAGAACATTTTCCTACAGTTTGTCATGTCACTTTGACAAAGCACTATGTCCCACATTTTTTCTGTCTGTTTTTGTCTCTTCTCACCTCTTTCCCACCAATGCACTAGTGGTGGTCTTTCTGCATGGTGCACAGATGTTTTTTCCTCTCAACTCCTTGGTTGTTTTTCAAGTGGTTTCCTAGAGCAAATGTTTCCATGTGTGTATACTTCTTCCTTCTGCTGACACCTTTTCTTTCTGCACAAACAATCTGCTGCTGTCTTTCAGATTGGGAGAGATAATGTCCCATACCGCAGATGCTGGTTTCCCTTTAAGATTCCTCGGCTCTGGTACACATGGTCGGCAGGCAATACCTCCCTCCTGTCTGTTGCTCATGTCTAACAATGTTGATGTTTTGTTCTTTCACTCTTGTTTCTCTCTGTTATCTTTCTCATAGTGCTTTATTCTTTCCCATTACTCTCAACTTTCTTTGTACTAGTGGCCCATATGTGATCTCTTCATCTCTTGCTTCTGTTTGGAAGAAGAAACCCTTAGCATTAAATGTTTTATCCAAGTTACCATGGGCAACTTGAGCACCATTTGCTTCCTGTTTGGGACAATGATAACATTGCACTGGTTTTTGACACTTGTACAATTAATTTAATTCTAAAACAGTTAAAATGTTTAGTGGTGGTGGTGTGTTATGTGATGCTATTGTGAATGGGGTTACTAAAGTTGATTCAGAAGACACTAGCGAGGATCAGACTCTGCTGATTGAAAAAAAATAGAAAAGATCACCTTCTTAGTTCTTATGTGAGAAAAAAAAGTTGTGGCTCAGGTTGCTCTAAGCATTTTCATTCTAAAGGGTCCATGTAATTTACTTAAAATTTTGCAAACCTTTTATCACTAGAGTTGAAATTGTCCAGACATGGCCATTCCCCCTTATAAATTCTTCTGAAATATTGACCAAACTTGCTTAATCACGTCTTAAGCATGAAAGCATTGAAACAAACAAACAAACAAAACATTAGCTTTTATTCTTGGCCAAATTAACTGAAACTTATGGTGTAATTGGGAACAAATCCCACTGAACAATGGGAACAATGTCTTATTAAATGAGCAAAAATATAAAAATTGTATTGTAATACATACAAATAAGGACAATTCCTGGGGGGGTTTTTATTCCTTCATTTTTAAACCTTAACTTTCCCTTAAAGCTGTTTCATATACTATCATATTTTAAAGAAAAAGGCCCAAAACATAAGAGTTCATCAAAATGATCAAAAGTTATTTGGGGATATTAATGCAGGTAACTATATTATTTTGGTTTGTTTAAGCCAGGGTGCTGCAGTGCTCAGGGATGCTTTGAGGTATCTCATTCTGTTCTCGTAAATAAACTGACAGGCTGTGATGTAGATGATTACATGGTCAGGTGGGTGGCAAATTGTCTTAGGGGTTGCACCCAAAGAGTGGTGGTGAACAGGTTGATATTGACCTGGAAAGGTGTGGGCAGTGGAGTCCTGCAAGGCTCGGTCTTTGGACCAGTGCTATTCAATGTCTTCATCAGTGACTTGTACAAGGGTGTGGAGTGCACCCTGTCCAAGTTTGCAGATCATACCAAATTATGAGGCAAAGTTAACACACCAGAGGGTAGGTAGCAGATCCAGGCAGATCTGGACAGGTTGGAAAAATGGGCAAAATGAAATAGGATGCATTTCAACAAAGACAAGTGCAAAATGCTGCACCTGGGCAAAAAGAACCATAAACACACTTACAGGCTGGAGGACTGGAAAAGGGCCAATGTTGTTCCCATTTTCAAAAAAGGTAGGAAGGAGGACCCAGGAAACTATAGGCCAGTTAGTCTTACCTCGATCCTGGGTAAGCTTTTGGAGAGAATTATCCTGGCACATGTCCACGAAGGGCGAGCAGGGGAGGTTATGCTTAGGGGCAACCAACACGGGTTCATTAGAGGCAGGTTCTGTCAGACCAACCTGGTGGCCTTCTATGACCAGGTCACAAAATCCTTAGACGCAGGGGTAGCAGTGGATGTAGTCTTTCTGGACTTTAGGAAGGCCTTTGACACTATCCCTCACCCCATTCTCATTAAAAAAACTGGGGGACTGTGGGTCTCCTACACAGTCAAATGGGTTGCTAACTGGCTGAAGGGCCGCACCCAGAGAGTGGTGGTGGATGGGTCATTTTTGACCTGGAGGGATGTGGGCAGTGGGGTTTCCCAGAGCTCGGTCCTTGGGCCCGCACTGTTCAACATCTTCATCAGTGACTTGGACGAGGGAGTAAAAAGCATCCTGTTCAAATTCACAGATGACACTAAGATGCAGGGGGAAGTGGGCATGCTAGAAGGGAGGAATAGGCTGCAATCAGACCTAGACAGGTTACAGGG
>NW_017728995.1:38994690-39007153 GCF_001723915.1 Gavialis gangeticus
TAGATTCAGACTAGACATCAGGAGGCGCTACTTCACTGTCAGGGCTGCTAGGATCTGGAACCGACTTCCAAGTGAAGTGGTGCTGGCTCTTACCCTGTGGGTCTTTAAGAGGAGGCTAGATGAACACCTTGCTGGGGTTGTTTGACCCCAGTACTTTTTCCTGCCATGGCAGGGGTTCGGACTTGATAATCTGCTCAGGTCCCTTCTGACCCTACCAACTATGAAACTATGACCTTCTCAGCATCACAGCAGCGGAAAGGGATCTTGGAGTCATAGTTGACTCCAAGATGAACATGAGCCATCAACGTGATGAAATGATCACATGAATGATGAATGAAGGCTAACTGTACTTTATCATGCATTAGCAGATGCATGATGAACAGGTCCAAGAAGCTGATGCTTCCCCTCTATGCAGCACTGGTCAGGCTGCAGTTAGAGTACTTTATCTAGTTTTGGGTGCTGCACTTCAAGAGAGATATGAAAAACCTTGAGTAGCAATGGCCAGAGGAGGGCCACCTTATGGTCCGAGGCCTGAAGGTAAGGCCCTATGAGGAACCTAGATCTCTTCAGCCTTTGCAAGAGAAGGCTGAGAAGTCTTATGGCTGCCTATAAATTCATGAGCAGCAGGGAATAGCAGATGCTCTATTTACTAGGGCACTCTGGCGTAACTAGGAACAATGGCACAAATTGACGGAGAGCAGATTTAGGTTGGACATTAGAAAGAACATCTGCGCAGTAAGGGTTGCCAGAATCTGGAATGGGCTTTCAAGGAAGGTGGTGCTTTTTCCTACACTGGGGGTCTTCAAGAGGAGACTGGACAAGAACCTAGCTGGGGACATCAGACCCCAGCGCTCTTTCCTGCCCAGGGCAGAGGTTCAGACTCAATTACCTACTGATGTTCCTTCCGACCCTAACATCTATGAATCTATGAGATCCTTTCAAGAGTGCCACACATTGTTTGCACTGTTGGGTGTACAAACATGATTCACAAGATAAATACAGACATTTCACATATGAATACATAGTGTTAAAAACATTTTGACCTGTTGTGGTTTTTTTGCGGCCTGTGCAGAATAATCAGTCTATTATTTTTCTGTAGTCAAAAAACAAGTGAAAACTAAGAGATGGCATTTTCCAATAGGTGCCCTGAATCTAAAAAGGTTGAGATGGCAAGGGGGCAGGGCTGGGGTTTTTGCAGCCTAGCAGAACTGGGAGGTACGTAGGAGTGCCCCTGGCCTTCTGGCTTTGGCTACTTCAGTCATCTGCCTGCCTTGGCCAACTGATGAATGAATGTGTACTGTGTCTGTTAACAGTCCAATCTACACAGTTTGGAGAAAGCTGAATAGATTAAATCGATTCTGTCTCAGACTTTTTGAATGTCTATACTTAGCCAACCACACTGGGAATGCCAGAGAAGAGGAATCATTACATCTTTCTTGGTAGTAGGGATAGAGAAGTAAAGTGACACAGAACATGTCAATATCTAATATAGAGAAAATTGAACTAGTATAAACTAGTTATTTGGAAAAAAAATTTTCAGACATTTCTGAGAACAAGAGAGCAGCCAAAATACCTCCTTTCCCTTCCTCTCCACCTTCTGTTTAATGTACCATATTCATGCTTTATAAGTTGTACTGGTGGCTTGTCTGGAAAAATTCATTTATTCAAAAACCTTCTTTTTTCAGATACTTCTTTTGTAAGCAGATCACCAACTCATTGACCAGGCAGGAGGATCATGGGGCCAGAGTTGTGCATGGGTTTCTTTCAGTTCCTGTTATAACATGAAGACTAGTTTACACAGATGCATCTGATCATGAGGTAGAATGAGAATTTTCATTTTACCAACAGCCAAAATTGAGATTAAAAACAGTCATTGTTACTCTAAAGCCACACATATACATAAACAAGCAGATATATACATACACATTTCTCATCATCTTTATTCTTTACCACCTTTGTAATTATGGTAGCTACTAGAAGCTCAGTGTAAGGAACTGTCTTGCCATGCAAGACTGCAGAAATAAGCAGAATATGATGGATGTATAGAGGGAATAGTGTGGGTTAGGAGAATGAAATGGTAAGTGAATGACCAACATTTTACAAAAATAAACCATAAAGTAAAGGTGATAGCTTGTTAATTGTCTCACCAAAGAGGCAATCTCTAAAATACCTTGATGTACATACAGACTAGACAGGCATTTGTAATTATGAAGAGCATTCTGTTTTATTTGATTGTATTGTAGAATAATGAATAGTGAATCTAGTCAGTTAAGCTTTAGGAAAAAAATCCTTGGAAGTATTCAAATGCCAACACTCAGCATCATCATCATCATCATCAACAACAACAACAACTAAACAAAAAGCAGTTTTTACATTTTTATTCTTTTACAATGGAAATAATTGTTTATATAGAAAACACACATTTTTCTATTAGATTCTTTTAAATAAAAAATGATGTTTTACAACACATGTACATTTTTATTTTGTGATTACTATAGCTTTCCTAATAACCTTTTCAGGGCAAGATTGTGCCTGATTTACAGAAATAGAGGCTTTCCATAAATCTGAATAGGCACCTAAACACATCTGTCCATCTATCAACCATGTACCTGATTGCTCATAGGTATGTGCAATAAGTTATGTTAAGGCAGTTTAGCTTGGATCACATGATGGCTGTAACCAAAGTGGATTTAGAGATAATGAGCTTGCATCCTAGAATACTTAGGATTGCAGTATACTCTCTAAACTGATGATGCAGCAGCTGCATAATGTAACAATGTAATTTATTCATGTAATATGTACAATATTGCTGTAATAAAAAGCCTATTGGTGGTTTCTTTAATTCTTTGTATGAACACCCTGTTATTAATAGCTGTGCAAGTCAGTATTTCAGCATCTTCAACTTTGGGCTATTTGTAAACCCATGCTGTAATATTTTTAAAAGATAAAACCCATTTTATGCAGCATGAGCTGTGCTTTGAGTCTGCATGCATTGGGCTTAGTTATGTGGTTTGTATTGCAATTTTTTTAATACCAGTGTCAGAAAAACCAGAAAACAATAAACAGGGAAAAGGGAAAGGACATAGAAGATCAAACAGATACTGAATGTTATACTTTAGACCACAAATGTTATAGAATATTCATGATCATGATGTATGACTCATTTTTCCTCTTTTACTTTTCAAACGATGTTTATACAAAACATTTGGTCTATATGAGAAAATCTAGAAGTCCAGTGATCTGTGTGCCAGTTTGAATTAAATACTTCTCTTGCTTACAAATATAATAATGTTTATATTAAAGGAAGATTTCCTCTGAAGTAAATTTTAATAGGCATGTATTAACTTTCAGTGAGAGTCTACATGTAAGGACAGTGATGAAGAGCATTACAACAGAAAGCTTAGAAATTAATCTGCCAGTTTAACCCAGTAACTGACATGCATACTAAAACACTGATGTGAATTGAAAATAAAATAACCACGCTTGACAGATATAATAGTTTAAGTGATTTCAAATTAACCACATCCCACTGACCGCAAGTGAAGAATGTGTTCATTCTCCCGCAATGAAACATGCTCTAGGGACTCATTATACAGAGTAGAGTAAGTAAAACCAGAGTGGAGTAATTGATGCTGAGGAGGAAGGAAGAATGACAGCTATTTAATGATTCTCAAACTTATATAGATATCACAAGCACTTAATATATTATTTTTCTCTCTCCAATCTAGAAATATTATAGGCTTAATCTGTATTGTGCAGTAATTGCAGCACTTGATATAGCTGTTAGGAATAATGAATCATGGCAAAGATGCATCAGCCAGTACATGAAAAGAGTGAATAACAAACAACCTGGTACTAGCAGTGTGTCTGTCTGTATTATGTGATTTATTTTGCAGTGGAACAGGTGAAGGGAAGTAAAGGAATAGGTGAAGAGAAATATCTAGATAGGTATCTATCTCACCTATTTGTCACTGAAATTGATTTTCAAATTATAAGGATTCCCTAAACAATGTTTTGAACATTCTGAAAAGTTATTAAACTCTTAATTTCATTTTCCATTTCTTAGATTATTTTTCATATACATTAAGAATTTCCTAAACAGGAAATAAAGTTATATAAATAAAGGGTGCAGGTTAATAAAGACATAGATACCTAATTAACAGATTCACAGAAGCCAATCATCTTAAGTCACAATGATGACACACTGTGTCATTTGGCTGTCATGTTGCAGACTGCAGTAACCTCCTGATACCACTGGCAACCTCCATAGTGCTGCTGCAGTCAGTAGAAGCTGACATATCTGGATACTGGTGGGGAATTTCTGATCCTGCAACACACGGACAACTGGCTGCAGGAGAAGGTGATGCAGAGCAGAATAATACAGGGCTGTACGGGGCTTTTTCAAATAAGTTGTACATAGGCAAAGCAGGATGTTGCTTTTCAAGTAATGTGCTTCTGCTGGCTACCTGCAGCCTCAGCAGTTGATTTGGTCACCCACTGGTTATGAGTTGTAGAAAGTGTAATGATTGTGTGATGATGACTTTGTAGAACAGATGTGTTTTCACTAGGAACTGAAGTGAAACCATGACTTTTTTTTTTTTTTTTTTTACAATGGCCCCCACATGGCTATGAGTTGGCAATGATTACTGGCCATTACAGAACAAGTAAATGTGACAAGTAAAATATTTCATAAAATAAATGAGGAGTGGAAGATTCATTACAATCACCGTGAATTCTGACCCCATGGGACTTTAGTCACCGAGTGGGGCCACTTTTAACCACTAAAAACCTTTTCCTTTCTGGCTCTGCATGTTAGGTTAATTGTAAAAGTATCAATGATCACAGCTGAATGATGCCAACTGTGGCACTTATTTAACTGTTTGGGAGTTTTACAAGGGAAGCTCACAGAGGACTTCCAAACTATGGGAGAAGTCGAGTTTTCCACTGAATAGATATTTCATAATGTCCACCTCTTGTTTGTTTACTCTCCTATTGAAGCACAATATCCTCATGACCACATATCTACCCAGCACAGTATTCAGCAGTCATTCAATCCTGAGGAAGAATGAAGAGTGTTAGTCAGTTAAAGTTGAATCTCAGTAAAGATTTAGGTATCTTAAGCAACTTTGGTATTTCAGTTTCTACATCTAAATGAGCAATCCACAAACAACTCATCTAACCAATGAAGTATCAGAGAGGTTGTAGGCACCTAAGTTTCCTGGTGAACACATACTGAAACCCCTAAAATCCCACTGTTGTCTATGCCTGGACCCCCTGGCATCTTGGATGACCTAAGAATCTTGAAATCTATTTCATGCCTAAAGTCTGTCTGGGTTTCACAGACCAGGAGACCTCATGCCCAAGTCCTCTGAGGTGTCAATCCAGAGAGTGTGCTGAGTTCTCTAAACAGGTGTCTAAAATGCCCCAGCATTACAAAGTTCAGTAGAACAGCTATTACCACTTACATTCAGCAACCAACAAAAAGAAGTAGTGGTGCTCCTACCTTTTCCATAAATGTATAGTGATTAGAGTACTTGCCCAGGAAATGATAAACCTGAGTTGTGCACCATCAAGTTAAACGGATTCAAACTAACATATCCTACCTTCCAAGAGAGTGTTCCACCAACCAGACTCAGAGTCATAAAATCATAGAAAATGGGGGCTGGAAGGGACCTCAGGAGGTCATCTAGTCCAACCCCCCTGCTCAAAGCAGGATCATTTCCAACTAGATCATCCCAGTCAAAGTTTTGTGTAGCTGGGTCTTGAAAACCTCCAAGGATGGAGATTCCTTCACCTCTCTGGGTAACCTATTCCAGTGTTTTACTATCCTCCAAGTGAGAAAATTCTTCTTAATATCTAACCTAAACTTCCCTTGCTGCAAGTTGAGACCATTGCCCCTTGTTCTGTCATCTGCCACCACTGAGAACAGTCTAGCTCCATCCTCTTTTGAACCCCACTTCAAGTAGGTGAAGGCTGCTATTATTTCCCCGATCAGTCTTCTCTTCTCTAGACTAAATAAACTCAGTTCTCTCATCTTGTCCTCATAAGTCAAGTGCCCCAGCCCCTTCACCATTCTTGTTGTCTTCTGCTGGATTGTCTCCAATTTGTCCACATCTTTTCTGTAGTGGGGTGCCCAAAACTGACCACTCCAGCTGTGGCCTCGCCAATGCTGAATAGGGGGGAAGAATCACTTCCTTTGGCCTACTAGCCACACAGCTACTGATGTACCCCATGGTGCCGTTAGCCTTTTTGGCAACAAGGGCACACTGCTGGCTCATATTCAGCTTATTGTCCATTGTACCTCCAGGTCCTTTTCTGCAGAGCTGCTGCCCATCCAGTCAGCCCCCAGCCTGTACTGGTGCATGGGATTGTTCCATACTAGGTGCAGGACTTTGCACTTATCCTTGTTAAACCTCATGAGATTTATTTTGGCCCAATCCTCCAAACTATCTAGGTCACTCTGAATCCTAGCCCTACCCTCCAGCATATATACTACTCCCCCAAGCTTCGTGTCATTTGCAAACTTGCTGAGGCTGCACTCTATGCCATCTTCCAGGTCGTTGATGAAGACATTGAACAAAATCAGCCCCAGGACTGACCCCGGGGTACTCCACTTGATACTGGCTGCCAACTAGACATCGAGCCATTGACTGCGACCCTCTGAGCCTGATGCTCCAGCCAGTTTTCCATCCACCTTACAGCCATACTCTATCATTTTTTCTGAAGCAGTGCCTCAATCATTCAAGGTTCATGGGGTCAGAGAGTACACAAGAAGGAACGTTCCTCTATCCTAGTGGTGTAGGCACTTCCATGGGAGAGAGAAGTCCTGGTCTCTGCCCCAGGGGCTCTTTATGCATTTTGCATTGAAGAGCCATTGGATAAAATGCATAAGCATCATTGGGACCAATCTAAGGTCTCCAATCAAAGTAATGAAAAGGCCTGACCAACTGAGCTTGTAAGAACTGACAAAGTAACAGCATGAGGTTACATGCACAACTCCAGGAATCCTCCTTATTAATGCACCATTACTGGTATTCTTAAAGAGAATATTTTTGTTTCCTATTCACCAGAGGGTTACCACATTTCCTTCTACCTCTTCTACCCCTTTCTTTTTGAAGTTTTCTTAAGCAGGAAACTTCAGAGTTTTTTTTTTTCTACCTGATTTGGTAAGTTCAGCTCTATAATGGATATTTATTTAAGTAGGTTTCTTTCTCCTTCTATGCAAAATTTCCTTCTCCCATGCTGATGTATTGTATATGTTATGTTGGTCATAAGCCTAAAAAAGAGGAGAGAATTTTTGTTTCCTTTAGGAATCTAAATTAGCACTTGTGACTACGGATATTTAGAGCTGTAAACCAGAGCTATAAAAAAGAAAAAATGAACTTAATCCTACTTATAAGTGCAAAGTAGGAAAGGGCCTTTCCATAGCCCAAAACTTAGTTAACAGAAACCAAACTAGTTTCAAGTAGTTAGTCACGTAATTTAACCCAGCTTTCAGAGCCTAGGCATGGATTCCTGTCTGCCTTCAGGCATTCTTCATTCTTTCTTGCTAGCCCTTTTATAAGCCAACAGAAAAAAAAGATAAGGAGAAAGGGAAACTGGAGATAACAACTTGTGTATTAGGATAACATAGTAAAGATGCACTCTGACTTATGTGACTTCCTCATAATTGTTTTACTCTCATATAAATTATCTTCTCTGAAACAGTTTTGTAATTCAGTATGTTTAAACATTAACCTAGACAATGCAAGAGGATGCAGGTATTCTTCTCATTTAGGCCCAATTCTGAAAGGCATTGAGATGCAAAATGATTCAATATGCTTGGCCATCTATGCAACAATGCAAATGAATCAGTATATTATAGCAGAATATTATAGCAGTGCCATCTGTGCCTCTGTCTGCAGGTAAAACAACAGCAATTTTCAAATAAAAAAAAATAAAACTCCTTATTTCATAAAAGGACTGAGGCTTTTCTCTCCTCCTTATTGTGCGTGTCTATTCCACTAGTGATGCACACCTTAAGGCCAAACATGAGTTGTGATAGGCTGTCATGCAGTTCGGATATTATAGATGAAATCCTTCCAGAAGCAGCATCTGGCTTGTTTTGTGAGCTCTACAGTCATTTATAGTGATGGGGTTACATGTGCCCTAGGCTTTGTCAGATGGTTAGGCTTCTTTTTCTCCAGGGTTATTTTTTTAACAGTTGTTGCTTGTGAGGAATTCACACTAAAAACATGCTTTACTTATCATTATTTCCCATTTTTTAATAAAAGAATTATTCATTTATAAACAAGGCAGTTTGAAAGATGACCATTAATATACTGGGGTTAAGTAATATGCTTAAAGACATACATTCTTTGTGAATGCATAGCAAACTCTTTTTTTCCTGTTTCTTTTCAGTGCTCCAGCTCTGTATGAGCTCATTGCTTGCCATTGGAATTAGTGATGGATATAACCTCATAGGCTACCTTGTCTCTCCCCCTCCACTAATGCAGGGATGTTCCCTATAGACTATAGGCATATATTGTATTACCCTAAGTGTTTTATCCATTTTCATTTTAAATTATTTAAGATGTGCATTTTACAGTTTTTCTTCAGAAATTCAATCTATAAGTCCTTGCTTTTAGAAATTTACCTGAAACTCTTTGCTCTGCACCATCCCTTAATCCACATATAACTCTTCACCCTTCATCCACTTAAAACAATGTTTTTATGTGCTTACAGTAGATGAGGTGTTATTGAAGGCTGTATTTTACTCCTAGGCCAAATTCTCAACTTCTGTAAATCTGTGTAGCTTCATGCACTTGATCAAGAGAACTATCTTTGTCTACTTCAGCTAAGAGTGTGACTCTGTGGATGCATCTACTCATGCAATTAATGGTCGTCTACAGATGTATCAGCACATATTGCACATTCAGCAGTACTCCGCACTGCAAGGTAGCAGCATGGGGGGGAGGGGTTGACCCCTAGATATCCAGGGGTTCAAAAAACCCCACCAAAAACAGTGGCACATATGGGGCAGTGTGTGCCACTCAAAACTGGAGCCTGGCCAGCTGGAGCCACACTCTGGCTTCCAGCCAGGCTCCAAGTGGCAGGATCACCACTGCTGCAGCCCCAGAAGGCCTTCAGGCCCCCAGGGAATGCTGCTGTGGCCAGCCCAGTACTGACCCAGGCCTCCCCTATATCACCCAGGGTAACATGCTGCATGCCAGAGGGTGCGTGGCACAGGTGTTGCCTGAGGACAACTAGCAGTGGCACAAGGTGTCCCACTGCTAGTTGTCCCCAGGCAACCAATTGTCCGTGTTTGTGTGGACACTGTCAATGTGACTGAATAGAGTGTGGTGCAATTTGAGCTGGAGTAAACTAATCCCAACATCACTATCTACATGTGCATTTAAGCAGAGTACTTTACTCCACTGTTGGATAGTACCTGTGTCTGATGGGACTATCTGACAGAACTGTAAATTAGTCTACACCAGCCCAGTTGCTGTGCATGTGTAGATGGTGACACTTCATTGTACAGTACATTAATCTAGTGCACAGTACAGCGCATATGTAGATGCACCCTTTCAATTTATATTCTTGAGGTACATGTTGATGATCATCATATCCCACTTAATCCTCCATAGAGTCTACAGTCTAAAGGTCACTGTTACTTACAAAACCATTAACTGAAATGGATGAAATAGTAGGATGCTTCTCAGGGTAAAAAAAAAGGCAATACAATGTAGTTAAGATGTGACCAAAAGAGATTGGAAAGGAGGCTTGTTGTGGGTTGGGGAAGGGGTAATTAACAGCTAAGGAGATGAAGTATATAGCATGAGGTAAAAGAAGAAAGACATAAAAATTTTTGTGGAGTTGACTGGGTAATGCAATAATCATCATGATGGCTCCTGTATTTTATTTTAAAATATAATGTTAAGTATTTATAAGAAATTAGAGAGAGAGGGTTTGAGGAAGGTTAGGCGAGTGAATTTGTGTGCCATAGTGGGTGGAGTGAGTGGATTAATGTATTAAAAAGAGTTGGTTGTGATTTAGATGTGTTCAAATGCTACAAAAGAGTATTCACAAAGATTGGTCAAAGTTTCTAAATAGCTCCTCAATTTGGCATGTTTTGTTCCTTTTTATTTACTGTTCCTAGATAATTGCACTAATAGTACTCAGGAAAGCTTTTAGGGATGTTTAGCAAACACTTTTTCTTCATATGTGAGTTATGGTTTCCATCTGTAAACAAGATTATTACTTGTATTAATCAATAACCATTCACTGGTCTGCTGCCTACATTTTTTCTTCCATTCAATCAGGTGGCAGGAATACTATGACAAATTGGCTGCAAACAGTGAATAATAACTACCGTCTAACCCATGACCTCAAATGTCTTTCCAAAAACTGAAAAGGCAAGGATTTTGGATTTTGGAAGATGGTATCTTTTATTGGACAAACTGCATCATTGGGATAAAGTTTTAAAAACTGTTCATCAAACAGCACCAAATAGTGAACATATGTATAAAATTCAAAGTTGCAAAACAGTATCCAAAATGTTTGATACAATATATTTCATATAAGAAAATGCATAATTAATTGACAATGAATAATTCAGACATACAGAGAACAAAACAATTCACTTACAATGCATTGCAGTGAATGACTGGTCTATCTTCTGCCTGATCTACAAGTAGAAGCCACTTTGCATAACTACTTATGATACAGGAAAAGCTGTGGATTTATTTTTCCATTGATGCAGTCAGGTAAGGTTTTGTTCTTCACCTTCAGTGTTTGAGCTGATGGATCTATAAGAAGGATGTGTAGGAGACAGTTTTCACATTCTTTATTTTGTTTTTCCAGTTGTGAAAAAAAGAATAACTGGCTTAATTTTCTCTAGTCATCTTTTTCATTGTCATGTGGCTAATCATATAGGAGTGGGCCTTTGTACATGCCACAAAATTGGCCTTTGAAGTGGCTTAAATGCCCTTTTGCACCACTTTAATGGTGCTGCTGTTTACACAGTTGGCAGCATATTGCACATTAATGGCGCTGCTGTTTGCAGTGTTGATGGTGTATTGTGCATTAAATGACTTAGGGACATAGCAAAATAAAACATGTCCGAGGTGTTTTAATTTTCTACCTTAATAGCTACGGAGGGAAGCACAGGGTCTTGTACAGCTCAGAGGCTGTGCAGACAGCCCGTGCAGGCAGCCCAGGGGCAGCCCATTCAGGCAGGCTCCACTGAGGAAAAAAAAAGCGGCGAGCCTGATCTTTTCTTCTTTTTTCTCCCCAGAGCCTGCCTGTCTACTTCAGCTGCGCAGGGGCCCCGTGCTTCCCTAATGTTCAACTTGCGGAAAAGGTGTTTAAAAGGGGACATGATAGCAGTCTTCAAATACTTGACGGGCTGACCTGAAGAAAAGGGGGAAACACCTTTTTTCAATTGATGTAGAGAGTAGAATGTGGATCGATGGCTTGAAGTTGCAGAAAAGCATGTTTAGAGTGAGTATCAGGAAAAACACTGTTACAGCGGTGAGGCAGTAGAATAGACTGCCTCGGGGAGCTGTGGAATCTCTATTCTTGGAGGTGTTCAAGAAGAGGTTGGTATAACAAGGTTCATCTCCAGGGGTGGCTGTGATGCCCCTGGAACTCCCTCAGCCCTTATGAACTCTGCTGTCTTTGGGTAAACACACCTTCACTTGCCTGCCAGGCTTTGATGTATTTATCTTTTAGATAAAAGAAGGCTGCCCCAGGGCTTTCCAAGCTTGATCTCATGCTCCTGAGCTCAGGTGTCTCTACTCTCCACCTTAAGGGCTAATTACATGGCTCTGACCACTACTTACACCATACCCATGCCTCACAGATGTCACCCTTTGCTGTTTCTCTCTGCCCACACCCAAGCAGTTTGCCCATCTTTGCTAAACCCGGGGTTGGCCTTGGGTCCTTTACCCAGATCCCACCTCTCCTGAGGAACTGGGTCCCTGGCCCTGACTCCACCTTTCTCTGGGTTGCCAGTTCCTGACCCTGGCAATCCTTGGCAGTAGCCCTCCCTTGACCTTTGTCCCTTTCTGGGCCCTAGACCCTCTTGTAGGCCAGTTGAGAACTTCGGGCTCTCTTGCCCTGCTAGCCCCTCCTGGGCTACAAGTTGCTGACTCTGCCTCTCACCCCTTGCAGGCTACAGGTCATAGTTATAGTTTCATAGTTTCTAGGGTCGGAAGGGACCTGAGCAGATCATCTAGTCCGACCCCCTGCCATGGCAGGAAGAGCACTGGGGTCAAATGACCCCAATAAGGTGGTCATCCAACCTCCTCTTAAAAACCCCCAGGGTGGGAGCCTGCACCACCTCACATGGAAGCTGGTTCCAGACCCTAGCCGCCCTGACCGTGAAGTAGCGCCTCCTGATGTCCAACTTAAACCTTCCCTCCGCCAGCTTGTGACCATTGTTCCTGGTCACTCCTTGCGGCGCTCGGGGGAACAGGGA
>NW_017728995.1:39007588-39028596 GCF_001723915.1 Gavialis gangeticus
ATCCCCCCACATCTTAGTGTCATCAGCAAACTTGAACAGGGTGCTTTGCACCCCCTCATCCAAATCACTGATGAGGGTCCCTGACCCTCTTTGCTGCTCTCATGACCCTTCAGCTATAGCTCTACTCCTTGGCCTTTGACCCCTATCTTTTGGGCCTTAGGCCTGTCCCCAGGCCAGCTGAGAGGGCCTTGCTTCCACTTGTCTCAATCCCCAGACCGCTAGTCTGCTTAATTCAGGACAGGTGTTTGCTGGGAGCCTAACTACAGCACTGCTGTTCAGTTCTTCACATCTCAACTGCCAGGATCAGACTGCTGCTCCAGCTCACACCCTGGGCTTATATCCTGCAAACCCAGCCCCCTTTGGGTCACATGATTGCCTCCTGCAGTACCTGAAGATGGCTCCATTTTGCCTATATGGTATATAAGGCATTTCTCATGATTCTGGGCTTTGCTGTTTGCCACATGGGGCTAGGAAGAAATGTTTTCCCCTCCTGCTGCTACATGTTAGGGGTTTGGGGGTTTTGGTTGTTTTTTTTGGTCCTTCCACAGAAGGTTTGGGTGTTGGCTGCAGCCAATGCTGGAGATTTTGACTGGGGTGTGCCCAGAGTTTTGAGTAAAAGGCCCCAGCCAAAATGGGGTCTTCTTGAATTGCTCAGTTCCTTTACCTTCATTGTTCTCACTCCTGCTCCACTTCTCCATTGTACTTCAGTAAGCGTGAATAAAGTACAAGTCACTTCATCCCCTTTCCAGAGTTCTTGCTGAAGTTCCATTCTCAGAAATAATTGCCAATATCAGCAATGTCAACATGTTAAGGATGCATAGTCTACCATTTCTTTTCATACTGGGGTCCTGAACTAATTTCAGTATGGTCTCAGAAAAATGAATTTATTAAACTGATGATTACACATCCCCCCAAAGAACTTGAAAAGCAAGGACAGGTCTGCTTTCTCTTCCTATCCTCAGCATGTACAGTTGTACAGAACTGAATCCATTCTACATTGATTGACAGCTCTGTGCCTCTCCATGGCTCTTTGAGATAATCATGTGGAAAATCAGTGCAAATGATGCATGTTTAATTGGGTTAGTACCAGAAATCCTGCATAACTAGACAACTCTGGAAGAAATCTGAATCTACTCTGAAAACCAACCAGCAAGTTCTGGCAAAAGATAGAACGCTCAAGCTTCACATAACAAACCAGCAAAATATTTGATGCCCAGGGAAAATATGAACCATTGAAATTGCTTCAGCTACTTTAAAGCTGTGGTATACAAAATGCGAAATTGTATTTTACCTCAGATATCGATACATTAAATATATTCATATTGTGAATATGAATCAAGAGAGGCTGAGTAACAGTCTAAATCCTTATTTGGTATAAATTACCATAGCTCCATTGACTAGTTGTGAAACTGCCCCTGTAACTTTTGAATAAATCCCTCTTTCTGTAATAAGCCTATTTCAGAAGTCAACCCAGATTTCCTATTCCTTACTTTTAAATTCTGAACCACAGTAGGTGCATCTATGCGTTCATTAATGTGCCACAGTTACTGCATATTAAGTTTAGTACTTAGTTAACTAAGTACTAAATCAATGCACAGTAAGTCACGCTACCGTGCAGTAGCACTGGCACATGGGTTTTTAGTGATGCTTACTGCTCAGTAGCTTAATACCACTGTGTGGTAGCCTATTAGCACAATTTTTGCCAGCAGACTACTGCGCAGTGTTATTAGGCTACTGTGCAGTTAACACCATGTGTAGACACATTTAGTATCTCCTGAAAATAAAAAATTAAAAAACTCATGTCTTACTGAAGCTTTCTCTAGATAAATCCTTTATGATGGGGCTTGGAAAAAAAACCCAGAACCCATTCTGGGAAATCTAGAAGGCAAGACAACAGGTTTTTGAAATTACCAGATTTTATTCCCTATTGATTCCAATACAAGAAGGAACACGTTTTAATGTTTAATAGTTGTGCTAAATGCTATTAGTGAATTTGAAATGTTTGCAAAATAAAACAGATATTATTTGTGAATCTGCAAAATTCTAAGTGTTTGAAAGCTTTGCCATGTAAACATTTAGGGTCTTCTCCCCAGACATTTGGATTTTCAGCATCAAGACATTTCTGTGCTGTTTGTTTCTAAAATATCTGAGGCAACAAAAAAAGCTCTTTAAGGTTAATAAGCCCATACAAAATAGTGTTGGTTGGGAGAATATTTATGCACAATTGTAATGGGCATTTCTATGGGAAAACCTGGGTGTATTGTCATTTCAAAAGCAGCCTGCTTTTCCTGCCCTGTATGTTTTCCTTCAATCTACCAATATTCTTGTTTCTACATTTTAGTAATATTTTTTACGGTTTGTCAGCAATCAGGTTCTGGTGAAAAAGCCCCCTTTAGTGAATAATGAAATCATTCTCACAGTGACTGTTGGATTTCAAAATTTTCTGTGCTCTACCTTTGGCTATGTCATTGTGCATGAGAAGCGCAAAGAATCTTACTTTTCATGGACCATAAATAAACACCCAATCCAACACTTCAGTACATTTCTAATTGTAATGCAGCGTATAGTGTTTCAGTGCACAATACAGATGTTTTCCATTATTATACAGAGAGGATACAATGATAGTTAAGTGTGTGTTTGCATTATAGTCACGGCATGAAATCATTATGTTCAGCTTTCCTGATTATATTTTTCATAAAAAGAAAAATCCTGCTCAACCTCAGTCTCTTTCCATAAGAAATAGAGCAGGAGTGGGTTACAGAAGAGCCTCCCCTAGAAGGCAGGGAGTCTACTTACTTCAAAGAAATGTAAAAGAAAAGAATACCGTGTAAATAGTGAAATGTTCTCATGCTACTCAAAAATGAATGTAGTGTCCATCAACAACAGATCTGATCTGATATACAAGGATGTCTATGGGCATGTGTATATGTTTGTGGGACCTGATAGACGATCACGTGGCTTACTTTAAACTGTGATCAGTCATAGATTAGATCCTACCTTATGCACACATTTGCCAGTGTCAGGATCTGTGCTGGAAATGTGATTTAAATAAGTCAGAGTAGAGGGAAGAGTGGGCAGGATCAGGGTGACTAGCTGATCCACAGGGAGGAATTAACAGGTTGGGAGGGGTTGGAGAGCTAAAAAAAGCCCAGTCAGCATTGGGAGGGAGGGTAGGAAAAGCTCAGCCCTTGTGCTGGGGTGAGTAGCTGGGCTTTGTCAGCCTTGTGACTGAGCTTCAATCTTGTACACAGATTGAGTTAGAAAAGACACACATTAGCTCAGTCTATGTAGTGCACAAACTTAGGTGAGTTAGGCCAGCCCTTTTTTCTGATCTAAACTCATAAAATGTATGTATGGTTCAACACTTAGATCGACCTAACCCTAGTTAGGTCGATCTAAGTGTAATGTCTGCACAGTCCTATGAAAATAGGTCAGACAGCTCTCACTCTAGGTCCATCCAGAAAAATACACTCTATTGTGGACATGTCTACATGTGCACTTTAATGCCCAGTAGTTTATGCTACTGCACATTAAAGCAGTGCATAAAAAAACTATGCTAACATGCTAATGCACAGTAGAATAGGCTACTGTGCATTAAGCCTCACCTAAAAAGCTTGTGCTACTGTGTATTTGTGCAGGCTACTGCACATTTATTAAGTTCCTCATATTGGAGGTACTACATTTAATGAGCATTAGGAAAAGCACATCAATGCATATGCCCTGTGTGCTTTAGGAGAGAGAATCTTCAGTGAAATATCTAGGTTTCCTCCCTGCTGACCTTTTGTCACTATTTAATCTATTCCTGTGACATTAGCTTACTAGTTCTTCTGTATCTTTACCTTTGACTATCTCTTTTCTTCTTTCCATACTTTCCTCTCATCCATTCAAATCAATACTGATCTTTTCTAGAAAAATGGGAAGGACTTGGGAAGGGAAGTGATCCAGCTGCCTGTGTCTTTGGTTTTCTGAGTGTTTGTTTTGTGGGCTTTGTGTGTTTGGGGTATGTACTCTGAGAAGCTGGGAGTAATTAATTGCTGCTGAGCAACTGCTGAGCATTGAGTGATTGTTGAGTGATTGCTGCCAAAAGCTGAAAGACTTGCCCCTCAAAAAAGGTGGGAAGGACCCATGAACTAGCATGCAAACTGCTTATCCTGTCTGCAGCACCTGGTCACTGGCTCCCTGGTCACCTGGGGAGTCTCCTTTTACACTCTGCTGGGCCTGGACTGGCTCTGTCCCCTTATTTGGTCATGCTTGGCATAAGGAAGTAAGGAAAAAAAACCCTTTAGGGCCATTGACAAATAGGCCAGTTCCAGGTGAGTTTGCTAGGGAAGGTCTGCTTGGAAGAAGAGCAGTAAGAGAGAGAAAGAAGATTAAGAGACCTAGGGAAATGGCTGAAGGATGTTGCAATGCTTGCACCTGTGAGGCTTCTGTCCAGGCAGGACTGCTCACCATCAATGTTGCAACCCAGGTCCAACACTGGCGCTGTGGGGACTGCGCCTTGCAGGTTCCTTCCAGTGATAGCCAGGTCGGGGAGTGCGTGCAGTGTGAGCAGTGCCTCCCAGTGGTGTCTCTCAGGGAACAGGCAAGAGAACTACAGGAGGAGGTGGCGAGGCTCCAAAGCATCCTCTGCCATGAGGTGTTCATCAGTTCACTGCTGGAGGAGACCTTCAGGACTGTGGAGGAAGAACTGCCAGATGCAGCGCTGGAGAAGTGAGAGGACATGGACACCCAAGGCGGTGGAAGGTGGAGGCTTTTGACTTCTGACAACAAGCAGAGACCTTTACTTCCACCTGCAGTCATTCATATGGAGAACAGATATGCAGCTCTAGCAGTAGAGAGGGAGGAGCTTGTTCCATTGGTGGAGGAAGACAGGCCAGACCTCACCAAAGGGGGCAAGGATTGAGTTGACTGCCAACAAGAAGTGACAGGTGGTGGTGGTTGGAGACTCCCTTCTGTGAGGGATGGAGGGAGCCATCTGCCAACCTGACCCATTGTCTTGGGGGTCTGCTGCTTGCCTGGAGCCTGGATCCAAGATATCACGGAGGGACTACTGAGGCTCATCTGGCCCTCCAACTACTAGCTCATGCTTCTTATCCACGTGGGCACCAATGATATTTCCAGGGGAGACCCTGAGCATATCAAGAGTGACTACAGGGCAAGGGTGAAAGGGTCTGGGGCTCAGGTTGTGTTCTTGTTGATCCTTTTTGTCAAGGAAAAGGGCTCAGACAGGAGCAGGTGCATTCCGAAGATCAACACCTGTCTGCACAGGTGGTGTCACCAGCAGGGATTTGGTTTCTTTGACCATGGGATGTTCTTCCAAGAAGGATTGCTAGAAAGAGATGGGATCCACCTGACAAAGAGAGGGAAGAGTGTGTTCACAGACAGGTTTGCTAACCTAGTGAGGAGGGCTTTAAACTAGGTCTGCTAGGATGAAGACCAAAGCCATGAGGTAAGAGGGGAAGTGGGAGACCTGGAGAAAGAGCAACCAGAAGGGGGCAACAAGGGAGGTGTGACGAAGGGGGCATGACTTATTAGGAAAGACTGAGGGAACTGAGCTTATTTAGTCTAGAGAAGAGAAGACTGAGGGGGGATTTAATAGCAGCCTTCAACTACCTCCATTTTCCTGAGCAGGGACCTGAACAGTCACCCCCCCTCTGGACCCCCTTAGATCCCATGGCAGGCGCACCTAGGCCAAGGGTTAGTGAGGAACTAGTTAGAGAACTTCTGGAAGGACTGGATGTATTCAAATCAGCTGGTCCAGATAATCTCCACCCTAAAGTACTGAGGGAATTAGCTGAGGTCCAGCAGGCACTGGGGAAGTCCATGTTCCCCCGCACACTACCAGGAGTGACCAGGAATAATGGTCACAAGCTGGCAGAAGGTAGATTTAGGCTAGATATCAGGAGGTGCTACTTCACTGTCAGGGTGGCTAGGATCTGGAACCAACTTCCAAGAGAAGTGGTGCTGGCTCCTACCCTGGGGGTCTTTAAGAGGAGGCTAGATGTACACCTTGCTGGGGTTGTTTGACAGGAGGCAGGAGGTCAGACTTGATGATCTGCTCAGGTCCCTTCCAACCCTAGAAACTATGAAACTACCTGAAGTGAAATTCAAAAGAGGATGGAGATAGACATCTCAGTGGTGGCAGATGACAGAACAAGGGTCAATGGTCTCTAGTTGCAGCAAGGGAAGTTTAGGTTAAATGTTAAGAAGAATTTTCTCACTAGGAGGGTAGTAGAAGCTCCATCCTTGAAGGCTTTCAAAAGCTGGCTAGACAAAGATTTGGTTGGGATGATCTAGTTGAGGATGGTCCTGCCTTGAGCAGGGGGTTGGACTAGATGACCTCCTGAGGTCCCTTCCAACCCTAATTTTCTATGATTCTATGACTTTTCCTTCCATTCCTATTCCAGTGTCATCCTCTTTACCATGTTCCCAGTTACGAACATAAGAAATTCCATGTTGGATCCACCTAGCCCAGTAACCAATATCTCACAGAATGCATCTACACATGCATTAATACACATTAAATTCAGTACTTCCATTGTAGGAAAATGCACATTAGCCTATCTTAATGTACATTAACTAAAGAGCACAGGGTGCCCATACATGAACGTGGAGGCTGCTGGCTTCTCTGGTGGTCCTACTGATTCCCTGTCGGTCTTCTCCTGCACATGGATCTCTTGCAGCTTCTGCTACCTCAGCCTCTGCTGGCCTTCCTGCTGGCTCCTTCTGTCCCTGCCCATCTTCTCCAGCTCAGAGATCTCCTGCAGCTCTGGCTGCCACCACTGCCACCGCTGCTGGTCACCCTGCCAGCTCTTCTGATCCCTGTTGGACTTCCCCCATGCTTCAAACTGGCATTGGGGGTGCTTGAACTAAAGCATTTCAAATGAGCCTTAATTCCAGTGCCCCTACTGCTATTTTGAAGCACGGGGATGTTGATACATGAGATGCTGCAGTTCTTTAGTTAGAGTGGCTCTTAGAGCCGCTCTAATTAAAGTGCCACCCCCAAAACCCCCGGATCACAAGTAAAAGTGCCCACGGTTTTTAAGTGAGGCTTAATGTGCATTAGCCTATTTTAATGCACATTAACTAAAGAGCACAGTTTTTAGGGACACTTAAATGCATATTAAAATAGGCAAATGCAGATTGAAATGCATGTGTAGATGTTCCCTAGTGCAGGTACTATGGTGGAGACTATTTATGCAGGGTTTATCCAGATCTGTCTCTCATAATATGTCCCTTACTCCCTTTCCCATGCAATTTCCAGGATTTTGAGACCTAAGAAATCCTAATTTGAAGGTTAGAGACCTACTAATATGTTTCAGTAAATAAAGTTATTGTTTTATGGTGTCAACTTTTAATGAATGCCCATTTCCAAAAATAAAGATTTTTGTAATCTCCCTGATTGTGAAGGCATGAATAACTAGCCTGGTTAACAAAAAATGACTCTTGTATGTAGACTTTTGTATGTGTAAACAATATATTAGATGCACAAAAGCAACAACTACCTGGGAAACTTTGACCACAACTGCATGTGGATCTTTGAAAAATAGAACCTAAAATAATGAAAAGAAAGGGTTTAGTGGAAATAGAAATGCAGGGGTCATGTATTGTTTATTATCCAGGCAGTGACATGAACAAAGAAAGCCTCAAAGCCATGACAACAGCAAGCCCTAGACCCAGTGGAAGTGAAACATGCCTGCTTTCTTTTCTGAATTGTATAAAATACAGAATTGAGTGCTAGGAGGCAGAAAAGAGTAAAAGACAATGACCACTGACTACTGACTTTCTGTTATTTTTAAATAGATTAAATGTAGTAGTTGAAATGGTTAAATAATGCGAGAGAGAGTGGTTTGAGCAGTGTCGAAAAACATTTTATGGTGAATCAGTTAAAACATCTCATAAAGCCAGTGGAAGGAGAAGAAACTCAGAAGCATGGGTTTGAGAAAAAGTGGAACGGAACATCAATGCTACAAGAGACGTAGACAAAATTGGGTGCATCTACACATATACATTTACTGTGCAGTAACCAAAATTACTGCATAGAATGTCTACACATCTGCATATGAATACCTATACTGTTCAGTAGATACAGTGAAAGATTTCTGTTTTCAGATTATTCACAAATAGATTGATTTTTATTAATGAGTTTCTTATTTACAATTTTTTGGCAAGTACATCATGTAAACATATTCAGCCTACAGTTCTTTCACAGGCAGGAGTCCAGACATCTAGCCACCACTTATTACTGGCTGTTTGTACATGCTACAGGGGTTTACTTCAGTTTAATTCTCCCTAAATTGAAGCGGTGGGTTTTTAAAACCCCGCCTTAATTTAAACCAAAGTAAATCCCCATGGCACGTACAGAAGGGTTGGGCCCAATCCTTACATGCCTCTTTAGCAGCAGGGTGTGGAGGGGAGGGTGAGCTGCCAGCAGGCTGAGCAGGTGCTGAGCTGGTGGGGGGCGTGTGCTTCCCTCTGTATGGCGCCCCCCCAGGTGGCACCTGCCCGCAGGCACCCAGCTCAGGTGCAGTGCAGGGCAGTGGAGAGCAGTGGGGATTGTCCCCCCACACACCTGGTTGGAGTCAGTGAGTGAGGGGCTTTTAAAAACAATTTTTTTTTTAAAGAGCCGGGATGCTGGGGCAAGGCAGGACAGCAATTGATGGGACTGGGAGAGTGGGCAGGGGTTGAGGGGCACTCAGGGGGCCTGGGGGAGCAGGCAGGGCATGGGACCTGGTGGAGGTCCCCCCATGGTCCCCTTCCCCCCTCCTCCAGCCCCCCCATCCTGCCCCCTACTTACAGGCACAGAGTCCGGGTCCAGCTCCCTGGAGCGACAAGCGGGTACTGCCCCAATCTCTGAATCTCTCCAAAGCTCTCCGAATCTCTTCTGAGTTGATTAAGAAAGTTTTTAATCAATTCGGACCTTTTTATTTGTCTCCCAATTCAATTAGGATTTGGAGATTCAGCCGCTAAACCGGTCTGAATCTCCTTCAAATTAAATCAGCACCCAAAGCTTTGCACAGCCTTATTGAACATGCTTATTTCCTTCAGCATCTCTTGATATAACTTGCTTGCCAATCCCTTTAAAATCTTTGCCACTAACCTCTGGACTCTGTAACATCTCTGTGTCCTTTTTAAAATGTACACCCACCCTAAAACTGTACACAGTACTCTAGATAAGGCTTAAACAGCGGCAAGTGAAGAGGTACTAAAGGGAGGATATAGGCATAGCTTAGGGGTGGGCAAAATATGGTCTGCAGGCTGAATCAGGCCCATGAGGCCATTCTATCTGGCCCCCAGGGCCCCTAAAAAATTTAGAAAATTAATATTGATCTGTCCTCGGTTCCTGTAAAAAATGACAGGAACCAGGGGCAGTAGGACCCAGGGGAAGCCCGGTGGGCTCCCGCAACAGCAGGGCCCGCCGCCCCCCCCCCCAGCTGGAAGCTCCAGCATGGCTTGGGACCACGTGACTGCACTGGCACCAGAAACTCAGGTATGGGAGGGGAGGGCAGGGGAGGACCCTGGGCAGGGAAGGAGCTAGTGTGGAGTGTGGGGAAAAACAGCCCCTCGCCTGCCCCGTGGCCCACACTCCCTGGTCACACTGGCTCTGGGCTCGCCTGTCAGGGTTGCATTGCAGCGGCAGCAGCTGCAGCCCCCTCACCTGCCTTGCTGGGCAGTGTTTGCTGCTGCTGCTGCTGCTGCCCGCCTGGAGCTCGCACACTGGGCAGCCCAGAGGTGGCAGTGGCAAACAGTGTCTGGTGCAGTGGAGCTGCAGCTGCTGCTGCTGTGTGCAGCCCCAATAGGCAAGCCTGGAGCCAGTGCAGGGCTGGGTTACAAGCTGCTGCTAAGCGCAGCAGGGAAAAGTGGCCCCTCCCTGCCCCGTGGCTGGTGCCCCACACTGCAGCCACTCACAGCCTGCATGGGGCTGCCTGTGCCTGCTCAGGACAGCCCCATGTGGGCTGCAAGTGGCTGCAGCAGGGAGTGTGGGCCATAGGAGGGACCACTTTTCCCTGCACTCAGCACCAGCTCATTACCTGCTGGTGAGCATGGAGTCAAGGCTGCCCCCAACCTGTACCATGGGGCTAGGGGACACTAGGAGTGAGCGGGTACACAGGGCCCACACTGGTGTCCCGGGACCAGTGCCAGCAGGGTTCAGAACAGGGCAGCAGGAGTACAGGGTTCCAGCCAGCAGGGGGTCTATGGAGCCAGGTCAGCTCCCCACTCTCCCTGCTGGTGCAGCCCAGCCCAGCTCCACAAACCCCTGCCAGCCTGCAGGTCTGGGCCCCATTGGTGCTGACCCTGGCCCATTGGTCTGAAAACATTGGTGACCAGGGGGTAGGGTGCCTGTTAAGGGGCAGGGCTACCCATGTGGCCCTCAACAGCTTGCCAAAACTGGATAAGCAGCCCTCCACCCAAAATAATTGCCTGCCCCTAGCATAGCTATTCCTATATTTCACTATGGGTAGTTTCTGTGCTTCTGCCCTTTGCTGGTTGTCCCCCCCCCACAGGAATTTTGATTGGCGTGTGCCAGTGGTTTGGCTGGGACTTGAACCTGGAGGTTCCTGGCTAAAAGGTCTTGTCCCTATGCACAGGGTCAGACCAATCATTGTATTTGGGGTTAGGAAGGAATTTTACCTTAAGGTCAGATTGGTATAAATTACGGGGGGGTTTGCCCTCCTTTGTAGCAGGGGGTGTGGCCCTCTACAAGGGATCCCTTGAACATATTAACAACCTTTTTACAGAAGCAGAACATTGGCTGCCATGGTCCCCCTGCTTTACCTGTGGCAGGTTAGGGTGTTATGTCTTGTGTTATGTCAGGGTTGACAGTAGTTTTCATGAAGAGTTTAGATTATTGATTATTTAGATTATTGATTTGTATAGGCTGTTTTGGATATCCTGATCCTGCCTCAGGCAGGGTGTTGGACTAGATGACCTCTGGAGCTCCCTTCCACATATGATAAGTCGAATAAGTGGATACTTCTCTATGGGCTCCTATACATGTGTAGGGACATGCTCTGATGAGACTGAATCGAGTTTGCTGGAGCATGGAAATTACCATGCTCCAGCAGGCTCCAGTATCAAGTAATTGCTTTCAAATTTAGTTCACTTTGAAAACCAAATTTCAGCCCAGCTGAAAACTGGCTTAGTTTCTGATCATTTATCTGTGCTTTTAGAGCAAATATTTTTTAGGAAAGAATTTCAGAGGCAATGATCTCCATGTTTCTGATTTCTTGATTCATACTGAAGTGGCTTCAATTAAACCTGCAATTGCTTTCCAGTTACACTTTGTCAACATGTCTCAAAGAGATTCTTAAGGCTCAATCTCTAGATCCAAGAACCTATATTAATATCCAGGAACACTTAGCCATTGGTTTCTTCCCTGGGTCTGCCAATAACTGTGTTAGGTATTGTTAACACTGGTAGGATTGTTTTTATGATGTGGACTGAAATCATGAAATAAAGGGACACTAAAGAACAGAAGGCTTAACAATAATATTATGAATTGTGTAGACTGGAAGTATTTGGACCTCTGGCTATAGAAACCATAAGAAGCTGCATGGTGATGTACACACTACAGGAATCCAACAATTTTTAACTGTTGTCATCAATATACTCTTACTGTGAACTTGTTCACAACTAGACTTTTCAGTCTTAAAGGAGTCCTACTAAGTATACGTGAACTTTTCAGTTCTTATTTTTCTTTACTTGAACTAATTTTAGTGGAACTGTGTGTTAGATTTAGAAAAAAATAATTTTATACTGTTACCTGTGGTCAGCATTTCATTATGCTGGTCAGATACCAATGCTGGGCATCATGAAAAACAGCAAGCAGTACTTTCTTTGAAGTCTAGAGAATAGAAAAATAGCATTCCAGGCTTAGAATACATCAGCTGTAAACATACTGCATACCCACAGGCAATTACTGTACATTCTGTATGTCAGGATAGCTTGCTGTATTATTAAATAACTTTCTGAAAACCTAATTTGCAGGACAGCTATATGATGTGAAAGGGAAAAGAAAAAGATTAGGATAAGACTTTCCTTCAGTCGACACTGATGGCTGGGGCTTTCAATATCCATTAGGATCTAGACAGGTGCCTTCCTCCCACACATACATACAAGGTAACCATACAGCTAATATGTTCAAAGTCATAAAGAGCACAATACTACACTCTAGCCTATTAGGATACTAATTTGATCTCTAGCATCCCCTTATTATAAAACACACCATAATAAGTGTTTCTTTGATAGGAAGCTACTGCACTTTGGTTTACATCTTATTTGAAGCTTGGTACGGACATTTTAACAACATTTATTAATCTATTGCATATAATACGAATAACATAGGTCCCAAAAGTAGTTCTACAGACAGACATCTTAATACTTGCTTGTTCTGAGGGAACTACCCCAGTAAGCAGTTTTAACAGTTTTGAAGCAATTACCAATATAAATGACTGCTTATGTCTTTATATGTGGACATCTGCTGAATATTATTTAAGTACTGCTACTTAGGTGCTTAGTAAAAGGTATACATAATAAATAAAATCCAGGTAACATAAGGGGTGATGGCCTGAAACTGGAACTTGGAAAACTTCAACATTGACGTGAAAAAATTTTTAACTATGAAGTTCATGATTTGATTTATGAAAATTATAGAGACACCAACAAAAGGGTCCAAGAAAATATTGGAAGTAAAACTTAGAGAAAGAGATTACAAAATTATCCCATATGTACTGGGTCTGAATTTAACAAAAGGTTCCTTAGCTCTTAAATAATATATAAAGAAAATTTTAAATGGTCTGTCAAGAAAATGGGCAGAGAATCTTACAAAGCCATAACTCCTTCGCCTGTGAACCAACTTGCGGGTATGACTTTCACTTTTTTATTTGGGTATTATTTACAAATCTAAGTTGCGAAAACTTGAACATTTTGCAACACCTTTCTATCATTCTATCATTTCTATCATTCTATCAATACTTTTTAAATAAAGGACATCTGATCCATGGACCAACATTTTCTAGGCAAAACCTGACAAAAAGCAGAGCAACTACATTTACAGAGTTTTGCCTCTGTGTGTGAACAGGTGGGACTGTGAAATATGAGGGCAGAAGAAAGAAACAAGATATAACTAAGTGGGATAATAAAAAAGTGTATTTCTTATGCTGCTTTATTTCTTGCACCTAACTGGCTTGTTGAAGACAAGAATCTATATTGTACTCCACTAGCATGTAATGTAATGAGTGGGCACCCATGCATACCAGGGAAGTCTGGAGGAAGAAGCAAATTGTGGGTAAGGAGGATGACTGTGAAATCATTGGCTTGGTGAACCGAGAAGAGTAATGCTATTTCTGTTAGTCCGATAGGAAGTTTCATGATGGGAGAATCAAAAACCCAAGGCCCACATTCTCCAGTAATGTTTCACAGCTTCTACTATAACTGTACAGGTCTACACCATCCTGAATCAATGGCTGTGACATAATTTAGCTAAAGTACTTGTAGACAGTTGTAGGCATCATAAGAAGTCTGGACTTAATTCTACATTTTGTCAGAACTCTGGCTGAAAAAGATGAGCATCAAAGGCACTGCAGCTCTCCAATGTAGAGCCATCTAGTCCTGTGTGCAAGCAATTTTAAGCTACAGTGCTGCTTTGAGGTCACTTAATGACCTTATGTCAGCAGAATACTACCCATAGCTTAGTTGTGCTCTACCATATATCCCCTTTCCATTACCAGACCACCACCTATGCCCCTTACTTCCTTGTATATTAGAGACAAGAGAAAGATGGGGAAGCTTGCATACCTTAACACCAGCAGACATGTCCTTTGCACAGGCAAAATTCTCTGTTGGCCTTCATTGCTCTGCTTTGTGGCCATTTATATAGCTCAAAATGGCCTTTCCTGACCAGAGAATCTGGTCTTCTGTTCCCTTCCAAAAGACTAAACTAAGACAGTGTGATTCAAATTGCATGGTGTTTAATTACATATCTGCTACCCTGTTATAAAATATAGAATCAACTACCTGTTCATTATGGGCCAGATTCCAATCCCCATAATGGTATTAAATAGCAGATTACTGTACAAACAGTGCAGTGGATCTCGGTGGAACTACTTCTAATCATCAAGATAGAAAGGATTAAAATCTGCTTCCACATCCCATTATATATACTTAACATAGACATACATCAAAAAATCACGTAAAACATATTCCAACTATATACATAATATAATCTCACTTAGTAGGATACTTTTTCTCTTCTATATTTGACTGTAGGTAAAGTCATTTTATGCATTCTATCCTGTCCTGGCTATGAAAAAGTAAATGCTGTATTACCCCAACTTAGGTAACCCTTAGGATAATTTTTTAAGCAGCAGGAAACTGGACTATCTGGCTGAGTAGATAATGATATCAGCTGCTTCCTTCCAAAACAACAGGTGCTTTGGCATAAAAATGTATATCATCATACTGAGATGATGACATCAGTTCATACTTCAGCTTAATTATAAACTACCTCCATTAATCCTCAAATAATTAAACACTTCGTGTATGCTACAAGGTGAAATATAAAAGCAAAAGGTGCTTAGCTGTTCATCACAGGGTTAAAATGTCAGTGCTAGTTTATTAACCATTTGTTTTGGTGCCTGCCCATTCAAATGCAAACTTGAAGCTGATTTTAAAAATATGTTTAAATGTTATTGTATCAAATACAAGGTGGATAATAATACAGATCACTAAAATTCAATTAAATCTTGATTAAGCATTAAGATTAATGCAATGAAATCATTGTAAGCATTCAGCTGAATAAAGAGCATATACACAAATAAAGGTTTGTAGGATTTAGACCCTGTCTGTGTGTGAATAACTGAGAAGGATGGACTTGGTGCAGGGCATGGAGATAGGACACAGCCAGTCAATATGTCTGTAGATTTTGTGTGGTGATATTTTGTCTTGGGAACACATGCTTAAACAGTACAGCTGAATAAAAGGAACTCAAAGAAAGAACTCTCTTTCTTGGACATATTGTTATAATATAATATAATATAATATAATATAATATAATATTTTTCTTAAAAAATAAAACAGCAATAATACAACAATATATTAGCATTTATTTGCTTATTTATTAATATTCATTTAAAATATTTAAATGCATAAAAATACTTTCAGGCAAAGCCCATGGGCTCTTACCTCATATATTCATTGATGGCTAGCACATTCTGCATGTACAATTTATTACAGTTTCAAAAATGAACAACAGATTGCACATCTTTTGATTTGGTATAAAAACCAGTAGACAGAACTGAATGAGAATTAACTGAGTTCCTAAGCTAAAAGAGCAGAGAAGCACAGCAAATAAAAGATTATGTTCTTCTGCCTTTAAATTTAAAATATAGCACTGACCTTCTTTAAAACAGATGCTATCTGCATGAACCAGATGTGTCTCTAAACAAATTGGTTATAAGAAATACATCCAAGGACACAGCCATTTAAAAATCAATAAATTATGCATTTATCATTTGTTATTGTGTAAGGCTTATGCTGACATCTTTGACATGAATGAAAGTGTCTCTGTCCACAGTAATAGCATTAACAATTTAACAGAGGTGTTTTTTCACGAAAAGGGAAGCGGTTTGAAGAATTGCTGTTTATCACTGTGTACATAAACACATCTTAATTATTCATTATGGTGTCCACTTACCAACCTACTTTGTGTTATGTAAGTTGTGCTAAATAAAAAGTTAAATCTTGGGCACATGTTCTATATTGATGTCATCTCTAGTCATTGTAAAAGAAACAGCTGTGGGGAGTGGGTGTGATTCTGATTTTTAGAAAACCAATCAAGAATGCTCTGTTTATAGAGGAGCACTTTATGATAAATTCATATAGGTTTTATTTTCTATAAGCCAAACTCATAGTCTATTTTTTAGTGGGTTTAGCTGAAACATTTGGATGACCATATGGAACTCTTAGTGGCACCATGGGACCATGCAGTTATGAAATCTGATCACTATCTCCCTAGTGACAGCTGGAGCCTTTACACCATCAGAAAATTTTCAGACTTCTAATTTGTCATAACTACCTCCTGTGGAAAGAAAATATGTTATGTAGTTAGATACGAGAATCTGAGGCTTCAGAACTGCACATATAGGTTCCCTTTCTCTTTAACTTTAAGCTTCAAATAAATTCCTTGACTGCATCTTGTGACTAGTTGATGCAAGAAATGAAACCTGTGCACAAAATGACATTAAAAAAACGAACATATGGGGTCTTGTAATGGCAGGTTAGCCATTTTTGCATGTTATTTTAGGCTACTGCTTATTTTGAAAATTCTGCTTGTATAGCAATCATTCCAGTTTTAAAGTGTTCAGATTTGTCTCCCAGTTTCAGTGGTGACAACAAAAGGTGAAATGATCTCTGGTTTTGAAATCGTGTTCTAATTTTACAGTGCTCTTTATCTTTTATTCTTACATGACAATTGTTTCACTATAACAGGAGGCTTATAAATATGCCAGAGTTTTAGAATCTGTGAAGGATATAGAGTTTTCCCTGCATCCTTTGGAATTATACTGTGGCAAACAGTGACAAAACTGTACCAAAGGTGTTTTTATTTACTGTACATATATTTTCACCATGATAGCACAATTAGGATTGGGGCCTGTTGTGCTAGCCATTTGCCAAATACATAGGAAGACATAGTCACTGTTCCAAAGCACTTACCGGTATCTAATGGCGAAGAGTTTTCAAAAATGACAATTACTTTGAGAACATGTTAGGAAGGCCTGGGTATCAGAGGGCATGTCAATCCTTTATGAAGACAAGTCTTTTTTAAGGGGCCTGGAGCAGAGTACCCAAAAATTGTGGTGCTCAAAATCACTAGTCACATTTGAAACTATTGGTCATGATGTTTGTATTTGTAGATAAGGCACCTTGTAGTTTAAGGGATAAAGACATAGAAGTGCGAGTCATAAGATTTGGGATTTACTGAAAATTGTGATTTTGGACAAGTAACATCGTCTCTCAGTGCAATTTCAAGGGTTTGGTAAAAGTGATTTTGAGATACGCACATGCAATATACTACATAAAAACAAAATATTATCCATATGGTCATCGTGGCACTTTAGCTGTTTGTAAGTCAAAAAATGGCGTTGAAGGGTGCATACAGACAACCACGCACTTGCAGTTTGAGGCACTGCAAACTGTCTGCAGTGAATGTGAAACTGCACCACACTGCAAATTTACAGCCCAGTGCCAAAACTTGATACTGGGATGTTCTGGTATAAAAAAAACCCAACCCTCCACAAAAGCAGTGCCGCACACATGGCAGAGCGTGCGCTGCTGGACAGCCTGGCTGTCCAGAGCCATGCTTTAGCTGCAAGCCAAGCTCTGTGCAGCTGGATGGGTACTAGTGCTGCCTTAGGATGCCCCAGTTAAGGCTGCAGGGGCCAGCACAAGTGCTGGCTCCAGCCTCTCCTACCCTACCTAGGATAATTTGGCACACTCTGGAGTGCACATGCAGAGGCATGCCCTGGGGCATAAAACAGCAGCACAAATGTGTGCTACTGCCTTTTGTGCCCCTGGAAATGCATGAGTCTGCATGTGGGGATGTACCCCAAATAGGCAGCACAAATTTCACTGATATCAATTCATGTTTCTGAGGTAGTCAGATTAAATGATGAAAAATGCAAAAGCACAAAGATAGAAAGAAGAGATCTGCTACACTAAGGATCCCTAACGCATCAGAAATGTTGAGGGCTGATGCTGTTTATGCTCAGGCATTACTACAGATACTAACAGTTGTCCAGCTCCAATTGGTACTGCACATGATAATTTGGTCCAATGGAATAATATAAGATTGTATAAAAAGTACAGTCTATCTTTTGGGAGTTGGAAGTTCTCCATGATATAAATTAGTGGTGCTCAACCTTTTGGCCGCACAGCCCAGATGAGGGATGCTGGCTGGTCTGTGTGCCAGCATGTACCAGGGTTAGGTTTGGGGGCCTCTGCTCATCAGGATTTGGTTCTGTGCTGCCTCTGCCAGACTCCATGCCACCCCTGCCAGGCCCTGCATGCTGGGATCAGGTCCTGGGGCCCCGCACTGCCCCTGCCCAGTTCTGTGTGCTGAGACTGGACTCCACACTGCCCCTGCCTGGTCCCATGCACCAGGACTAGGCCCTGTTCTGCCCTGAACACAGCATGGGCTGGATGACATTGTCAGGGCCTGGATCTGGCATAACAATTTAAATGAAAAATTGCTATGAAAGTAGTTGTCTGTATGTTTAGTATACAGGAGTACAGACATATTAACTGCAGGAGCCCTTTCTGGTTTTATAAACTATGGAACTAGGATAAGTTCCCTATTTAATTTTCATATAAAAAAAAGAGCATTCAACTTCCGATGGGATCTGAACAAAAATAAAAATCAAATGAAAACATAGTTCTTTCCCATGTGACACATCTGGACATCAACATCAACACTTCAGATAAACAAAAATGACTGCATTGTATGTCACCAAGACATTAGATAAAATTGTATTGCAACAGTACATTAGACACTTGGAAGAATATACCAAAAAATGCAAGGTAGCCTTGTAAAATCTTGCATTATTCATACTCAGAAACTTTCTCCTTGAAGACTACACCCTGTTAGGAAACATGGAAAACTTAGGTAGATCCTTACCAAATACAGCACCATAAATAGGAAATGGAAATTGAGAGAGACAAAGCCGGAGGCAAAATCAGAAAGGAACGGCCGTGCAATCCACCTGACAAAAAAGAAACTGGGAGGGGAAAAAAGATGTGCTAAATTCCAGTATCCATGCTACAAGGAAGTGTTAGAAAGATATTTGCTCACATTACCAGAAATGATAAAAGACTTTCCATTAAAAAGCGATGAGGAAAAACTGTGCATAACCCTAGGAGAAAGGAAAGAGACGGCAGGAAGAGCATCATGCTATGTAGCAACCTGCCACCAACTCACAAATGGACAATAATGACAAATGGACACAGGGGATAAAGCCCCAAACACACTGTGAAGTGTTATCCTGGGCAGATGCTTGATATATTATGTCTGCCACTGACAGTTACCCAAGGTTTCTGCTTTTTTACACTTTGACAACATTTGTATAGCTTGGTATGCCAATAAAATATTTTGACTTGAAGCTGAGCATTGTAATTTTTTTTCCTCAGAGGCAAACCAGATCAGGCAGGTTGGCTTGTAGGTTTATATTTACTTAAACCTGGTCCTTCCCTGCTCTGTATTTAGCCCCTGCCTTGCAGGATCTCCCTCCACCACAGTTGCCACTCAGAACAACCCCTGGAGCCCCAAATATGTCATGTATCCCACCGTTCGAATCTTGTCAGGTAACAAGAGTGAGTCACGGGACTTCAGAGGGGGAGGGAGGCAGCAGCTGTTGGGAATGTGTGTGTATGAAGACAGCCTACTTGTGTGATATAGTCTATACAGCTATGAGAACAACCTTAGCTAAATGTTTGCCAAACAGTAGTTACTAGGCTAGTGCAAATGGCTTTCATTCCAAACTGTACTTACTCATAACTGTGAGGTCTGGTCCTTGCAACCCAGGTAGCCTGACATTCCCTTTTATGCATTAATTACAAGACCATTCTTTCTTCTGCAGCCAGTTCAGTCATTCGTTTTGATTTGGTGTTCTGCCCTGCTTGGTCAGCTAAGACATAATGACTGAAGTGTCTTATAGCATCTGTGTGTGTGTTGAGCCGAGAGCTTTGCAGGCAGAAATTAGAAATGGTTTATGTTTGTTGCTTGTAAGATAATCATAGAATGGCACAGTGTGACACACATGAAGTATTAAGTCCTCCCTCATAAAATAAGCCCTGCTTCCCAGTTTTGACCTGATAGCGGACTGAGATAAACAATAATGAAAAATGTTCTCAAATTTGTGTCAGTAAGTAGCTGCAGACAAATACCAAATAAAGGATTGAGACCATTTGTTTGAGACAAAGTTCTTCAGTGTCTTAAATATCCTGCTTACTTTTTACATTTACATTTTGGTCTTTTAAGCATTTGAATAGTGCTTTTAATATTACAAAGTATGCTGATCAAGGGCTGAATCCTAAATTCTAAGCTGCTGTAAATTGTGATCATTCCAAGTCAGTCATCTGGGATACATCAGTTTACTCCAAGGAACAGGCCCTTTCTCAAATCTGACATTTGAGAACATGAAAATCACTCCAGTGTTGCTTGTTTCAGTTGTAGGACAAAACAAAATGTCCTGGAGGTTCACAGCTCATGCTTGAGCGCCTTGATCATGGTAGAAGGGAAAGGAGCAATTTAAGAGCATCACTGTCTTAGTGCTGGCTATACTGATATGTCTGTCTTAAAGAAATATTTGATCAGATCCTAACCTGTTATGTATTGGTCCTGCTGCATGGTAATTAGTGGTGTTACACTGATATGGTCCTTCATTCCTTGTAATATCTGATCAGATCCTAACCCGTTATATATTGGTTCAGCTGCATCGTAATTAGTGGCGCTACACTGATATGGCCATAGATAGATAGATTCATAGATGCTAGGGTTGCAAGGGACCGACAGATCATCGAGTCCGACACCCTGCCTAGGCAGGAAAGAGTGCTGGGGTCAGATGACCCCAGCCAGATGCCTGTCCAGCCTTCTGTTAAGGACCCCCAAGGTAGGGGACAGCACCACGTCCCTTGGAAGCCCATTCCAAATTTTGGCCACCCTTACCGTGAAGAAGTTTTTCCTGATATCTAGCCTAAATCTGCTCTCTGTCAGTTTGTGACCATTGTTTCTTGTTACCCCAAGAGGTGCCCTAGTGAACAGAGCATCTCTGATCCCTTGCTGCATCCCCCTAATAAATTTGTAAGTGGCCACAAGATCACCTCTCAGCCTTCTCTTACAGAGGCTGAAAAGGTCCAGGTCTCTTCTCATAGGGTGTCTGGGGCAGGGGTTGCTGTCTATTGTTTTCGGCAAACCCTGCCCCTTTCTTCAGGGTCATCCCCTTATGACTGACTCA
>NW_017728995.1:39033596-39034109 GCF_001723915.1 Gavialis gangeticus
CTTCACCCCCGAGGGTTTCAGCTGGCCTTTCCTTCACCACTGCTTGCTTCCGGTTCCTCCCCCCCGGCAGCAGTCGGCGTTTCCTTTATGGGGCCCTGAGCTGCTGTGAGCCCCTCCTCCTGGGCACACCTGCGGAGGGTAAGTAATCCGGCCCTGGGACTTTGTGCCGCGGGGTGTACCGCGGCTCTATTAGCGCCATGGCGTGGGGTTTTAGGGCACACTGGCTCCTCTCCTCCCCCACATAGGGCTTGTTCTGTAATCCCCTAACCATACAAGTGGCCCTCCTCTGGACCTTCTCAAATCTATCAACATCCTTCATGAAGTATGGTGCCCAAAACTGGATGCAGTACTCCAACTGTGGTCTGACCAATGTTGCATAGAGGGGAAGTATCACCTCCTTGGATCTATTTGTCATGCATCTGCTGATGCATGACAAAGTGCAGTTAGCTTTGCTGACGGTTTTGTCACACTGACAATTCATGTTCATCTTGGAGTCCACTATGACTCTCAGAT
>NW_017728995.1:39039109-39042353 GCF_001723915.1 Gavialis gangeticus
CTACTGAGCTTCATCAGCTCTTCTTACAACATCAAGACACAAACAGGTGAAAGGAGAGCATACAGCAAAGTATAACCATACTTCACCTGGTATTAACATACAAGGTTTTAAGTACAGAATTATGTTTTTTGATGAATATTGGGAATGAGTTTTCAGGAAAATAATTAAAATTTATGAGCCTGATCCTGGCAAATTCTCTGTGCTTTTAGTAGAAATAGGATCAGGAACTGTTATAATATAATTTAGCTAATGATGTTCTGTTTAATGATACATTTCAGCTCTCTAATTACTATTGGTGGTAGTTCCTGGAATTTTGATTAATGCAGGGGTGAACCAGCACTTTTGATGTGGAGAGATGACTTTCATAGAGTATTAATACCAAGTAGTTAGGCTACAGATTAATTGCGGATAGGTGTGGCAATTAGGGAATTCTACCTCTCTCTATCTCCTGTTTGTACTTTGTTGCCTGTGGCAGAGGTCACAGTAATCAAACCCATATTGCATCGTTTCTGGATGAAGTCTGTACGTATTAAAGCTTACTGAATTTCTAAATCCACTGAAGTTTTATGCACATTATGCTTATTATTATTTTTTTCCTTGCTATAAAAAAGTACATATTTGAACAACCTGGGACTGGTAGGTAAGTACTCCCCTTATATCAATAAGGTTTCTAAAGTTCTGCTGGGTCCAGATCAGAAAACAACATCCCTCAGGTTAGCAGCTGGTGTGGGCAGTCATGAGACATACAACTAATTATTTCAGCAAACGTAAATAAAGTTGTTTGATATGAGGTAATCAGTGGTTGCGCAGTAACTGTCTTTAATAAGACAGCTGCCATAGGAAGTTGATCTAGATGTCCAGGAAACTTTAGGAACACCAGATAGTAGGTGGGACCTGAAGAGATGTGAAAAGATAGATGTTGACTTGTTTTCCTACTTTAGGATGAATCTGGAAGGCTGATACAGAGCAATGTCTGGGCATATGTAGCTCTGTACTCTGAAAAATTATTTGGAAAAAGTTGTTCTTGTTCAGGTATGCTTGACCAAACAAAAATTTGGTCATGCATATACAGCTCTGCTAAGCATAATTAACTCTTATACATATAACAAAAGAATATATATTTTTGTTTCATGTCCAGTCCTAGATCTTTTTTCTTGTTTTCTTACCAGAATTTGCTAATACATACTAGCCAAAAATCTCAAACAATAGAAGAATCAAAAGATCAAATAGTCTAATATGTTGCCTTTATGCAGCCACTGTGCTACCTTTAATTTCTTCTCTTTTTTTGTAATGAAGGGAAAAAATAAATTAGATCTAGAGAGAGCACAATGCATTTAAAAGCACTAATATTAGTAGAACTTTACCAGTCCTAGTGTCTCCATTTCCTCATGTGTTTCCCAAATTTCATCTGCTCTTTGAATTTTTTCTTTCCATTTCTGTCTCCTCCTACCTTGCCCACTCAGATTTACTTTTTTCTCTGCATTCTTTGCTCCCATCATGTGATATGTTGTCACTTCTTGCCCTGGTTTGCTAGATGGGAGCATGAGAAAATAGTTTCTACTAAAGCTGCTAAATATGTCTCTCATTTATTCAGCTGATGGGAGAGGGAGAAGAAGGAATGAGGTTCAGGGAAGTAGCCTTTGTAACCAAAAGATTGTTTGCACTTTACTGCCAGAACATGCTGCGACTTGAAGCCTTTGTATGACTTTTTATAAGTGAATAGGTTGTAATTGAATTTTCTTGTTAGACATTTATTTTAAAAAGAAAACCTATGAATAGCAGAGAGGAAAAGTTTAAACCTTTTATTCTCAAAAGCCAAAAATAATTCTAAAATCATGCAAGTTGATGTGCTTTTATGGACCTTTGGGCAATAATAAGACCCATGTGAAAAATTCTGAAGATAAAGTAAAACCAGCTTTTTATAGATACATTTTAGAGAAAAGCAAACCCACTGACATTTTTATTGGGTGGATTTCACTCACTTAACTAGTGTCAAAGCAATTTTCTCAAATGAAATTGCTATGTGCAGAGTGAAATTTTAATATATGAGGAATATGAAACTAAATATTAGATCTTACCAATACCAGATGTGAAAATTTGAATGTGGATCTGTGTGTGTTGGGCCCATCTCTACTTGCATTTTAAAAACAAAATTTAGACCTCTGTCCAGGAAAGCACATGCTTGGCTGCTATTCTATAAATCCCCAGTTCTCCTAAATGGGAAAAATAGCTAAGTTCACTATGCAAGTGCAACATACCTACTTATAACATCATCTACAAGCCAAGCACTTAAAATAACTTAATAATTAAGGTTATCATAAACCTTACTGGTCATGTCTACATGTGATGCTATGTCGCTGGAGCTACACACTACAGCAATATAGCATGGGCGGGCAAATCCCATGATGCTGCAGCTACCTCACCATAGTAACATGCTCTCTTGGTATAGTGCATTGCTATGGCAGCGCGCTGTGTGGATGGTGCACAATGGGCTTCCAAAAGGTAGTACTTAATGCCGGCACAGTAACAATGGCGCCATTGGGATATGTGTAGACACACCCATAGGCTGCCTACAGATGAACATGGCCATGAAGTATGTGGTGCCACAAACATGTCTGGAGTGCCACACACTGGATATTTAGGGCACACTGCTCATGTGTGTGTTGCTCCATTTTTTTTCTGCAGGTTTTTTTGGCCCCTGGATATCCAGGGGTCAAAAAACCCTACAGAACAAAAAAGCAGAGTAGTACACACACCGGCAGTGTGCACTGCTCAAAAGTGGAGCTGGGCCTCCCAGAACTATGCTCTGACTGCTGACCAGGTTCCACACGGCAGAATCACTGCTGCTCCAGCCCCAGGAGGCCTCCAGGACCCCACGTAAGGCTGCCTGAGCCTCCCCTACCCAACCTGGGGTAACTTGCCACACACCAGAGTATACTTGGCATGGGCATTCCCCAGGGACAAGTAGCGGCAGTACAAAATAATGGTTGCTAAAGATGCATTACATGGTAGAGGGAGTCCCTGTTCTCCCAAGCACTACCAGGAGTGACTAGGAATAACGGTCACAAGCTGGCAGAGGGTAGATTCAGGCTAGATATCAGGAGGCACTACTTCACTGTCAGGGCAGCTAGGATCTGGAATGAACTTCCAAGAGAAGTGGTGCTGGCTCCTACCCTGAGGGTCTTTAAGAGGAGGCTAGATGAACACCTTGCTGGGATCATTTGACCCCAGTACTTTTTCCTGC
>NW_017728995.1:39042382-39042916 GCF_001723915.1 Gavialis gangeticus
ATGAACACCTTGCTGGGGTCTTTTGACCCCAGTACTCTTTCCTGCCATGGCAGGGGGTCGGACTAGATGATCTGCTGAGGTCCCTTCCAATCCTACAAACTATGAAACTATGAAACTATGAAAGATCAACAGCAGAAACTAAGACCTTTGTGATTTTCCTGGACACTTCAAAGCACCAGTACTTATAAGGACATCCCATACACAAACTGCACAAGAGACATGGGTTGGGCTCAGGACTCTGTTCCTGAAGGTTTTTTCTGTGTTGAAATGTTGTACATGGGATCAGATGACAGTTACTAGGGCTGTGCGAAGCTTCGGGTGCTGATTCGATTTGTAGGAGATTTGGTGGCCGAATCTCAGAATTCAATCAGGGGACCAGTTAAAAGGTCCAAATTGATTCGAAGCTCTCTGAATCTTCAGAAAAGATTTGGAGAGCTTCAGTGATTCAGACAGTCCCCAGTGGCTGCAGCAGGGAGCTGCAGCTGGACTTGGAGCTAGTAAGTAGGGGGTGGGGGAGGGGGGCTGGAGGAGGAG
>NW_017728995.1:39043167-39054919 GCF_001723915.1 Gavialis gangeticus
CCTCCCTGCTCCCCTAGCCCCCCTGAACCCCACCCACTCTCCCATCCCCACCATGGCTGCCCTGCCCCAGCTCCCAGTGCTTTAAAAGAAAGCCCCACTCACCCGGTGCTGCTGGGCATGGGGGTGATTCCCGCTGCCCAGTGCTGCATGAGGGGGGGGGTCTTCATGAGACCCCTGACCCCTCCAGCCCCCCCAAGGCTGCCCTGCCTGCCCCAGCTCCAGCCCTTTAAGAACAAAAAACAATGAGAAAAACCCTGGTACTCACCGGCTCCTGCAGTGGCCTTGGGGCTTTGGACAGTAACAGTGAGTCCAGGGGTTTTCTTTGTTTTCTTTCTTAAAGGGCTGGAGCCATGGCAGGTGGGGCAGCCATGGGAGGGGCTGGGACAGTGGGATGGGAGGGGTTGCAGGGCTCATGCAGAGCCCCCCATACAGCGTGGGGCAGTGGGGGGCAGCAGGGAGTGCCCTCTGCCCAGCAGCACCTGATGAGCTGGGGCTTTTTTTTCCAAGTGTCAGGAGCTGGGGAGGCCAGGACAGCCATTGCTGGGCTGAGAGAACAGGTAGGAGATGGGTCTGGCTGATTCAGAGATTCAACCAAATCAATTCAAGACAGTGATTTGAATCACTGAATCGAATCACTGTCCCCCGAATCAGCTGAATCCAAATCTGAAATGAATACTAGCTGCTTCACACAGGCACAGTGCATTTTGCCTTGTCCACTGTCAGTTACATGCATTTTGATCTGCCATAAAAGTTGTTGCTAACTGAAGCTTCAGAAGTAGATGGAACAGTTGTACATGAGACCATACGTATATGTAAGACCATCCAGACACCCAGATAGACTCCAAATCTACCATTGGGAAATATAATTATGAGGCCTTGGATGTGTTGATGTAACAGTTCCAGGGGAACATCCAGGACGGGGCGCTGATGCACTTGCACCCTCCTTTGATTCCTGCCCCATCCAAAGTTTAAAATCAACTGCCAGGCAGTGGCAGCAGCTTTTCTAGTGAAGCAATGTTAAGAGATTGACTTCATGGCTTTTTGTAATTTACCTGATCCCTTCTAAACTCTTCACTCCACGGGTGTTAATGACACTCTCTTCCTTTTTATGGTTTGATGTTCCACTCATACTGCAGTTGTGCTGTTTGTTAGCTGCTCCTGGTAATGAAGCTCCTATTTCACAGCCCTGCAAATTGTTTTTAACTCATTCCAATGAAGTTATATTAGTTATTGCTTTAATCTTAAACTAAATAATACAGCTCTAGGCCCCTAGCATATTAGTAAAGCTTTTAGTTTATTTTTAACTGGAGAAAAATATGTGCTGTTTATTATGTGATGATGCACTGCACCATCTGCACCCCCTTGTTAAAATGTCTAGATCTGCCTATGGGTGGTTCTTATTACAAATGAATAGTTTTTCTTCACTAATTGTAATAACATCTTTATTTCTGGCACTGTTAGGATATGTCTTCAAACCTAAAAAAGGCTTAATTTTAAAAAAAGCCTTGAGGCCAGAATTTCTGCCCTGCTTCTGGTATCTTTGTGTGAACTGAGAAGTGCAAATAAGATGAGGTTCAGCTGTCGACTTGAGAATTCAAGTAGCTGGGAAAGCTCAGATATCTAAATTTATAGAACTAGCTCCTGCTTCCACCTAATCAATCCCCCTCCTGTAGAAGGCCTATTGGAGAACAGAAAACGTCATGTTGAGTGGAGAACATATCTCCTCTCCACCAATTCTCAACCTGTGTGGGGTCTTAAAAGCAATAAGTTGTTGCAAGCTAACAGAATCCAAGCAAAAACAAAACATAGATTGCTTTAACTTATGTTTGGTCTGTGATAACGTGAGAAAACCTTTTTCTATTTGCAAATCTTCTTTCTGCTTTTTTTCTAGAAGAGAGGATCAGATTACAGTCTATGCATGACTATAGACTATAATCTATATAACTTTTCTCTACTTTTTAAAGGCATTTCTGCCCCAGAGCTGCTAATTCTATTACTGTTAAACAAGCTTTCTGTGTGTAAATACCATCAACGGAGAATATAAGGCAAATATAGGACTTCCCACAGTAATATTCTTCCCAGGACTACTAAATTTCCTAATTTGTGGGAACAGTCTGACCAATGGAGGGATGTGATAGATTAAACATGCATTTCAGTATGAGTAGTTACAGAGTTGAGGTATACGAAAATGAAAGGGTGTTAGAACCTGGAAAAGAACAGCTTTGCCTTACATACTATCAGCTCTGCCAATGGACCTTATTTATAGACCTCATTGATGCTTTCATGTATTGCTGCTATTTGTTATCTCTGGATTTAAAATTTGTGAGGTATAAAATAAAAAATGTATTTTTTTGTGACTTTAACCCAACCCCTAGCAATTTATCAGTTCACCAAAATAACACAGAACTGGACAGGACTTCACTTTTGCTCAGGATGTTAAAAGTACAAAGACATTAGATGTTCAGTATTCTGAGATTGGGTAGTCAAAGGTTCTATGGATCAGGTTTTTGTTCTTCCCTTGAGTTATGTAAGTCTGCCCTGCAAAATTTTGATTTTAAATGAAAAAATTGAAAATATTTTAATTAAAACTTTCATATAAAATATTCCTATTTTTCATCCAGTTCTGATATGTTTTTGTATATAAAATGTATGTATCTTTCTTTAGAAAAAAAGTTATAATGAACTAAATTTGTTCTTCATCAGAATTTTTCACTCAGCTTCCTGTACTTTGCCTTGGACTTCCCAGTAAAAATGAAAGAATACAAAAAACTGATATATGCAGGAGAGGCTGTTGACTAATCATCAGTGTAAGGTTTCAGTAGGACCTGTCACCTATAATGTACAGGAAGTCATTGTTAAGCAGCAGAGCAATCCTTGAAACATGTAGACTTTGGTTTAGGGTACTATAGAAAGCAAGAGGCACCTTGACAATTCTTAAACTGAACAGAAGGCTCTCTTAATGTATGGAGTGGGGTGTGGTGGTGATGTTCCCTGTGGTTTGTTTTCTGGTCATAGATTAATTTGCTTTATGGTCATCTGTCTGGCATGTGACAGTTAATTCATTTTCTCTTTAACTAAGATTAAAATTCTGACACATGACCTAAGGTGAAATCCTGGCCCCATTGAAGCCAACAGGAGTTTTGCCACTGACATCAGTGAGCTAATGCTTTCACCTTTTACTGTTTAGCTTTGTGGGTCAAATTTTGTTATGACTTTATCCAAGCACCCTCCTAGAGATGACAGGGATCTTTGGGGTTCAAGTCAGCTCAGCATTCCATGCACATGTGATTTATACTCTCGTCTCATTTATAAGTAGTAATAACAGTAATTTTCTAGAAGTCTGAAGTCTTGGTCTCCAGTTGTGCAAGGCACTATATACACATTTTCTGAGACTTTTAAATACTTTTTTATTTAATGGTCATTTCCCTTTCTTTTACAAATCAAGTTATGTCTTGGCAAAATAATATTTGAATCAAAGAAACAGGGGGTTAGAACCTAACATTCTTGGGCCAACTTTGGAATTGATGTAAGATGGCATGATTTAAATGAACTTGATGCAGTTGTATCTACTTACATCAGGTCAGAATTGAGCCCTTGTCTATAAACATGATTTCTGTACTAATTGTGTCCATATCCCTCTGGTATATTATTATCTGCATGGATAGCATGTTTTGTAAATGAAAGAAATGTGGCCAAGAAATCTAACACTTTAATAAAATACATCTTCTATAAGTGGAAATAAATAACCTTGGCTAACCCTAATCATTGTCGGAATTTCCTTGCAACTGAAGGATGGGTGGCTTAACTAACAAGCAATTAAAATGGTGGAAACATTATCTTTAAGGAGGCATCACTTTCCTGTCTGATGAATGCCATAAAACCTCTGATAGCCTCCTATACTAGGGTAGCCTCTATTGATCTTAAATCAAAACACAGCAGGGGGGCATTGAATAGATAAATGGTGAGCTACTGTACAAATTGTCAAGTGGCTTCCCTTTTGTATAGCCAGACATCTTTAGGCCAACCAATTTAAGGGGAGAAGTTTAATAGGATACCACGGGGGGATCAGTGTTAGGACTACATCTTATTTAATATCTTCATTAATGATGTGGTAGAACGAGCAACCAGCATGTTAATGAATTTGCAGATGATACTAAATTGGGAGGATCTGTGAACTTGGGCTAAAACACAGAAATATTATACCAAGAAACCTAGCACGATTAGAAACATGGACAAAAAAAAGAACAACATGAGATATTTCTGGGAAAATAAAAGCTAATATATCAAGGAAAGAGTAATCTGAACCGTGAACTGTACACTCAATGGGAAGAAAAACCCTGAGGAGCAGTAATTTTGAAAGAGACTTAGGGGTGATAATGGATAGCAAATTAGGTACGCATTTGCAGTGAGATACAGCAGCAGAGAGGCTGTTTCAACATCAGGGGAATGCAAGCTGTAGAAACTGGTCTGCCATGATCCTAGTCTAGTTGTTATACTGACAGTGTGCATTTGGGAATTCACCTCACGGAAAAGGACTTCTCAGATAACCACTGACGCTTGCTTGATAGCTGATTTGTACCAGGAGAGTGGACCCTAAGTTCTAAACCCAACATTTACAAAAATAAACTTAGACATATGTTTTTAAATAACAAATTTAAATACGTGATATATTTGAATGTATTTAAATTGTTTACTTAAATAACAAATAATACTCCCTTTTCCTACAAAATAACATAAAGTATGCCATGCTCAGGATTTCCAAATCTAAGCAATGCATGCACGAGTAAGAACAGGAATAAATTTCAGATGATAAAAAAGTCTGGTAAGAGATGAGGCTATGGCTAATAAAATTTTCCTGAATAAAGACTGTGATATTTGGAGTCAAAAGCAAATTGTTAAAGATAAAATTAGTAACAATAAAGCCTTGTTTAAAAACTTTCTCAAGACAAGGAGGTAAGGCAAGAGGATATAAAGGGAATAGAGCATAATTCTTTATGGAAATTCAATTCAGTTTTAGACTGAAACAGGGCATCTTCATCCTACAACTTTTATTTGATCACTATTTCCACAGAAGTAACCTGTCCTCTGCCATTTTTTCAAATTACCCGAAACAAATAAGGTAGGTTAATCCAAATCATGAGACTGACTTAAAAATAAGAATATTTTTAAAAGTTGGAAGAACTTTTTGTTTTCTGGTTTAAGTGAGTCTTTACATATCACTTTAAATGCAAATTCAAGTGTTTTTGTAATTCTCACACCAGTAACTGAGCTTTAGAAAAAAATGCCAGATATCAGGACACTTAAAATAAAGTAACAAGAATGGTCAACAATGGATGCATAGTGAAGAGCCAGATAAATGTTGCATTGTTTTTATCTGGCCATTTATCTGGCTCTCTATTATGAACATAAAACAGGGCTTGGCAATTTACAGCCCGTGGGTCATAAATGGCTTGCCAAATAATTTAATCTGACCTGTGAAACTGGAGTGTCAGCAGAAATTTGGTGGGGTGAAGTGGAGAGGAGCAACAGCAATTTGGCAGCCTTACCTTCAGAAGGAACTCAGTTAATGCAGCCTCCACCCCACTCCTAAAAGGGTGACAATCCCTGTTATCAGAGGTGCCCGATGTAGGACAAGTTTACCCCTTTAACCTTATGTTTTTTCCACACAGCCATAAAGAATGTTACAGTACCCTGAACAACAGACCTTCTGACCAAAACTGAATAGTAACTCCCCAAATTACCATGGACTGCTTTGTAGAGCTGAACCCTAAGTGTCAACCAAAATTTTTTTGGTCTGTTTCTTTCTTTAGCAGCTTGTGATAGTATTATGTTTAAGATTCAAAAGTGGAGTCAAATCAGGTTCGTTAGATAAGCCCAGGAGGGTAAGATCTAAGACAGAACCACATCAGCTGGGAGAGGCAAGGAGCACAAGTCCTTTCTGAACTCCTCAGAGCAGAGGAGACTGGTACCTGGGCTAATCTATTCTGAGTAGTAGTGTTATAGAAAAACTATTTTTATAGAGGTCAAAAAAATCTCTACAAAAATGTTAGTTTTGCAGTCCCATCTTCCTCCTTCTCTATTGTTTACAAAGTAAATTGCTGAGTTTATTCTTTCACTTCATTACATCAATTTTTACATATAGTCAGTAAGAAAATATTATAAAATTGGCGTGGAAAGGAGAAGAGAGCTGGGCCTGAATTCACTATTGCTAGCATGCATGCATGGCTCTACACAGCCCTTCATAATTACTGGCACTTGTATATAAAATTTTTTTTTAGGAATTATTTCCAAATAAATTGTGCACAACACAGGAAACTCTAAACGTTACTTCTAAACAGTGAAAACAAGCATCCAGGTTGGAGGGTTGGAGCTCAATGGACCTACCCATCAGCATGACCGTAGTAAATAACCAATACTAAATAACCGCTTCAGCCCCTAAGCCTTAGGTAACCCAGTGGAATACCCATGAATTTGACTTTTGGTCCTGAGTATCATATGGGAAAGACTTTGAAGTGTTCCATTGGTCCCGTGTTAGAGAGAAGCCTAATGAGTTCAGTGTTACTGAAAAACGTGTTCAACTGTCTGTGAATATCATGCGTATTTTGCCTGATTACCTCCCTGTGAGACACCAAGGCACCCTCTCATACACCCATGCTTAAAAATAATACTTCAGTGAATGACATTCACATTTAAAGTCATTCTGATATATATATCTTTGTAGACAGAAAGCACAGGAAGACATGCTATGTCAGCTCTACATCCCTGTGGACAGTATGCTGTCTTCTAGGGTGGCTAAAACTGGGAATGTCAAAATAAGACACACTGCTGTAGGCAGTTAGGGAATAAATTTCCCCCAGGTAAGATTTCTTCCAGCACCTCTCATAAGTAAGTTTAAGAAAGACATAAAAATCCATAAGCAGCACTGAGGTTTGAAGTTCAGGCTAGTAAGCTGCACATTTGGAAAAGCAGGAGTGCACCTTGTAGGCATTCATTCTTTGATTTTCCTTGTTTTGCTTATCTTTACAAAAATCAAAAGATGCATTCGGACCTTCAGAATAAGAAAGAAACAGTGAAAACAAGAAAGGAAACCCTACTTGATCCAACCCATGCCATATAACACAATTAACAGTATAATTTCACCTGTCAGAATGTGTTTACTGTTCACTAACTAGCTTCTACAAATCAACATCGTTCCACGCTGGAAGGGATAGCTAATAAATAGGTTTGCAACTGAAAATGCCTCATGCAGGTAGTCTAACTTAGAAAGTGCTGAGAAGTGGATAAAGGAGAGAGTTCATTTACACGACAATGGAGAAACAATGATGGCGCATCCCTCATCCTTGCTCCCTGCCACTCTGGCTTTCCTTTGTCTCCAGTTCTGCTCTTATTTCTAGCAAGGTGGAGGGAGGGGAGTTTGTAGTGGGCCTAACCCTTCTCACTTGAATTTTGTTTCTGCTGGCCTTAATTAACCTCTCCCTAGGTTCACAAAATTTGTGATTATAATTTTTTTAAAGCAAGGTTTTAGTTCACTAGGCATGTTTTCTCATAACTCTACTTGAAATCCCACTGTTACTGTCTTGAATGCAGTATTGTTTATTCTAGTGGCCCATGTTAGTAATTTATTCCATATCTCTATGTTCCCCTTATGCAAAATACAATTATTTTAACTCCTTTAATTGTTTTTCATTTCCTAGATTTTATATTTGTCTCGTTTCCCAAGACATCTCTTCATCTTAGATCATTGGCTGGAGAGTATTTATCTGGGATGTTTAATTCACTGTATCTATTCCAAATTTACTAATACTGTACACCACACAATAAAGTAATAATTTTCATTTTTTATTATTTATATCATCATACATTTTTAAAACTGGATAATATTTTAGGATTCCCGAGTTTCTGTGTGCACAGCTAGCTTGTCTCCAGGTGAGACGCCCACATTTAGTGACACTTGTGAACAATTAAATTATAAGGTATGTTGTGTATTGTATAACTGAGAAACTACCTTGTCATTCTGTATTTTGTGCACTGTAACTTGAAATGTAGGGGAGTCTCCTGTCCTAATGCAGGATAGCTGTCTTTGTCTCCGTCTTGTGGTGGTTTATGTTTGTGCTTTCATATTTGAATTTCTTAACCTGAAATAAAAGCTAGTTAAACAGATTTGCCTACTGAGCAGGGGGAAACATAAAGAACTGACAAAAGGGTAGAACTATAAAGCAGCATGGAACTTTGAGTAAGTTCAATACTAGTGTGGAGGTTTCCAGGTTAAAGAGAATAGACATTTTAGAAGTAAATGTGGAAAACAGGTGCATAGATATGGCAGGAGGGCAGAAGGGATGATTGTCTCAGACTTCATTGGGGGCTACTGAATAATCAGACATATAGTTAGACTTATATTCTGCATATCAACCTCTCCCCACCTTTCTGGAATAGAAGCCTCTCAGGCTTGAAGAGGTAATTGGACCTGCATTTCTCATGTCCTAAGCCAGTGCTCCAACTGATAAACCATATGTAAAAAGTGGGGTTCCCCCATGACTACTTCACATGTGCATACACAGAAAGATGCTGTGATTACATTTTTGAGTTAATAAACTTCAGCAGAAGTGAGCAAGTTGATCTGAGCATACTGACTAGACCGTGCCATTTAGATAACATAAGGTACCACCCTGCCTCATTTCTCAAACAAAGTGGGGACTCTTTTGGATCACAATATTGAACTTTAGGTGCTAAAGTTTGCTTAAGTCCTATCTAAATCCTTTCTAGAATCCAGCCCTCAGGTACTTAACTTTGACCTAGGTACTCAAGTACCTAAGTTGTCTAGGTCCATACTGTACAGGCAGATAAGCAACAATTCTGAAAGGGCAGATTTTTAACTCAGGGTTGTGGGGTCTGTGGAAATTATCAGGGCTGCTACCTCCCAAAGCTTGTCTGAGTGTTCTCTTTATTTTATATGTAGCACTATCCTCATTAATATTTTTTATTTGGCTCACACTTCATTAACAGTTACTAGTTGATTAACAGCATATCTGTTCTAAGTGCCCAAACACAGATTGTCACAACTCTTGAATCTTATTTTCAGTCCGCCTGCTGATGTGGCATTCTCTCTCTTTTGTCACGAATCCTGATAAGCAACCATTGCTACCTTAGAGACTTGAGACTGAATTACACCCACCATGTCATCAAGATTTGTCATATATAAATATAGATGTTGAGATGATTAAGCACATTAGCAATTTACAGTGGATCTTTAATTCCATCATTCATTATTTTTATTTGATGAACCTCTTTTTTTATGAAACTTATTAAAGTGTTAGTATAAATCTTTTCAAAATTCCCTTGATGACTATGTTTATACAAATAATATACATAATGATGTGCTTTTACATTTTGCATTAGAAATGTGCATGACTTCCTCAGTTTATAAGATGTTGCATATCACTCTCATAAGAAATAATGACTAAAATTTTCTTTTTACATTAGGGAGCTGCAGGCATTCAACCGTAGGCTTACCTCATTCTCAGCTTCATCTCGCTCCTGTTACAGACAATAGAAAGACTCCCATGATGTCATTAGGAGTCAGCCAGATGCTTTATCTCTTTGCAAGACACAATACATCAGATGATCCTTACCTGCAGCAAATACAAGGACATTAGACAAGAAGGAAGACTTCTGTGCTACATTATCACCTACTATAATTGCTGTCAGTAGAGTTTTGTTGAGATATACCAGCCAAGGATCTGGCTTTAATTATTAAAATACCTTTTATTCTAGTTTACTTATTTACCGTTAATGAACTTACTCTTCTCTTCCTTCCATCAGCTCCACTTTCCCTTTCTTTGAAGCCACTAGCTTTTAGTTTGTTGCATTACAATACAATGAGGTATGCAGTTATGAATGCATGCTAGGCCTATTGATGTCACTGGAAGTATTTCATTGGATCACTGGATCAGATCTTATTGTTCTGTAGTTCAAAAGACCTTCCTTTCAAAAAAGTCCTTATAACTGGTTCTCTAGAAAGAAACACATCCCATTATTTCAAAAGTTTAACCATGTTTTTTCAAACCCCAAAGTTTCAAAGTCAAAGTTTTGAAATGGCCTATAAGAGCTACATTTGGCTGGTCACTTGCTTGATTTTTTTTCTCAATACAAATTTGCTCTGATTTTATATCTTACTTACAGCTCTTCCATATGTGCTGGACCCATTAGGAGGTTTGGCTGAGAAAAGATTGAATGAGGATTGTCTGATCTAGCCTTCTGTGAATATGCATCTTAAAAGTCCATGTTATATTGAAAACACACAAGTTGCACTTAAGGGAGCACCTCTTTCTAATTTATTCATAATTAATAAATAAACTTGAACGTGTAGCTCTGCAGAAAATAGTTATTAAAAATGCTCTCAAAACTAAAAAGACATCCTGGTCAGACAATGCATATCCAGCTGTGTTAAATGAATTTAGAATTGAATTCAGAGAATCTTTATAAGTGTTTTCTTTGGCTTTTGAGTCCAGGAGTTATCCTCTAGGACTGGAACATAACTGTATTATTAAAAAGTCTAGAAATATACCAGGATATTCCACAGTTGCAATCTAGTTTGATTTTAATTTTCAGGGGAGAAAAAAGTTTTAACTACTTTTTTTCAGGGGATGAAGTATGGGAATACTTGGAAAAGGCGAGTTTGATTAATGGCAGTCATCATGGTTCCAGAAAGTAGAGATCATGGGTAGCATTGTGGAATTCTCAGAGGATATGATTGGTATGGTAGAGTAAAGGGATTCTGTGGATAGTTAGATTTTCATAGTTAGATTTTCAGAAGGAATTTGCAAAATGTGATAGCAGGTTAATATCAAAAAGTAATGCAATCAGGGAATGTGCTCTATATCAGTTGTCACTGTGGAATGAACACAGCATGAGTTGGAGGGCAAAAAAGCAAATAGCCTTATGAAAATATTTTTTTCCCCAGTATGAACATTTTTTTCCCTGTAGTAGTGGGATATAATGCCAAAAAACAAGCTTTCCTCTGTGCTTCCACTTGTATCTCCCCTTATGCCTGGAACAGTATCACAATTAAACTGTATAAAGATGTCTCATGATGCATTATAGTTACAGTATAATGAATGGACCCCCAGAATCCCCTATCTGTGTTATAACAGCCCTGCATTGTCTTATACTCTTCCAACTTGACCCTTTCTCTTAATTCATTCTTCCCCGTACTTTCATGGTCCACAGTAGTCACATTCTATTTTATTACAGTATCTACCGTAATAAAGGTTACACAGTTCTGGTCACTCTGGTCAGTAAAATGACCCCAAGCAATTGCAATATGGTTTTATAGGACTCATGCTGGTAAGTCCTAATGAACTCCTTATTTCATTTGTGCATGGAAAGGATCTTTCTTCCCATAGACAGCAAGTTGACAGGGGGAATCAGATATTTATGTCTGTATCCACAGATTCTTTTAGCAGAAGTTTCTTTCCATGAACAGTACTCTGTAGTCTGTCTTAGTCCAGTGTTTCTTACTGTCCACTAACCTTTAAATACTTCTTATAGGAGGTTACCAAAATGGCAGGTATTGGAAAACATTTCTAGATAGGTAGAAACATGGAAATGTTTTCTTCTTTCATTTGTTTATCCATAGTAAGTATATCTTTTGGCAAAAAAATGAGACTTCAATACATAATGTTTTTAATGCAAATTTTATACTTCCTTTTATCTGGATCCCATTCCAGACATAACACCCTGCAGCTATCAATTC
>NW_017728995.1:39059919-39096644 GCF_001723915.1 Gavialis gangeticus
GACTTCTTATAGGAGGTTACCAAAATGGCAGGTATTGGAAAACATTTCTAGATAGGTAGAAACATGGAAATGTTTTCTTCTTTCATTTGTTTATCCATAGTAAGTATATCTTTTGGCAAAAAAATGAGACTTCAATACATAATGTTTTTAATGCAAATTTTATACTTCCTTTTATCTGGATCCCATTCCAGACATAACACCCTGCAGCTATCAATTCCTTCTGAGAGGAAAATGTCCTTTCCTGTTGCTGTGTTCAGTATCTTTTTCATAAAAATTAAGAAAAATTAAGAATTTGAATAAAAATTATGAACAGCCCAGGAAGCAGAACCCTGGAGCCTGCTTCCAGGGACAGCACATTTGGAATATGGTTACAAATTCTTGAGACTGAGGAGTGAATGGTGCATGTTAACTGAGTGCACAGACTCAGTTAATACCGATCAAGGCCAGCTGACTCCTCCTGCCCCCAACAGTTCCTTCCTCTGATTGGTTCTGGAGCTATATTTAAGGAACTCCTCCAGCCTGAGCTGTGCTGCACAACATACAGCAGGCGCTACTTCACTGTCAGGGCGGCTAGGATCTGGAACCAACTTCCAAGAGAAGTGGTGCTGGCTCCTAATCTGGGGGTCTTTAAGAGGAGGCTGGATGAACACCTCGCTGGGGTTGTTTGACCCCAGTACTCTTTCCTGCCAGGGCAGGGGGTCGGACTTGATGATCTGCTCAGGTCCCTTCTGACCCTACAAACTATGAAACTATACTGGCCTTTGTTCTCTGTGCAGCTTCTGCTCCACAATATTTGACTTCCCCGGTTCCTGACCCTGCCTTTGGCTTACACCTAGATTTCAGTTTCCAGATTCTCCCCACAGATCTCATCTCTGACTTCTCTGTTCCTGATCCTGCCCTGGGCTTGCTCCTGGATTTTGATCTCTCAGTTCTCCCTGCAAGTCTGCTTCCTGACTTCTGACCACAGTTTGGATTACTCTTGGACTATGCCCTATCAATATTCCTTTGGACTTGATGGCTAAATACAGCAGTCAAAAAGCCAAAGGCTAAATCAATTTAATCTTTGCAGGTTAGTCTAATCTGCTTAGATTGAACTGAGAAGCAAGTGAATAGACATTTATATTGGATTCCAGAAATGCAGCCACATGCCTGCAGTAGCTCAGGCCAGGGGAGAGGGGGGCAGTGCTAGAGCATGTCTCCCAGCCAGTGCCAAAGGAAAGGGAGGGAAAACCCCTACAAGGCTTCCCCCTGCTCCCTGCATGAGCAGAAGTGGTGTGGCCAGGACCCAGCTTGGGTTCAGCATGCTGAGGCCAGAAGAAGGGTTCTTTAAACCCCACTCCCTGGCCCACATGGATCCACCTTGGGTGCAGCCCCTGTCAGGCTGCTTTCCCCCACTGCACACTCAAAGCGGTGGTGGTGGGGACGGGACAGTCCCTGCCAGGGTTTTGCCCCTTACTTAAGCAGAGAGTGGGGGCATGGCCAAGCCCCAGCCAGGGGCTCACAGACTGAGGTGGGGATACCCTTTCTGGCTGCATGGGATTGCAGCCTGGGTCTGCCTGGGGGGAGAGGAAGGAGGGCGGTTCTGCCCCTGTCGGGCCCCCGCACAGTACTGAGGCAGATAGTGGGCAGCATGGCCATGTACAAGCCAGGGGCTCACAGGCTGAGACAGGGATGGCCTCCCTGGTCCTGAATCCCAGCTGTAGTTTGCCTGGGGGGAAGCCCCTGAATGGGGGGTGGGGTGCATGGCCACACCCTCGCCTGGGCCTCACCTGCCCAGGTGGCTTGCATTCCCAGGTGGGTGGCAGGAGGGTTTAAAACCCTTGCCTCTCCACCTCAGCATGCCAGCCCCCGGCCAGGGCATGGCCATGACCCCACACTCCACTTGAGTGAGGGAGAAAACCTTGGCAAGGGCTGCCCTCTCTTTCCCATTCAGCAGGGAGTTAGGGGCAGAAGGGGCTGTCCCCCATCCAGGGCAAACCCTGGCTGGGGTCCAGAACCAGAGAGGGGGTTTTAAACCCCCCTTCCCACCACCTGCACAGGAACCCACCCAGAGTCTGCCTGGCAGGGGCAAAGCAGCCCCTGCCTGGCTTTTTTCCTGTTCCACACTCAAGTGGAGGGGCAGGGGGTGTGAGCAGATGCTGGGCAAGCTAGCACACTGAGACAGAGGGGAAGGAGGGGGTTTAAACCCCACCATGGGACCCCCGCTGGGGTCTGCCTGGCAGGGGCAAAGCAGCCACTGCCTGGCTTTTCTAATCCCTGCTCAAGTAGAGGGACAGGGGGTTTGACAGATGCTGGCCAGGCCAGCACACTCAGACAGAGCAGGGGAGGGGAATTTATAACCTGCCCCCACTCTGTTTCAGGTTTAAACTCTGCCAGGTTTAAACTCCTTCCTCCCTCCACCTCAGTGTGCTAGCCTGGCTGGCATATGCCTGCAGCCCCCACCCCTCTGCTTGAGTGGGGAGCAGGGGAAAAGCCAGGCAGAGGCTGGTACACCCCTACCAGGCAGACCCTGGTTGGGTCCCTTGAGGGCAGAGAAAGGGATTTCATAGTTTCATAGTTAGTAGGGGTGGAAGGGACCTGAGCAGATCATCAGGTCCGACCCCCTGCCATGGCAGAAAAGAGTACTGGGGTCAAACAACCCCAGCAAGGTGTTCATCTAGCCTCCTCTTAAAGACTCCCAGGGTAGGAGCCAGCACCACTTCTCTTGGAAGTTGGTTCCAGATCCTAGCCGCCCTGACTGTGAAGTAGCGTCTCCTGATGTCTAATCTGAATCTACCCTCTGCCAGCTTGTGACCGTTATTTCTAGTCACTCCTGGGAGTGCTTGGGAGAACAGGGACTCCCCCAATGCCTGCTGGTCCCTTCTGACTAGTCTGTAACAGGCCACTAGATCCCCCCTCAGCCTTCTCTTGTGGCCATCTCCCCTCCCCCACTCCACCTCCGTGTGCCAGCCTGGCCGGCACCTGGCCATGTACCTCACCCCTCCACTCAAGTGGAGAGCAGGAGAAAAGCTAGGCAGGGGCTGCTTTGCCCCTGCCAGGGGGAACCTGGCTGGGGTTCCTGGTCAGCAAGGGAGAGGGTTTAAACCCTCCCCACCTTCCGCCTCAGCATGTTGGCCTGGCCAGCATCTGGTCATGTCCCCTGCCCCTCCACTCAAGTAGGGAGCAAGGGAAAAGCCAGGCAGGGTATGCTTTGCCCAGCTGGGGCCCATGCAGGAGGGTGGAGGTTTAAACTCTGCCCCTTCCCCTGCGCCTCAGTGTGCCAGCCTAGTCAGCATCTGGCCATACCCCCTGTCCCTCTGCTTGAGCATGGAGCAGTGGAAAAGATCAGGGGGCTGCTCCAACCCCATCAGGCAGATGCTGGCTGGGATCCATAGCCAGGTTTCCCATCCTCATCACCTTGTCAGCCAACCAAAGCAATGATAGGGACAGTGATAACAGAGGGGTGGGGCCAGCCCTGCTCCGCTGGAGCAGATAGCACAACATAGCACAGGCTGCAAAGCATCCTGGGATGCTGGGGGACTGTGAATTAACTTGAACTGTGAAGGGGTCTGGGGTAGAAGTTCCATATACCAGTTTGTTCTAAATCAGTTAAATCTGATTCTACATCCAACTATGTTTATCTTAAACCAGTTTCAGCCATTTTGTAAGTGGTTTAAGTGCACTAAACTTCTGTTCTATTATAGGTTTAAACTGATTTGTGATCACTCAAACCAGTTTATGTGTAACTTCTGTCCCAAGTCAATAACTAGGTTCCTGATTCCCATGTTCTGGCCCTTCCTTTGCATTTTGACCCTTGACTTGTGGCGTCTGACCCTTACTCCAGAAACTACCAGCTTCATGTCTGGCTCTACCCACCAGGCCAGCAAGCCTGGTGGACTGTGACAGATGGCTTCTGGGCCTCCCACCACCTTATTGCAAGTACAATAACCACAAGAGTATTATAGAGTAAATCTACTACCATATCTTTCAAAAGAAAGCATCCACCACTGCATTTTGTGAGGGATATGAACTCATCAGTGAGTGTTAGGCATTCTTTCTCTATGCCTGTTTAACTGGCTTTTTTGGAGAGTTAGAGGGGAGAAATACCTAGTTGCTGGTTCCTAATTGGACTTATATATAAGCTGGATGCTGAGCTGCCAACACTGTGGTAGTTTTGAATGTGTATTCTGATATAACTCAAGATACCATGGAATTTAGATGGTGACTAAATATGGTGATTTGGGATTTCAATTTTTGATTTAGGCAAAAATCCCACCTAAGTCCTGCTTTAAGTACCTAACTCATTTAGGGGATCTAACTTTCAAACACACAACTCACTCTAAGCACATGAGCAGTCCCATGTGCGATGGACTGTTGACCCAAATGGGTGAAGTTGATCATATATTTAAAGATTTTGCTTAATTCAATCCTTAATGCTCACCATTTTGCATAACTAGGCCCTTATTTTTGATTGCAATAGGGAAAAAAACACTGAAATGTCTCATAACGGAGCCCTACTCACATCTTTAGTGAAAACCGGGAAATATTAAAAGAATAAGAACCCTTGGCTTAAACCTAGATGGAACTTTTCCTGATAATCAATAGTACAGTTAAAGAGGGAGTAGTACATTTGTCAACCTCATGTCCACAAACAGTAGTTTCTTCATATATATATATTATACACATAGAAAGCGTAGAAGGAGAAATTAAGGACTGAAATTTCTACCACTAGACCATTTTCAGGAATGTCCTTAAACTTAAAATGGCACTGTGGGGCTTGTGCATGTAATCAATATAATTATATAATACAGACCCACACCTGTTGGTAGGAATGTATTAGCACCTGTGAAAAAGAAAATGAGTTGTTGAAGATGTTGACCTCTCTTTATTAAAACTGACTTAATACTGTTTTGCACCACCTGTTACTACATTGCATAATCAGTCTTTTAGATGAGATTATGTATTAGATATATACCAGATGTTTCCAAGGTTTGCCTTAGACACTCCAGTCCTTAAATCAGGGGCTCTTTTAAAAGTCAATAATGACTTTTAAAGGCAGCTGTGTGCATTCTCCATCATATACTTAGAACAAGAGATTTCACAAATTAGTGGGGGGTTCTCTCTTTATTAGGGAAGGCAGTTTCCTAACCAGCTTTGAAGAGCCATCTTTTGGGGTTGGCTATTCATGTTCTATAATCCACTGATAAATAATATAACATGATAGATCTAAAGATTTAACCATGGGAAGGAAATAGAGGTTAACACCAGAGGCCAAATTTTGCTGTGGGCTGGATGACCAGTTGAGGTCACCTTCACTTGTAAAAACAAATTTAGGTCCCATTTAAAGAATGGAAAGGTATCCTAACCCTGTGGATAAGACTTCTTAATAATTATACATATTACTAAAAAATGTATAGGATGAATTATTTGTGAATTGTATGCGTCTTTAAAAAATAATACTATGCATTTTGATTTTATGCAGTTCCAGATTGTGATAAAGGAGCCTTTTTATAAATAAATTCTGCCCCTTTATTATTTTTAGTGTAATTTTTGGTCCCATTGTTTTTAAAAGAAAATATATAAAAAAAAATAATGTGATAGTGTAAAGGAGTAGTTTTACTGTTACTGTGACAAACCTTTGTTTCGTTGTGACCAAAAAGGCTAAGTGGGCTGAATTCTGGCTTGGAGTTCTTTGGGGAACACTTTGGAGGACACACTGTGAGCACCTTTTGCTATATATATTTTCATAGTAGGACAGCTAAATGCCCTTTTCACTCCAGGGGAAGATACCAGCTGGGACCCAGCAGCAGGCCCTAGAGACAACTTTCTGATTGGTTCCTGATAAAATTAAGTTACATTTCATTGGATGAGTCTTATTCCCTGGGTATCTACTATAGTTTTATTATACATTTAGATGTGACACCCTGTGCCTGAGGAGAAGAAAAAGAGTCTCTGAGGAGCTGGAGAGGGAGAAAGCAGGAATCTCAGGAGGATAGGGGGAACACATGGGAACAGAAAACTGGATATGAGGGTGTTCTTGTGTTTAGCACTGTGCTGTAAGGAACTGTCATGGCTCAATAAAGTTTCTTTTGTTTGAGCTATTATTTGCTGTTCTGTTTGGGAATTTGATACTCTGACCCTAACCCCTTTCCAAAAGGCAGCTGCCTCCCTCCCTCCAAAAATCTAAACAGAGAAGGAAAAGAAGGTGATTGGGAACAGTCAGCATGGATTCACCAAGGGCAAGTCATGCCTGACCAACCTGATTGCTTTCTATGATGACGTGACCGTCTCTGTGGATGCAGGGACACCATTGGATGTGGTGTACCTTGATTTTAGCAAGGCTTTTCATACACAGTCTCCCACAACATTGTCTCAGGCAAGCTAAGGAAGTACAGGCTGGATGAATGGACTGTAAGGTGGATAGAAAATTAGCTGAAGTATCAGGTTCAGAAGGTAATCAATGGCTTGATGTCTAGTTGGCAGCTGGTATAAAGTGGAGTGTCCCAGGGTCGATCTTAGGGCTGGTCTTATTCAATGTCTTCACTGATGACCTGGAAGATGGCATAGAGTGCACCCACAGCAAGTTTGCAGGTGACACCAAGCTGTGGGGGGAAGTAGTAGATATGTTGGAGGGTAGGGCTAGGATTCAGAGTGACCTAGACAAAATGGAGGATTGGGCCAAATGAAATCTCATGAGTTTCAACAAGTTTTGCACTTAGAAAAGAACAATACCATGCACCAGTACAGCCTGGGGGCAGACTGGCTAAGCAATAGCTCTGCAGAAAAAAAAGGACCTGGGGGGTTACAGTGGACAATAAGCTGAATATGAGCCAAGAGTGCACCTTTGTTGCAAAGGTGGCTAACAGCATACTGGGCTGCATTGGTAGGTGTGTTGCCAGTAGGTCAAGGGAAGTAATTATTCCCTTCTATTCAGCAGTACTCTGTTCAGTTTTAGACCTCCCCACTACAGAAGAGAAGACTAAGGAGGGATTTGATAGCATCCTTCAACTACCTGGAGGGGGGTTTGAAAGAGGATAGGACACTGAGACTGTTCTCAGTTGTGACAGATGACAGAACAAGGAGCAATGGTCTCAAGTTGCAGTAAGGGAAGTTTAGGTTAGATATTAGGAAGAATTTTCTCACTAGAAGAGTAGTAAAATGCTGGAACAGGTTACCCAGAGAGCTTGTGAGCTCTCCATCCTTGGAGGTTTTTAAGACACAGCTAAACAAAGCCTTGGCTTGGATTTTCTAGTTGGGGCTGGTCCTGCCTTGAGCAGGGGGTTGGACTAGATCACCTCCTGAGGTTCCTTCCAGCCGTCATTTTCTGTGATTCTAAGGAGCACTCGGAGGTGTGTGTGGGGTGCTACAAATAGCCAACAAGCCAGGGGTAGAGAAGAGCCAAGGTCTTTGTTAAATTCTGGACTCTTAATTAAACAAATGAGGGCATTACTTCTCTCAGAATCCAGCACAGGGAAAGGATGTTTAAGGTGAAAAGCAACTCTAACTAGGGTTTTTGCTTGCAACCCTGCATTACCACCCTCCATGCCCCCCCCAAATACAAATGAACAGACTTTTCAGTTAAATTGGAAACCACAGGACTGAATTAACAGTAAGAGACAATAGCCATAATGACTGTAGCAGGGCACTAAGGTGCCTGCTACTTGAAGAGCAGGAATGGCCACCAGGTGCCGGTTGCCAGGGCAACCAGGAGGAGCTAGGGGCCCACACCTGTTGAGTCAGCTGACCGGAAGGGGCAGGGCTGACTTCAATAAAGCACAGGCTGGATGCTGAGAGGTGGGGTCTCGGCTGGCAGCCAAGGAGAAGCAGTGGTGCCTGACTAAGCAAAGGGGTAAGGCCTGAACGCGAGCAGTTGGTTATGATAGTGAGGGATGGAGCACCCACAGAGGGCGCCTCAAAGGAGGTTAGCCGAGTGGTTTAGCTTTATATTATAGCCCAGGGGCTTGTGTTATTGTTTTGTTGTTGTTGTAAGGCCGGAGGACCGGGTGAGGCTCTAAAGGGGATGGAGGAGGCCTAATAGGGGAACCACGTCAGTGTGGGAGCCCCAGCCCCAGGGAGTGGGCAGTGCAAGAAGCCCCGAGAGAGAGGGCAGCGTGAGAAAGCATCTAATAAGACTGAAGAACGTCCGGTACATCCTTGAGGCTTGGGGCGTGGTACAGGGGTGGTTGGAGCCACGCAGAGCCCATAAGGCTGGGGTGCACCTGAACCCCATTCCAGAATATGGGCCCAGTATAAGACAGGAGAACCGTGACCAGGAAGACTAAAAGTAGCTTCCCTATAATTCACATAAGACCAAAGATGCGGCGGGCAAGATTGCGAGGTGCAGATAGGCAGCTTGGCGCGGTATAGAGGGTAACTAAGGCAGCACAGCAACCCTGAGTTCCTGTCCTGTCACAATGACAATAATTACAAGATTATTTACAGTGATGAATAAGAAAAGTGAGAGGAAGAGGACAGACTAGAACAGAATGCATTCTCGGATAGAGCAGGAGATGTAGCAGCTCTGTGAACTCTATAGTTTTGTAGCCAAAGTCTTGCCCCTCTAAAAGCTATACCAGGCCTGAAGGTGGGGTCCTATGGGGAAAGACTGGACAAGGGTTTTTGAGGGAGTCCCAAGGTAGGATTTCTTTTTCAAGAGTGGTGTGGCGGGGAGGGGATCTGTGACACTCACCAGTATTAAAAATTTGTCTGGGTATTAAAATGGAGTTTAGTGTTCATTTCCACATATGAAATCAAAAGAAAAATGCAATAACATATCCTTTGAATTAGCTAAAGTAAGAAGCAAACCATGGATTTTAGAGGCTCCAGAGACATCCAAGGATAACATATCTAAACACACTTTTGATAATGGATTGGATAAATATGCAATACTCAACTGATAATACTTATTACCATATATGGCTTAAAACAAAATGGAAACAATTTGTCTAATTCCAAACAACATTACTCCAGGGAAACATTCTTCATGATCTATGCTATCTATGAAACTATTTACATCTTCATGTTTTATATGTCTATTTTGAGAACACATTATTGAAATACAAATATTCACTTTGCAACAAAGTTTTAAAAGTGAACATGCACATGAAGCCACATTTATTTGAATGCTAAAGGAATTGCTATTTCTCTTCCAATCATTTTTAATATCTTTCATTGTCTCTGCTGCTAGATCCTTCAGTAAAGTGAAAAATTACACGGATGACATAGCAATCTTTTCTTATGGAAATTTGTTTAAATATTTTCCATTATGAAAATTCTTTATTAGGGCTAGATTCAAACCTATTGGATTTAATTGAACTATTAGTTGGCTTCATTGTGAGCTGGACTAGGATATTAATATTGAAAAATATCTGTTCAGAAAAAAACAAGTGGTATATTTACTTGATATGAACCAATTATAGATAGTATAACTTATATATGACTTATATAACTTGATATATAAGTTATATAAGTTATATAGCAAGTTATATAACTTGATATGAACCAATTATAGATAGTATAACTTTTATAAATTGTTTTCTTTTCTAACTAAAACAAAACATATTTTATGAAGTAAATTTTATTTACCGCCTGAGAAGCATACGAAGCATAATTCTGAAAGACTCAGTCATAAACATACTTACAAACAAAATTCAATCAGACAAATCTTACTGAAAAGTTAATAGAAATGGGGTTTAAATGACTTTAGCGATAAACTCTGTTTAAAAGTTGTTCATTTTTTATCCCCAATTGTTGCCTAGCCTCTTGCTGTGATAGGCAATGGTACCATGTGAACAACTTTCATCCTTACATAACAAAACCAGTGAGAGTATTTTAAAAAGACTAAGCTTTAGTATAATCAAATAAACTACTTACTCAAGCCTTCAAAATTTATACATCCTTTTCTTTTAAGACAAAAGGAGACACTATGAATTTGCCTGAAGTCATTGGTATTGACAAAGATATAAAACAGAATGTTTGAAGAGACTTGGGTGGACTAAATTATATGTTTTCACTTAGGGAATTGTTCAGGAAAATAGTAATAGTGTAAGCCCACAGGTATTATGGTAAGTGCATCCATCATGTCAGAACAATTGTATTTAATAAAGCTTTATTCCCAACTACAAAGAGCTTTTAAGATGTTTTCCACTTGGATAACTGTTTTGTTTTGTGAGTTTTAAAGATTCAGTTTTGGGAATTCAAAAGAAATGTTAAAACCAAAATTGAAATACCCCCATCAAATATTTAGGTTTGGGTGATCAGTGTTACATGGAGACATGTAGTAATATTTCTTACATGTGATTGAACATAACTGTTATGGCACTACAAAACAAATAGAATATTGTATAAAGTGATATTTAAAATGGCAAATATTTAGAAACAAGCTTGTAGTTAAATCTGAGTAGTACAGATCAACTTCACAATATGAAGGCAACAATTTTGATAATCTCTAATTTTGTTGTCATGATTTGTCAATATATAAAGTTTAAATTCAAAATTACTGTAAAAAGATGCAAAGTATTTGATCAATTGAGTATTCAAAACTGAAAAATGGAAGCAAAGCAGTATTTAGAATTAATTCAGAATTTCATTGAAAAATTATTAAAATTTGTAGGATAATCAGCCTAATTATGATGTATTGGAAGAGAAGTGTTTTGATTTCACAAAATCCAATTTCTTTAGTAAAATTCTAATGAAGGCACTCAGTGTTACAGTTTCAAAACCCCAAAAATTGCATTAAATTACCCATTAATTATAATTAATTTGCAGTCCATGGTATTTGATAAAAGGTTTTTTGTTTTCTTTTGCTCTTGCAGAAAGATAAAACCTACAGATTTCTAAAATTATAGGAGAAAGCCAGACATATGCCATTATAAGTAATTTTACATTTTAAAAAGTTATTCATACTTTTTCAGTATTTTATTTAGCAGTACTCATATTTAACACACTTCAAATTCAGCCATAATTTTTCAGGTCTATTTTAGGTCAGTATATAAATTACTGACCTTTTGAGGGTTGATAACTGTCCTACTATAAATCCAGACCATAGATGTTCTGAATTATTTTATGAGATTAAATTTTGTAAATTAAATGCCTACCTGTTTTTTTTCACACAAATGGAAATCTTTTTCTCATACACAAATAAAATTTTAACTCGAGTCTACTCATTAAACAATGTGTGCATGCGTGTGTGTGTGTGTGTGCATTATCTCACTCAAAACTATAAGCAAACTACAGCCACTCACTAACAAGTTCAAGCAGGGGAAATTCAAGCTGCAATGGGAAATTTTGGTTGGATACTAGGAGGAAATTTCTAACTGTGAGACATTTGGCTAGGCTAGTTAATCAGGGAAGATCCTACCCTAAGCAGGGAGCTAGACTAGTAGATCTTGTGAGAACCTTTCTAACCCTACTTTCCTATGAACCTAAGTGTTCTTTGTGATTAACAAAAGAAGATTCCTACAGCAATACTGAAAACCACAACACAAAATATTAAGTAGTGAACAATCTTGATTTGTCTGGGAAACAAGCTGGAGATAACCTGTGAGGTATCTTCCAGTTGTAGGTCCTCATTGCTATCATTAAAGCAACATGAGCAATGTAGGTATAAAAAGGTATTGCAAAGTATTGGCTAAGGTAATTTCAGAACCATTAGCTATCCTTTTCAAGAACCTTGTGGAGGCTGGGTGAGGATGACTGGAAAAAGGCAAATATAGCACCCATCTTTAAGAAAGAGAAGAAGGAAGAACCAGGGAATTACAGCCTGACCTCTGTACCTAGAGCAGATCCTCAAGATATCTAGTGTGGATCACCTAGAGAACAAAGTGATCAGGAACAGGCAACAAGGCTTCACTAAGAGCAAGTCATGCCCAACAACCTGATTTTTTTTCTTTGATAAAGTAACAAGCTGTATGAATAGGGGAGAGCAATAGATGCAATATACCTTTACTTTAGGCATTTCACATTTTCTTCCATGACAATCTTCTTAACAAGCTAAATGAAAGTACAGGCAGTCCTTGACTTGCAATGTTTCAAGTTACAATGTTTTGCACTTACAATGTTCATAAATTGACACCGTTTCAACTTTCTGATGTCAGTTTCGACTTCACAATGCTTGTTCTGACCCAATGCCATGCCAGCAAATAGGTTTGCTGTGTCACCCATCTCCCTGGAGAACATCTGTCCAAACTTCCTTGGACACTTTCATTAAGGAAGCAGACAAGACTTCAGAAAAACCTGCATCCAAGACTCCCAAGAAGACTCCAGTCAAGAATCCTTCAAAAAGTCCAAACAAGAGCCCTTCAAAAAGCCCAGCAAAGTCACCTCAAAGAAGTCCTTCCAAATCAATACAATTGCTATTTACAATAGAAATACATTAATGTAGCTATATTACTCACCTACAGTTGATTGAATACAAAATTCTGGGTTATTTTGGTGAAAATAGGGTATTGGGCCTTGGTTCGGGAACCAAACCTCCATTTAAAACATTGTTTCCTATGGGAAAATTGGTTCTGAGTTGCAACATTTCGACTTAAGACGTGGTTTTCAGGAACCAATTGTGTTGCAAGTCCAAGGACTGCCTGTACTAGAATGTGGATACATAATCGGTTGGAATATTTTGCTCAATGAGTGGTCATCATAAGCTCAGAATGTCTTGAATAGACTGAGAAACTAGTCTGCAGTCAATTAGATGCGATTCAATGACGTCCTGGGATGGAATAACTGTATGCACTGATAAGGCTGGGGAATGCTTGGCTAGGCTGCAGTACTGCAAAGAAGGACTTGGTCTACCATAACCCCCAAAAGCTGAGTATGAGCCAGCAGTGTACTCTTCTTGCAAAACAAGGCAGCAGTATACTAGAATGTACTAACAGGAGTGTCACTTGCAAATCAAAAGAAATGAGTCTTCTGCTCTACTCAGCATTGGTAAGGCCTCACCTGGAGTAGTGCTCAGCTCTGTGCCCCAGTTTAAGAAGGATGTGGACTGATTTGAAAGAATTCAGCACAGAATGACAAAAATGATTAGGGGCCTGGGAAGCATAACTTACAAGGAAAGGCTGAAAGAACTAGGGGTATTTAGTTTGGAGAGAAGATTGAGGAGAGATTTTATAACAGCCTTCAAACACTGGAAAGGTGATTAGAGAGAGCGTGGAAATGGCCTTTTCTGCATGGGTGTGGGCTGCAGGACTAAGAGCAATGGCCTCAAGGTGCAGAGGAAATATAGGTTGGAAATTAGGAAGGATTTTCTGTCTATGGGGGTGGTTGAGATTCAGAAAAGAATACCTGGAGAATTGTGGACTCTCAGTACTTGGACATTTTCAAGAGCAACTTAGACAGATTTGGCTAGGATGGTTTAGTTGGGGATGACCCTGTCTTAACCAGGGGGCTGGACTAGATCACCTTGTGAGGTCCCTTCAGGTCCACTTTCCTATAACCCTAAGTAGTTGGAAGTTTGATAAACTCTTTGGAAAGAATGATCTTCATGCAATGGAGTCTCTTACATATTAACATTGAAGTACCCTACCAGTAGTATTCCGCTTTCCTTCCTAATATCTCCTTAATCTTCACTGTATTACTCAGCAGAGTTTAAGCCTTCTCTACTCTACAGAGAATACCTTTAGTTAGCCAGAAAGCTTTTGAAAGATACACAGTGGTATACCAAGATTGTCCTTTACTGTGATGTGAAGTCTGTGATGGATATGGTTTAATGCTAATATTCCTCTGTAAGAATCAATTGTTCTGTTTAGTGTTTTCAGCTCTGATTTGGGCAGTGAGATGCAGACATGTTAAAAGAAATGTGTGATGGAAGTGAGCGCTGGGATTATGTTATAACAATGTGTAGAAATTAGAAAATTTATCTACATTGGCAATAACTTGTTTCAACCTGTAAATCCCACCTCTAGGTGGCTGTGACATACCCTCTGGTCCTCACAGGGTACCACCCTGCCACCATGACTTGGTGGTGAAATAATTTTCACTTGACCCTGCTCATCATTGAGCTTTCACCTTCATGCACTGAGCAAGATACCTCTTCTTACTTCCAGTCTTGAACTTTGGGCTCTGACCCTTGACCCAGTTCTCTAAGCTCTAGCCTGATCTCCTCTTTCTGCCTCCTACCTGAGTCAACCAGGACCCTGATACTACCTCAATGTATTGCAGTGGACACCAGGGTTCGAATTACACTTTGCCTCTCAGGGGGGTCTGCAAAAAAAAAATCAATAAATGGGTTCATTGATTAACAAGTCTCCCTAAGTGAAGGACCAATCCATTTGGAGCCCCCTCCCCCACCAGGTTATGATTTTCAAATCTTACAGGGGGCCCTCATTTCTTATGGGGGGGCTCAGCCCCCCAAATCTCCCTCTTAATTTGCATCCTGCTAGACACTAAGCCCAACAGTCCAAAATGCAAGGCACCTCTCTAGCTCCTTCCATGGCCTTCTGCCTCCCATTTAGTGGCTCCCAAGCCTTACAGATGGCACTGTCCACTAGATTGTCAGCCCTCCTGTGATCCAGCAGACCCTTACCCTTCTACAATCCATCAGGCCCTCTGGTACTACCTTGATCCACCAGACCCTTGGTCTTCAATCAAAATGCTCTGTTTCCGACTGGCACCCCACTGTGGCCTGAGGTAACCACTCTTGCTAGGGTGCTCACTTTCACACACAATCACTCTCTTTCTGACTAGTGGTCTTGTCTGGGCTTTAAGCCCACTAAGCAGAGCACAGAGTGCCCTCCCTGGCACCTCTATGGTGGCCTCCTGCCTCCCTGTTAGCCATATCCGTGCCTCATGAGTTTTCAAGAACCAGTGTAAAATAAATATATAAAAATATCAAAATCAAACTTAAACTCTGTTCTGGGTCTTTTCCCCATAGTAACTCCTATCCTTCTCTCAACTGTCTCCCTTCAGTTCTCACCTGAACCTTCATTGCCTGGGGATTGACCACCAGCAGCTTCATCCTTCCTCCCTGCAGTATGCAGGGTCCAAATATCCTCTCTAGCTCAGGAGACAGGCTTTATAGCACCATGGACTCCACCCCTTCCAGTCCCCTGATCTTTCAACCAGACACAGGAGTTTTCCCTTGGTATACTAATCAATTATCTTACACTCCTCCACTTCAGCCTGACTTCCACCTAACGATTTGGCCCAACTCATGCAGCCTATTGCAAAGGCACCTGCTTCAGGATAGTAACTTACAGCTTTATAATTTCTATTCCTACTTTCCTAGGGCTGCTGACTTTCTTGCAGTTGCCTGATCTAGCTTGCAGCCCTATAATACTTCAAGAATGAGACAGCAGCAACTGGGGTGCTAGACCTCTGCGTGAAGGAGGCAAGGGAGCCCAGCATAATGCACTGGGAGAGGTGGAGGAGCTACCATTCACCTCAGCCATCTGGGAAACTAGAAGCCATGCTTTGGCAGAGCTGCAGCATTTTCAATGCTGACTCTCCCTCCAGATTGGAGATAGGAGCTCCAGTGCTGCTATTTATGATCCTGGAGAAAGGAAATGCAGGGAGGATACCAGAGGGCAGTCATGGGTTCACTTCTGGGTTCAGCAGAATCTGGGAGAGGGAGTCTTCTGGCAGGCAGGAGCAGAAGAGCGCACAAGGAAAGGGTGGCCAGAGGGCCACCATTTTACATGAAGCCTGAGGGTCCTTCAGTCAGCCTGGGGAGGCTTTAGTTGATGCATGCAGGACTGGACCAGACTTGACCAGAGTGAAGAGCAGCCCGGCTCAGGACAGGTGAGTCTAGGGACCACAAGAAGGGACAAGGGTTTTTTCTGTTGATCCACTGTCTGTTTGGGGTCATTTTACCCTGTCAGGACCAAGATGTTTTTCTCAGGCCACCAGCTGGCTTGAATAGCACAGAAAAGGCCAGCAGTGTGGGGAACGCTGTGAAAGCAGTACAGTAAACTCCTGGTTAAGTTTCAAAGGCTGCATGTACACACCACAAAATTTGCTCTTTCAGGCACTGCAACTGCATTTCTGTTTGCACAAGCAGGATTTCCCACCATTTTAAAAGTATTTATGGCATTTTAAAGTAAAACTGCTTGGATGTAGTTTAGTTTGGCTTGCTGCAAATGAAAGCGTCACATCCACCAGATAGTTGAGTCCACCTGAGAAAAACATATTAAAGTGTCACATCCACCAGATGAGCCTCTTTGCCCACCAGATGAAGCTTCAGCTTTTAGTTCATCCCCTTGTCCACCAGATGTAATTTGAACTGGCATGACATGGCAGCCTCATCCTAGGGTGGGGATTGCCACAAATCTCCCCTCCTCTTCCTTCCAGCCTGCACTGGGGCCAGATGCATGCCACCACCTGCATGAGATGGAGTCACCACGCTCTGGCTCGGTCAGGACAAGGAAAGCTGGGGCCCCCTGGCAGGAATGAGTGGGGCAGGGGGCTGTGGGGTGGAGTGTGGGGCGGTCACCTGCAGGGCTGGGGAGGTCTGGGGGATGTGGGTTAGGAGTGAGGGGCAGCAGCGGAGCTGGGGTGGGGCTGTGGCTTGATACTCGGGGGCAACAGAATGTGCAAAGGCAGGGCACCGGCATGTCCCTGCTCTCCCTAACATCATCCTCCCCCTGCATGACAGGACTACATTTTCCAGAATCCAGGCCTGGGACAGTTTCCATGGGGACCTCTGGCAGACCCAGGGATCACTGCCTCATCTTGGGGATTCCAGGTGCACAGTGTTCTTTCTCTATCAATCCAGTCAGTGGAGAGTTTCTTAACACTTGTGTGTGTGCTCCTTTCAAGTCTCTCAGGGGCAATCAAGCCACATGTTCATTTCAAAGAGAGCAATCAGCACCTTCTCAGGCTGACTGACCTCTCTCTGGTCTCTTGGGAGCAACAGAAGCTGAGGGGTTTCCGCCGCACCCACCCTCCCATCCCACCCAGAGGCAGGCATTTCTGCCCCTTCCCAGTAAGGAGGCAGACAGACAGACAGGGGAATATGTGTCTTTACTGCACCTGAGAGATTTGTAAGAAGCACACACAAGTTTTAAGAAACTCTCTGCTGCCTGGCTTGATGGAGAAAGGACACCATGCATTCAGAGTTCTGGAGACAGCCCTGCCACTGCCCCACCCCTGTCCTGCCAGTGCCCCTCACTCTCGACCTGCAGCCTCCTGCCCCTCCCCCACCAGCCCTGCTGCAGGGGTCCCATTTGTCCCTGTCCTGACTGGGCTGGAGCCAGTTCAGTTCATGCAGGTGGCAGAGTGTATCTGGCCTGAGCACAGGCTTGAGGGAAGAGGAGGGGAGGCTTGTGGTACCTCCTGCCCTGGGATGGGGTTGCTATGCTGAGCCAGGCAGCCTGGCTATGGTCCTCCTTCCTCGTCCTTCCCCCTGGAAGCATCTTCTGGCCCCTCAGCCCCTGCAACCATGGGCACCAGCCCCTGTGCTGCTCAGATGGCAACTGAGTTACCTGCTGCCCTCAGAGGTCCCCCCCTCTTCCCCCTGGAGGGGCAGGCAACCCCTGCCCATCCTTCTTTGTCACAGCCCCAGCCTCTTCTCCTGCCCCCTCCCCCACCCTGACCAAATGTCAGGGATTTTGCTTTACTCAGATGATGGGAGCAGGGGGAATTACCGGGAATTGCATATAAAGCTTAATTCAAAATAAACAAGTTTTAAAATTTGTCATGCTCATTAAGTTAATGAGCATTAAATGCCCTGGCATGTCCAAGTGCCCAAGAATGGTAGAGAGCCAAGAACTGTATTTTTTATTTGAGTTTATATATGGACATTATTATTGAACCTCTCAATTAGGAATTAAGTAGGTCACTAACTTTGACCTGAGTGAATTGACGTGAATGGCAGTGGTTGCACTGTTCACAGGGAGCTGACATTAAGCCTGGGCACAAGGGACTTTAGAATTGTAGAAAGTTAGGTTTGGAAGAGACCTCCGGAGGTCATCTAGTCCAACGCCCTGCTCAAAGCAGGACCATCCCCAACTAGATCATTCTAAACAAAGCTTTGTCTAGCCATTTGAAAACCTCCAAGGATGGAGCTTCCATCACCTCTCTGGGTAATCTGTTCCAGTGTTTGACTACCCTCCTAGCACTCCACTTGATACCAGCTGCCAACTAGACATTGAGCCACTGATTATTACTATCTGAGTCTGATGCTCCTGCTAGTCCTTACAGTCCATTCATCCAGCCCATACTTAATTATCTTGCCTGGGGGAATGTTGTGGGAGACTATATCAAAAACTGTGCTAAAATAAAGGTATACCATGTCCACCAGTCTCCCTGCACCCACAGAGCCAGTCATCTCATAGAAGGAAATCAGGTTGTTCAGGCATGACTTACCCTTGGTGAATCCATGCTGACTGTTTCTAATCACCTTTTTGTCCTCCGAGTGCTTAGAAATGGATTCCTTGAGGATCTGCTCCATGATTTTTCAAGGGACTGAGGTAAGGCTGACTGGTCTGTAGTTCCCTGTATCCTCCTTCTTCTCTTTCTTAAATATGGGCATTACATTTCGCCCTTTCCAGTCATCTGGGACCTCTCCTGTTTGCCATGAGTTTTCAAAGATGATGGCCAATGGCTCTGCAACCACATCAGCCAACTCCCTCAGCACCTTTAGGTGCATCCCATCCAGCCCCATGGACTTCTACATGTCCAGCTTTCCTAAGTAGTCTCTAACCTGTTCTTTCACCAAAGCTCACCTCCTACCCAAACCGTGCTGCCCAGTGCAGTAGTCTGGGAGCTGACCTTGCCTGTGAAGATTGAAGCAAAAAAGGCATTGAGCACTTGAGTCTTTTCTGCATCCTTTGTCACAAGTTTGCCTCCCCATTCGGTAAGCAACCCACACTTTCCCTGATCCTCCTTTTCCTACCCACATACTTGTAGAAACCCTTGTTGTTACCCTTCACATTCCTTGGTAGCTGCAACTCCAGTTACACTTTGGCCTTCCTGACTTCACTTCTGCATGCTCAAGCAGTGCTCTGATATTATTCCCTAGTTATTATTCCAAGTTTCCACTTCTTATAAGCTTCCTTTTTGTGACTTTAGTTTAGTAAAGTGTTCCCTGTGAAGCCAAGCTGCCATACTTGCTACTCTTCCTTGCATATCAGAATGGTTTGTTCCTGCATTCTCAGTAAGGCTTCTTTAAAGTACAGCCAGTTCTCCTGGACTCCCCTTTGTTAAGACTGAGGCTGTCTCAGTACAATAACTTCTCTAAACATAACCTCCTTAAGAGACACTGAGGACAGTGAAGTAGGCCCAGAAGCTGGGAATTTACACCAGCGTCATCTGAAGTGGCAAGGGTGGGGTGTTAAGGGGTGGTGGAGCCCAATAAGAAGACTTGCAGGAAGATCTTGTCATCGGTGCAATAACTCCAGCTCCCATTAGATTTGTATTACCATCAAGACGTGGTAGGTGAGAGCACAGCATCAGAGGTAGAAGACTGTGGTATTGCTGAAACTAGCCCAATGGGTCAGGCCCTCCGTATCCCAGGAAGGCAGGGTCCACAGCCATATACAGTGACCAATTTATACCCTGTTACAGACCTCAATGAATTAGTAATAAATAAGGTATTCCCTGATAGAGTACATAGAATATGTTATCATGTATAAGAAAGTGACATTTTTGAAAGATAAACTAATTATTTCCTCATCAGTGAATTAAACAATAACTCTTCCATGCGGTGACTATTTTGCTTAGTTATTAAATGGTTCATTTTCACAGGATCTTTTTTCTTACTATAATCTCCATTACAAAGACCTTATTTTTAAATATCCAACTGTGTGACTACAGATAACAAAACCACATTTTTAAGCTTATTTGCTACTAAATATGTCCCTAAAAGTTTTGCTACTAAGCAGCCTCATAATATAACACATTGAAAAATTGTATAAACCAGGTAACATTTGCTGAAAGTATTAATTGAATTAACTCAGCATCCTTTTATTATGTCAACAAATAGCACATCTGTGAGAAATTGTCCTAGTTTAAAAAAACTGAAAAATTATATCTAAATGTCACTGCATATCAGGTAATTGATAAGTACAAAATAATAACTGGATTAAGTTTCCTATACCTCTAGATGTATAATTTAATAGAGAAGAAAGAATTTCAAATCTGAAAAATCTGGGGGAGAATTACATATAGTTCCCATGAATGCAATTGATGTGCTGCCAATATTTTAACAAAAGGCACCACCAAACTCTCACAGAGCTTATGACCTTTTGAGTAGCTGTGGTATGTGTGTACTCCAGGGACTGAGAGATCTGGGAATCTGTCTAAAAATGCATGGAGTTCAAAATAGCTTGGCAGAAAGGACAAATATAATCTCATTTGGAAAAATCAGGAAATCTTGATTTTTTTTTTTCATATTGCTACTTTCAATATTTTAACTTTGTAAATATTCAAGGTAATCTCAGAGTTCTGGATTTTGGACCATTTAGGTCACCTGTTATATACTTTGGTTGAATTAGGGTGACCTCAACAGTTTTAAATTCTGTGAATGAATGTCACTTCAAATTACAAGACTGCTCATTCCATCGTACATTTCCAGCAGTCTGGCTCATTAGTATTGTGAATGTAAAGAATATCAAAAGAAACTGATAATATTAATCAAATAAGGAGGCCTAATAGAAGTATCAAAAAGTATTTCTAGAAAAAAATTGCTCTTCCTTTAGTATTTAAAATATTGTTAAAGATTAAAATACATTTAAAATATTTATTTTGAGGTTCAATACAAAAAGCACATCATGCTGATTTTTAAATTTTTCAAATAGAAAATTCAGAACACTTAGGTTGTCTTTCTGTATCTTACAACACAAAGATTGAAACATTATGTAGAGAAATTATGAACATCTAATTAACATGAACCATCCTCAGTTGATGTAAATTGGAATGCAATGGAGCTATACTGGTTTACAATACCTAAAATCTGGCCATTTATGTTTACACAAATCTATGACTTTAGCAGGAAAAGATGGGCCAGAATTCTTCCAAGCAGTAACTTCAACCTTCATTCTTTGGTCAGGGAGTATGAGAGACCAACAACCAGTTCATTCAAAACACAAACCCAGCATAAACAAACCTTTCCATGGTAAAGTACCATCCTGAATTTATAAGATTCCACCAAATTCTGAACTATAGACACCCAATCTTCACTGGTTACTGTATTGTGAAGAGCCCTGACATATTTTTGTACAGAAACATAGAAGATGAATGAAAAATTGAGATTCCCATGAATTCTGAAAGGTGCTGCTGATTTATAGGATGCATCTATATGTGCTGATTTAAGGTTCATTAGCCATTTTTAAGGCACATTAAGGGGTCAGGTTTATATGTGTGCGCCCTTAATGCACCGTCAAACTGGTGATTTTAGGCTATTTGTACCTAAATTTGATACCTGCAAAAGTCTGATTTTAGGTGCAAAGGCAGGTACCAAATTTAGGTGCGAATATCTAAAGCGCCTTAATGCATGTGTAAGTGTGCTAAAGCACATCAACATTGTGTATGTTGACTGACTTGGGACTAACTTTAGTCCCAAGTTGGTCCACACATTGTGTTAATGTGCCGTAGTCTGTGCACGTGTAGACATGCACCTAAATCACCTTAATGCACATTAGGCAAATATGCATTAAGTTTAGGCACACATAAAATTATGTGTAGACACACCCATAGAAATATTATTCTGGGTATGGCCATTTAGGGTACATGAAAATTTTGTTTGAAGAAAATACAACTGTTACATTTTAATGGAAAAAAATATCCTTCTAATTGGTAAGATGTAGTTAATGTAGAAAAGTATTAAACTGAACATATAGAAGGGTAACTCTTTTAATGTTTAATATGGGGAACTTTAAGAAGGTCACTGTGTTTTAATGGCAGTAAATTTACCACATGCATAACTGAAGAAACACTAATTTTATAATACCCTTTAAAATATATTAATATTGAATTATTTTGTCCATAATTGAAAATGATGTACCATAAGCTAACAGAATCTGGTTACGATGTGCTGCTCTGTGGTATTCTGATCTTAACATGGCACTTCCTAGTCTTTTTCCCCCTACCAATTAATGTTAAGAGCACAAATAACTTAATGTCTTCTGAGTCATTCTTCTCTTAGTTGTGCCTGACGTCTTCTGTGATCTTATAGAAGTTATGTAAAAACCATTGTCTTACTGGCTTATCTTTTGGAAGCTTGAAATAAGAATGATTTAGGTGGTTTTCAGTCAAATACAACTGTTAACAGCACAAGGCTGCAATACTTTATTGCAGGGGTTGGCAACATTTTTTGACAGAGTGCCAAAACACCTGCAACCTTGACTTATAAGATGTTGGCATGGCAGGGGAGCCACAAGTGGCCCAATCCTTGTTGTGGTAGTGCAGCTCAAGCCCTTTCTCTGCCATCTACCTGGAGGTGTGCATGCACCCACCACTAGCAGAAAGCCAGGCCGGGGCTCTGTGGACCCACTCCTGGCTGCCTGCCACAACCAGCCCAGGCTCTGGTCACACCCCTGCCACCTGACATGGAGCCTGGTCTGCTCACAGCAGAGGAGGCTGCAAGCAGCTGCACTGGGGTCCATGGAGCCCTGGCCTGGCTCGATGCTGGTGACAGGTGCACTCACACCTCGGGGCAGTTGGCAGGGGAGCTGCAAGGGGTCTGAGCCTTGTTGTCAGCACAGCCCTGGCCCCTTCCCTACCATTTGCCCCAACGCATGTGTGCCAAGCCAAATGCCTTCACATGCCACACTCTGGCACATGTGCAGGGGGTTGCCAACCCCTGCTTTATAGGGTATAATTAAAAAAAAATGTTTTTCCCTAAGGTGTATACATCAAAACATTCCTACTCAATTCCTAATCACATAGACATATACAGGTAGTATATTTTAAAATAAATTGTGTTGATGCATAGAAGCCAAGCTATGTTATTCTTGCTTCTCCAACAAAGCCCTGTCAGTATAAATATGCAGGAGGTGTTATCATCAGTTTGTAGATGATATTGGTTTATATGAGAATATTTTTATTCACTTGCATATGTGCTCTCTGGGTTGAGTTGTCTGGGTTAGGGCTTCATATTTCTTTTTTAGTTACTCTATATTTGTCATAATGTAAAGAGCATTATAAGAAAATGATGTGTAAGTTGGAGTCTTTTATGAAAATATTACATGATCTAAGTAAGCTATAGGCCCTGTTCATATTGTCTCCCTGCTGAGACACCAATGAACATCAAGCCTTACGCCTATGTCCTTGGTACACACAAGCACAATAGGCAAACTGATGGCTGGCATGGATCCTGTTCATGCCCCCATTTCTTTGATGTTTAGGTTCTGATTTAAAAATTAGATATTTGAAGAAAACCTTGAAGTTTCAACCTTGGGATGCTTCTTTTAAAACTAAGGGCTAGATCCAGATGTGCAGGCACATACTTTGTGGTGTTGCAAACCTCTTTGCAGTTCCACAAACCACGCACCCAGCATGTTAAAATATGCCCTGCACTGCTAACTTGCAGTGTGGGGTTAAAACTTCCTACCAGGAAATCCTGGTTGCAAAAAAACAAAAACAAAAAAGCCATGAAAGAGCAATGTGATGCACATCACAGGAGTGTGTGCCAGCAGACAAAGAGGCTCAGTCCTCCCAGGAGATGCTCTGGTTGCCAGTCAGTGTCTTCCCTCCTCTAGTTCCATCCTGGCTCCTCTAGCACACTGGGAGCTGGGACAAGGAGGGAAATGGCAGTTTCCCCAAAGCAGGGCATTTTGCTCTGCACCAAAGCACAAGTACAGGGGCATGCACAGTAGCAAAAAGTAGCGGCACTAATTTGCCACTACATTTTTGCCACTACAAGTGCATGCCCCTGCATGTGGGGACATACCCAAGGGGTCCTAGAAATGTTAAACTTGCATAAAGGATTGGAAATTTCATCGAGCCTCCTTCCTGTTGTTCAGTCATGGGAGCTATAACAAGACTTCACCATCACTCCTCCCAATCCTCAGAGATATGTGCCCTTGTGATTTTGTAGAAACCAAGGGCTGCATATTACCTGGGCCTGGCTGACATACTATTCCAAACACACTCCCACTAACTGCTGATCCTAGAATATCACTCAGAAAATGAGCTGGATGTGGACACTCATGGGTAGGGAATTACTAAATTCACAGTGGAAGTGGGCCACATAGTGGCTCTTTTAATCACAGAATCGTAAAAATTAGGGTCGGAAGGGACCTCAGGAGGTCATCTAGTCCAACCCCCTGCTCAAAAGCAGGACCATCCCCAACTAGATTGTCCCAGTCAAAGCTTTGTCTATCCAGGTTTGGAAAACCTCCAAGGATGGAGCTTCCACCACCTCTCTGGGTAACCTGTTCCAGTGTTTTACTACACTCCTAGTGAGAAAATTCTTCCTAAATATCAAACTTAAACTTCCTTTGCTGCAACTTGAGACCATTGCTCCTTGTTCTGTCATCTGCCACCACTGAGAACAGTCTAGCTCCATCCTCTTTCAAACCCCCTCTCAGGTAGTTGAAGGCTGATATTAAATCAGTCTTCTCTTCTGCAGACTAGATAAGACCAGTTCCCTCAGTCTTTCCTCATAAATCATGCCACTTGTGAAAGAACTCCATCCTAGCCTCCTCTCTTAGGTTTTTTTTTTCCTCTTTCCTTTTTCTTTGTCCTTTCACATGTCTGTCAACCTGGTTGCCCCGGGTTACTGTGTAAGTGACCTGGCTCAGGTAAGAGGGTGTGGATCTGACCTCTCCATTGTTCTGAGTTCTGACCTCATGACGTGGGAGCTAGGCTAAGCCAATGTCCCTCCGATAGGTAACACTGATGCTTTTCAAATTGATTGGTTGACATCACATAACACCTGTCCCTGACTAGATTCAGGTGATGAGGCCAGTAGTGCTATTTAAGAGGGTCCCTCCAGGAAGAAGGGAGGCAGGCATTTTAAAACGCACACACACACAAGCATGGACCTTCACAGCTCTCTCTGATTGGATGTGTAAGCGAGTAACTTTCATAGATTTCGTAGACATTAGGGCTGGAAAGGACCTTGGAAGATCATTGAGTCCAGCCCCAGGGGCATGAAGTTAGTACTCCAGCTGAGGCCTCACCAAGGCTGAGTACAGCGAGAGGATGACATCCTGAGATTTTCTTGAGAAGCATCCGTGGATGCAAGCCAGAGTTTTACAAGCTGTGACGTTGCATTGGTGGCTCATGTTCTTCTTGGGGCCAATAATGAACTCCAAGTCCTTTTTGGCCTTGGTGCTAGCGAGCGTAGCACTGCTGAGCCTATTAGCATGATGTGAATTTCTTTTCCCAAAGTGGAGTACCTTGCATTTATCCATATTGAATGTTATCAGGTTTTTATCCACCCACTTTCTAAGCATCCTCTGTCCACTTTCTAAGCCTATCAAGGTCAGCCTGGATCACCAGCCTATCCTTGGGTGTGGACGCTCTACCCCAAAGTTTGGTGATAGGCAAACACCAGTGTCTACATCATTAATAAAGATATTAAAGAGTGCAGGTGCAAGGACAGAGCCTTGGGGGACACCACTGGTCATGGAGCACCATGAAGATTCACTTCCATCAACTACCACTCTCTGGGTCCGACGTTGGAGCCAATTCCCCAGCCATCGGACTGTTATGTAGCCGAGGCCACAGTTGGCCAATTTTTCCATGAAGAGATCATAGGACATCAGATCAAAGGCTTTTTTAAAGTCCAGATATATGGTGTCAATCTCTTCTCCCTTTTCCAGATCATACAAGGCAATGTCACCTGGTCATAGAAGGAAATGAGAGTATCAGGCAGGACCTACCTGCAACAAACCCATGCTGACTGTCCTTCAGGATGTTGCCATCAGCCAGCTTGTGAAGAATGGTCTCTGATATTTTTTTCCAAAATCTTCCCAGAGATTGAGGTTGGGCTGATTTGGTCTATAGTTCCCCGGATCTACCTTCCTCCCTTTCTTGAAGATAGGCACCACATTGGCCTTCTTCCCATCTTTGGGTACTTCACCTGAGCACCATGAGTTCTCAAATATCCTTGCCAGTAGGCTATGATGTCTGCCAGCTCCTTAAGTACTCTGGGGTGCAATCTGTCAGGACCAGCTGACTTGAAGGTGTCCAGCCTCTCAAGGTGTTCCTTTACAAGGTCTACACCAGTGTTGGGTATAAATTCACCCTCACCCTGGCTGTCCCACATCATGTTAGGCAGGGCAGTCCCTTTGGTTGGTGAAAAACTGATGCAAAGTGCCCATTAAGCAAATTGGCTTTCTCCTTGATACATGTTGCCAGTTGGAGTTCACTTGCAGTTTTGGCATTCCTGTTTTGCTCCCTACAGGTATGGACCAGTGCAGAATACTCCTCCTTAGTGGTGATTCCTGTCTTCCATCCTTTATAAGCCTCTCTTTTTAGACATAGGAAGTCCATGAGTTCCCTGCTGAGCAAAGGGGGATGCTGTGCCCTTTTGCTACTTTTCCTCCAAGATGGAATGGACATCCCTTGTGCTTTCAGGATTGCTCTCTTAAGGAACAACCATTAATCTTAGACTCTCCTCCCTGTTGAGTCATGGCCCCTAAGAGCCTTGACAACAAGCCTCCTGAGCTTATCAAAGTCAACTTTCCTATAGCTGAGGACTTCTGCATTGCTGATTGACTTGGCAGCTTTGCAATGGATAACTTACCAGAAACTTAACTAGGAACTTAGTTTAATGTACTCTAGTTGCATATCGAAAGACTACCAAGCTGCTGCTGATTGCTCAGGGTTACTCTTTTGATACTTCTCTGACTTGTACTCCTCCCCATGCCTACCCTCTGTACCCAGTAAAGCTATCCTTTATAGCCAGCCTTGTTGTACATGCTTGAGAGGGATGGGGCAGGCCTTTTTTGCTTCCTTGGCTCAGTGGACTAAGGGAGGCTACTTTCTATGCTTCAGGCTATAAGAAGCACCCAGATATATCCTGATGGGGTTAAGCAATCCCTAGGTCTACAGGGTCCAGCCAAAGACCTGAGTCTGGGTGGCAGCACTACCCTAGGCTTGCATGTGTGCTCCAGAAGGGGGTTGGCCAAATGTAGGTGGCCCAGGAGAGGTACTTAAAGCTTGGTTTGTGGTGGGGTGCAGTAAGGTGGGTGGTTGAGCACAGGAGCACCCGCTACTGGCCTGCCACACCCCCAGCCCCATCACCATTTTTGTTGCCCTCAGCTTTACTCTCTCCAATTTGTCCACATCCTTTCTGTAGCGAGGAGCTCAAAACTGGACACAGTACTTCAGATATGGCCTCACCAGTCCTGAATACAGGGGAATAATCACTTTTCTTGATCTACTGGCAACACACCTACCAATGCAGCCCAGTATGCTGTTAGCCTTGTTGCCAACAAGGGCCCACTGTTGGCTTATATTCAGCTTATTGTTCACTGTTATCCCCAAGTCCTTTTCTGCAGAGCTGCTGCCTAGCCACTCAGCCCCAAGCTTGTTCTGGTACATGGGGTTGTTTCACCCTAAGTGCAGGACTTTGTATTTGTCCTCGTCAAACCTCATGAGATTACTTTTGATCCAATCCTCCAATTTGTCTAGGTTACTCTGAATCCTATCCCTAACTTCCAGCTACTTCCCACAACTTGGTGTCATCTGTAGACTTGCTGAGGTTGCACTCTATGCCATCTTTCAGGTTATGGATGAAAACATTGAACAACACTGGCCTTAGGACCAACCCCTGGGGCACTCCACTTGATACCAGTTGCCAACTAGACATCAAGCCATTGATTACTACTGTCTGAGCCTGATGCTCCAGCCTGTTTTCTATCCACCTCACAGTCCATTCATCCAGTCCATACTTCCTTAGCTTGCCTGGGACAGAATGTTGTGGGAGACCACATCAAAAACTTTGCTAACATCAATGTACACCACATACACTGGTCTCCACACGTCTGCAGTGTCAGTCATTTCTTCATAGAAGGCAATCAGGTTGGTCAGGCATGACTTGCCCCTGGTGAATTCATACTGACTGTTTCTAATGACCTTTTTCTCCTCCAAGTGCTTAGAAATGGATTCCTACTTTAATCTTGCAGGTTCCCCTGTGTGTCCCCCTGCCGATTGGCAGAGGGGTCCTGTCACTCACTCCTCATTGTGGGGGGGCAAAAACTGCAGTTTTAAATATGGCGCCATTTTTTAATTGTTTACTTTTAGGCCAGTTTTTTTACAGACCATCCATGCATTTATGGACAGCTGGCAACCCTGCCATGGATCTAAGTCCACTTCCATATGCATGGATCTTGAGCTTTGTAAAGGACCAATGAGGTGAGTTCTAGGAAAAGAAATATGGTGGCACAAGCACTCACTTTTTTGCATTAATTGACCATGCTTTTGTCCTCTCTATCCATACAAGTGGAATAGATATTTTGACTCATAGTTGTTTTGGGGATATGTTATAAACGACATCAAACACAGATGGGAAATTATTCCAGAGTTATTACCCTCTGCTTAAATGAAAGTGTTATGTCATTGTTGCCAACATTAATTAGAAAGAATATATTTAAACTGGATTAAAATCTTTTCTTTTCCAAACACAAAAGCTATGTATAAAATTTTAATCTATCAGGATTTTTAGAAGCAAACAACAGATATAACATCTACATAATAATTTGTGCTTTAAAAGTAATGGTTTTCCTCAGCAAGTTTAAATTTATCACAGTCCTATTCGTGTTTTATGGTGTGTTTGATTGTTTTATATTTTATAAATGCTTTTTAAATTATTAAACCCATGAATAAAATAAGGATGAAGTAATAGGGTGCTTTTATCAAAAATCAAAGGGATAAGACAGAAATTGAAAATAATTTATGGCATTTTGTGCGCCAGACAATCTAATCTTTCATCACAGAAAAAGGGAGAGAGAGAGAAATTCTTTTTTGTATCGTTTTGGGGGGAAAAACCAAATTCAGGCCTTTTGAATGTGTTTATCAAAAAGTGAAGTCAACTCACTATAAGCATTTTTAACCTAATTTAACCACCAAACATACTGCAGATTCCATCTGTATTTGAAAAAAGTCAGCTGTGCTAAGAACTTGCCTCTTATCTCTGCATCAAAGTACAAATCCAGTTAATTTTCTAATAATCTAGAAACACAATGAAAGTCCATTTGTAAGTGGATTCTATAGCTAGGTTTATATAAAACACTTTAAGGTTCATTCATAATACTCCATTTCTATCTATGTCTGTGCTCTAGATTAGAGCTGGAAAGGTGTTCATTTTCCCATGCCCCAGAATGTTCTGTGATTTCAAATTTTTTCTCATTTCACATGGATATGAAATTAAGTTCTTTTTGAATGTTTTCATAAACAACCAAAGACAATTCCCCACTGTCTCAGAACAGACAAAAGGCTGATGGTCATGCCCTCACATGAGATATGAAAAAAATATATTCAAGCCCTTACTCCCCTTAATGTAAATGATTGCCTTAACTAAGCTTTGAGATTTTTCAGTCAATTGTTTTCAATCTCTGTTGCTATTGCTGAAGCCGTACCACTTAAATATTTCATTGCTGCAGGTGCATGAGCACAAATTTCCAGCATCCCAGGTGAGTGCTCTAACCATTGGGAAAATAAAATCAGTCATTGTCTGGTCCAACAGAACTTAATAATGTTACATATTAGAAGAGCGACAAGAGAAAAAATTAGAAGACATAGCTAGGCGACCAGATAGTAAGGGAATTCTTGTGAGAGATGGGAGACCAAGATTCATATTTCTGTTTCAAATTAGAAAGAGCAGGGACTTGCACCTGGGCTACCAGCCACTTTGCTATTTCTTTCTTTTCCTTAATGTCCTCACTTTAACTAGAAATTCCATCCTGGACCTTATAATAGTTTCCCAATGACAGTTTTATTGAAACTAGTAGGATCCTATGAACAGTTTTGGCAAATTCACAAAAATCCTTTGGTCAGAAAATTCCTGACCATCCCTATTCCTAATGACCTGTCTATTTTATTCACAGCTTGATGCCAATGATGTCATGTCTTTTATCTACTGAGTTACCAAGATAATACTGGAGAAAAGAAAGGTTACCTCTAAGTCTTGAATGCCTACTGTATATCAAAAAGGAAGAAATTAAAGTACCACCCTCAAATAGATCCTCCATAAAATGACCTAAGATGGGTTTGCTAGGTTACTACGTAATTTTTTAACTTTAAAATAAAGACCTGCACAGTATGCACTGAAAATTTCCTTTCTCGTGTTTTTAACTCAAAAGGAAGTCGAAAGCATTTCACACACTCTGTCACTATGCCTTTTATAAACGAAATAATTTAAAACTTTTATTTACATCTTATTTTAAATGAATGTGCTTTACAGAGGGCCTTTCACATTGGAACAAACAGATAATATTTTATAAGGATAGTAAAACATTGCAGATAATTCTGTGCAGAAGTATTTTTCTTTTTATGTTACTGTATAGTAGTAGTCTCAAATGCTCTGATTTACGATGGTACCACAAGAAGAATGCTAGCAGTCATTGTTACAGAATACTGAAGAATGCATTTTTACCAGATCATCACGGTACATTTAGTATCCTTAAAGTCCTGCTTTCTAACAATCATCATATTTCTAGTGATGCTTCAGCACAGAGGATGCATTCGAGCAGAACTGGCCTTAGGGGTGGGTGATGACCCAGGGTGCCATAGTCAGGGGGGCACAGAACATGAAAATACAAGAACAATGTGAGCAGCCTATGTTTACAGCAGCACTCTCCCCTCTCCTGCCAGCTGATTCCCACCCCAGGCAGGAGGAACAGTGTCTAGCTCAGCTTGCCACCCACCTCCAGCCTCTGCTCAAGCAAAGCCAGGCTGAGCATGTGTGGGTCAGGTGGTGCCTACTTCCATCTGCCCACCTTACTCCCACACAGCAGCAGCAGTGCCTATCTGGTGCACCATGCCACTTCACCTCTCTGCCAGACTGCACTTTGTGCCCCTGCCTGCAGAAACATTTTTGATTGGGGCGTGGGAGTGTGTGTGGGAAAGGCACCAAAATACAAATTCACCCAGGGCACCATTTTCCCTAAGACCAGCTCTACATTCAAGCATTGCATTTCTACAGGTGGAATTGGTATACAAGCATTCAAGCAATTTCTAGCAGACCAAAAATGGCCACCTCATTTGACATGGTAGAAGTCATCTTCAGTGGAGTTTCTACCAGAAGAACAAATCCTTATACATTTACCTTATTGACAGAAGTTCCTGTGCTGTCCTCTGGCATCACAGTATGCATGCCTCTACTGCCCACCTTCTTCCCCTCCCCTAATGCTCAGAGACAGTCTGTGATTTGGCCAGACTCATTACTCCAGTTGAGTCACAGATCAAATCTCCTTTACCCCCTCCCCATCAGTTTTGGGGATGGTAAAACCCCAAGCTGTGCAGGTTACAATGCTCCCCTGCCCCCCGCCCCCAAGGAGCCCCTGAGCTTTAAATGCTGTCCCTGCCAAACAGCTGGACATGTGCTTTGGGAACCCCTGGCTGGGTGCCATTGCTTGTCCATTGTTTTACTGGTAGTGTTTCCAACCCTTAAACTGAACAGCTAAAGTTTTACTGGTTCATTTGAACACTTGTGTGCACTAATAGAGACAGGTGTGGAGAGAAGAATATTTGGCCTGTTGACCATTTATTTCAGTAAACTGATTATTATTATTATTATTATTTGGTTGTTGTAGCACCAAGAAATGTTGGTAAAACACATTGCTGCCCTTGAATCAAGGCCCTTACCATTGAAATTAAGATGATGATCTATTTGTATAGACTATAAGGACATTCCACACACTGGGAACTGGGAGGATTAGGAAAGGTCTTAGTTGCAGAAATATGATTACACAGTTATTCATTTTGGTCATATTTGAACCTTCTGTGAGGTGATTTAGTACTGATCTACAACAGCCCCAAATTTCATAGTTCTTTTTTAAGTAATAACATACTAATCTTTAATAGGCAATGCTGCAGAAGTGAGTATGTCTAGAAGCAATTTGATTAAGGTGAGGCTGAAAAGATTTGGAATAGCTTTCATGCATAGGAGGTAGCACAGAAGAAGGCCTTTGGGAGAAGGAGATAAAAGGGGTATCGAAGCTGGCATAGCTGGCAGAGAGAATGAGAGGAATGCAAAAGAAGACCAGATCAGAGGAGTAGCAGGGCTGCTTGCTGTCAGGCCCAGAAAGCAAGGACAAGTTTGAAGTTAATGCTCAGTGAAATGATTCAAAGAGGAGCTGAGATGGTCAGAGTTATGAATGAGATGCAGGATTTTGGCAGTAGGACTTTGTCCAAGGCCAGATTTGTATCACTGAAATAACTCAGATATTATTTTAACGTTCACCAGAACAGGTACATAAGACACAGTCTATGGAATCTTTGGAGACAATTTATTTTTATAAGTTGCTGGTTTTTTAAATTTCATATCAATCTATCATTTTTAGCAAGCTGATTTTTTCTTTATTTGTAGCATTCTAGAATAGTATGGCAGGCAATGACTATAATATTAGCTCATTTGATGAGATATACCTTTAAAATGGGTTTTTGTTTTTCTGTTTTATTTAAAAGCTGTATCTTGTATATAGTGGGCATGTTTATGTGCAAATGCTTTGGGGTAGGTTTACTCTAGAATAATCCCACCTTGGGCAGGCATCTACAAGTGCAGGGAAGTGGGAGCAGATTTTCTGCCCATGGCAGCAGTTTGCTTCCACCCCCACTGGCTCTGCAATGGACCCCTGCAGCAGCCAGGGAGAACTCTAGGCTCCCCCTGGGTGCTAGTCCAGGGGCTGGCAGGGAGCCCCCCTGGTGGGGGCTGGGAAACTGCTCCTTACCCTTGGGAGCAGCCTGCTGCTGGGGCAGGCTCTGCCACCAGAACCGGGAGGGGACAATGTCCCTTGCTCCTGCTCCACTATTGCTGGGAGGTCTCTGCTGCTGGGCAGGGTGACATTTTAGGGTCACCATATTTCCAGGTCTAAATAAGAGGATAACTGTGGGGGAGCAGGCAGGGGGAATATGATGTGGGGGGAGGGAGTGACATGCCAGTGCTCTGCTCCTGCCCATTCTGTTGCCCGTCACTGACAAGCCACACCCCCACCCCTCCAGCCCTTCTGCTGCCCCTCACTCTGGACCCACTGACCCCAGCTCTCCCCCTCACTCCCAAACCACAGTACCTTGCCCCTACCTCTTGCTAGTGCCCCTCTTTCCTAACCTGCAGCCCCTTGGCACTGCCAGTGCCCTGCACACCCAACCCACAGTCACCCATCCCAATCCCCATGCCCCTTACTCCTGATCTGCAGCCCCCTACAAGCTCTGGTGGTGCCCCTCACTCCCAACTCACAGACCCCTACACCTCTCAGCCCTGCTACCAAAGCAGCTCCCACATTGCACATGCACCATATCTCTCTCTCTCTCTCCCCACCTGGTTGCCTATGGGGGGAGCACATGACCCCCAGCACCCAATCACCTTGCCCAGTGCTCTCAGCCCTAAGCAGCCAGCCTGGGAAAGCAGAAAACTTGGACATTTGCTCTTATGTTAAAAACCCACCCAGATACAGAACAGGGGTCCAAAAAAGAGGACATGTCTGGGGAAACCCAAATGTATGGTAACCCTAGACATAGTCCCCACCTGGGATCCAATGGCGGAGCCTGCTCCAGCAGCAGGCACCTCCTGGGGGCATGGAGCAATCTCCCACCCCCTGCTGACCAGGAGCACATTTGCTCCCAGTTGGCTGTCTACACGTGCCATACTGCACAGTAATTACTCCCGAGTAAATTTGTTACTTTGCTACAGGTAGCAAATATACTTGCAATTAGAGCAAATTACTACACAGTAAGCATTTGTACATGTAGACAGTGATGCTTACTGTGCAGTAATTTGTTCTGATCTTGAGTAAAGATTTTTAAAAATCCTTTGTCCAAACCTATTTTTGACAGGAAATTGGGCATTCTCATGTAATGATTTTTTCATTAATGGAAAAAATTTGGTTTCCTGAGAAAATATTGACTTCTTGTGGACAGAAAAATATCTAAATACTGAATTTTTCTTTGGCCAATGAAGAAACCTTTGCTTTGGCTAAATACCCCCTCTTCCCACTCCCTCACCCTTCCAAAAAAAACCCCCAAAAAACTTCTCAGAATTTTTTTAGCTAAATAGCTTTCAGTTTTCAGTGAAAAGTAGAAAATCCACTAGCCAAGACTTTTCTGGCCATATATAGCTTCTGTATAATGCATACAGATATCAGCTTAGACAGGACCCATCAAATAAAAACCCACTAAATTAGAATATTTATGATGGAATGCTTGTGTCCAGCAGTTTATTCAATGAACATTTTTATTTCAGAGAATTATTGGGGAAAAAATACTGTGGCACACAAGGGGGAGGAGAACACAATGCCTAAGTGTGGCATTAAGGTCTGAGCTTGGAAACATGTTAAAGATCTATTATTTCATTGGGACTTGTTGTTCTCAGTACCAACTAGAACCTGCCTCTACTTGGTGGATGACTGGCAGGTTATTTTAAGGCAATACAGATGCTTCTATCTAATTGAATAAAAAACCTATTTGTTTAAAAAGACTTTCTATTGCCCCCTCCAGTTTTGGTACAGCAGTGAAGTGTAGCGATGTTAAATAAGAACACGCACTTTCCATTTGTTTTGCCTTTTCATCTAAATCCAGAACTTAATCATTTTAGTAGAGGTAAGCTTTCCCTCTCCCCAGAGTCCTTAAGTAATTTTTGGATTAAACAGCCGTACTTAGTTTTTTCCTGTAAGCAGTGTCACTCCACACTCAGCTTAATTATGGCTTGTTTGGGTAAGCTTCTGTGTAATGTCAAGTTTTCCCAAATGGCCTTAGAAGGTCAGAAAAGGTCTGCTGTTAACACTTTCCACAACAACTGAAAGGCTTTCCTTGTTTAAACAACAGCCAGGGGAAAACACAATTAGATAAAATTACCTAATTCTTCTTCTTGTAAAATCCAATAGTAGCTGTCAAAATGGAGAATAGAAAAGGTTACTAGTTTTAGAAAGATGTTTCTTCTGAGAACAATGCTTATATAATCTATTGCCCTTGCCTAGCTACCTCATGTACTAATAAGTAGTAAAATGCATTAGTTGTAGCATGTTATGAAGAATCATCTAGATGAAAAGATTTATATGCCCCAGAAACACCAAGCAGGGTTTTCTTTCAAAAGAACATAGAAAGAGACATACTGGAAGAGAGAAACAATCTATACATTCAAGTATCTTTACTGTGGAAGGTTCAAGAAACTTTATACTTAGGAATATACATATTGTAATGCTGATCAGACTCATGATCTGTTTAGTTTAGTATGTGGTCTGTAATAGTAGTGAACCCAGATGTTTCAGAATGTAGGACAAAACTGTTAACTACAAATAGTTAGAGATTGGCTTAGGCCATAAGCACAATGATTATAACTCTAAAGAATTGGTGGGCAATTTCTAGACAAATAGTAAATTTGCCAAAAAATGGAGTTTTTCCAAGAAAAAGAGGCGGAGAGATTAAAAAACATTGAGACATTTGAAATAGTTACACTTTTAATTGAAGCATTTTAGAAATGAAACATAGTGACTTTCCATTTCAGATGTAATATTTTGCATAAAAAATCCTTTAACTCAAATGAAAAAAGTTACCCCTGAAATGAAAAAAAAAAATTAGGAAGAAACTTACCAAAATATTTTGGGGTGACCCAAAGCTAAGGTTGATATGGTATGTCATTATAAAACATTAAAAAATGTCTATTTCAATTCAACCTGAAATATTTTTTCCCCTAATTTTTATTTGGTTTGGCCACAAAGCCAGAACATTCATTGTTCACTCTGCTCTTCTCTCTCTCTCTCTCTCTCTCTTTTTCCAAATAAAGGTTGGTCCCTTTTCAAATTTTGATGAATTTTTCACCTCAGTAACATCTTGTTTATAATTCTAAAGTTTGTAATAACAACCCCTTGTTCCTGTATTATGCAACAAAGAGAACAGAAACTTTTCATCTACCTTCTATAAACTATTACTACTGTGCTCCCTTTAACCAGGACCCTTCCAATTTATCTAGGGGAAACATTCTCAGTCTTTTATTAAAGCTTTCCTCATACCCTAATTGTTTTTCTATTGTTGCTCTTAGAACCCACCTTGCTACACTCCTTTAATAAACAATGTATGTAGTTTGCCCTTTGGAGAAGTATCTTTCTAACCACAGTTGTTATAGTATATCTTTTAAAGCCCGAGGTGTTTATACTCCCTTTAAACTTTTTGCTGTTTAATGTAACTGTGGGTGCTCTCATTATCCACACCTATTACAAATCTCTTTTGGAATCCTACTAAGGTTTTGTCCACTATGACAGCTTTCAACAATGAGTTTATGAGTGTATTATATTTTTCCTTTAAAGGGTATTTTCTTTCATTAGTTTAAATTTGTTGCCTTTCATGGAGCTTTCACTTGCTTTTCCATTAGCGGAGAGTACATTGATTTACCTGGTTCCTATCAATCACTATTTTATAAATCTCTATTGTGCCTTCCTAGGCCATGTCTAAATAATCACCTTACCAAACTGAGGACTAATGCTGTGAAATGAGGTGCACTTGCTCAGCCTGTACCAAAATAGACAAGTGTCCCAAGACAGAGGACCTGAGGAAAGCATTTGGGTGCATGCTTTTGATCCCTGTAAACCAGGCTTGTCCAACATACAGCCCGTGGGCCACCATGCGGCCCTCCAAGCTGTTTTCTGAGACCTGAGGTCCTGCAATGGGAAACAAAAGTAAACACTGTACTTTCGTTTTGGGGGGGGGGG
>NW_017728995.1:39096978-39100473 GCF_001723915.1 Gavialis gangeticus
AGTTCATGATCCGGACCCACATTCAAAAAGGTTGGACACCCCTGCTCTAAACCATCTACTAATGGCTTGAGCTTGGCTTGGGTTTGGCTTGGGCTTGATCATGAGCAGAGCTAGTGGGCACAATTCAACAGCTCCTCAGGAAGGTGGTATAGATATGGCTTTAGCCATCTCTTCTCTAAACTAAACAGAACTACTCTATTCAATCTGCCTTCCAAGAGAAGCTTTTCTAGGCCTGTAACACTTTTGTACCCTGTGTTTGGATCTATTCTTTTTCTGATCTATTTGTTTTTGAAAAAAATGTGACTAGGGATGACCATAATACTCCAATTAAGGACATATGATTGATTTTTTTTACAATGGTATTAAATTATTTTTGGTCCCATCTTTAATCCTTTAATATTTGCAGTTTCTTTCACTCTTCTTTTTATATGATTTATTTATTTAAGATACAATTGCAGCTGCCAAGCACAGATCTGAAACAGGGTCACTGCAGTGTAGAACTGCATCAAGGGAAGCCCCAAATCAGATTAATTAATTTTCTCCCCAGTGCTCTGCAGTGGGAGGGTGGGGGCAAACTGGAAGCCCTAATGCTACTGACCAGTGCAGAAAGAAAGGCAGAGCTAGAGTTCTGCCTGCTTTCTAATCTTCCATGGCATGCTGCTTCCCATGGGGAGTATAAAAATATAATATAATAATATATAAAAGGAATCTCTGGGCTCCTTACAAGTGCAGAGGCTGTAAATGAACCCATCACTTATGAAAACTATGCTGTAAAGAACTTTGCTGTAAGAAACTTACCACAAACTGATCCTTAATCATTTGTATTTTATTCCTGTTTGTCCATGCATGTATCTGGTAATTTCTAACAGTTTCAATAATTACTGCAATAACTTATCAATTTACCAACTTTAAAAGATTCAGTGCTTGTGAAACAGGCCAACTGGATAGCAAAGAAAGTGGAAGGCCTAACTGAACAGTGATACCATAGGTCTCAAAGATTCAAGCTCTCCCTCTGTTAGACTACACACGCATCTCAGCCCTGAGGCAGAGGAACCATTTCTAAGTGATAGTATCATTCAGTCTCCATGTTCAAGCAATTCTTGCCTCTTTCCTGAGATCTCAGAGTGCTAGTTGTGAACATATTTTTGTGGTATCAACACCTGCTTACAAGGAACAAGGCTAAACCTACCAACTGATTTTATATATGCCACTGAACACCTGTCAAATGGCAATAACTTTAATTTACTCTCAACCTACAGACCTATGCCAGATAGCAGCTCATGACCCAGAGGGGCAAAACTTCATATCCCATTTCTAATCCCTTGAGCCATCCGTTCCTCTGTAGTTGTTTCTCTGGTTTTCTAAAGACTTCTACATGTGTTAAACAAAGCAAGATGAAAAATAGTGTGTGGATGTAAAACCCTCAAATACTCATTTGGCAGACTTAAATATTGTAACTTAAAAGGAAAAATAACATATTGCTCACTAGCATTGATAAAGCCAGCTCTACAGAAAACTCGAGTCATAGGCTATAGAAATGTTATATTCTCATGTTTTAAGCTGAGACATTGTGAACAAAAAGAGAACACGAGAGATTTTTGGCAGGATATTGGCAAATTAGTTGCCATTCTTTAGTACTAGGAAGGAACATGTGGGTGATAGGGATTCTAAGGCATTTCATTGTAAATTAATATAAAAATCGGCCTAAAAATCCTACACACCATCTGCCTCCATATTCTGTATCACAATCCATTATTGTTTAACTTGGCTTTTATTTAGAAGTTTCAAGTTAAACTTAGTTCAATATCAAGAGACTCTTCACTTTTTTCCTATTGGGTGTTTTGTGTGTGAAATTCTACAACTGGCTTTAGTTTAAACTTTTTCGAATTGACAAGCTGAATGTTTATGCTATTACTTATCCATTGCTCATGTCAAGTCATTAGAAGGTACTGTATCCTAAATTTGATTTTCTTGTTTCAGGTGAAAAGATACACCTGTATGCAATTGCCTATTTATCTGCAATTGACAGTATTTTACTTTAATTTTTTATGCATAGATACACGTATCTATGCAAACATTTCACTACTTGTAAAACCACAAACCATCAAACAATTGATTTTGACAATGTAGAATGTTGCAAAGCTCTAGATTTTTAGGGATTATCAATAGCATAATCAGGGTCAATAATTGTCTTAGACCAGGATGTATTATCATGAAAGCATATAAAAGAACTGTAGATATTTTATACTCAAAGCAAATGCAACAAACATCTATTGGGAGCTGTCATCATCACCAGAAAGAAAGAATGTCAAGATTAGGTCAATGCATTCAACCAACTTTCATGAGAGGAAAGAAATTTTCCAAAGAACACTTTCTTTCTGCTTAGAAGAAAACACATTTATAGTGCTGAGGAGAGGGGAGCAGAACCTAAGGATAACATTGGTTTTTCCTAAGTTGTTCATTTACTGAATTTTATCTGCAAGAGGTCAAATTCTTGAATCATTGCCACCTTGCATTGTGTTTACTGATGTCACGCCCATACAAAGTAGAAGTGCTGCTGCTGCAGTGGAAGTGAGAGACTTCTGAAATGGTAGCTTTTTTAATCCTACATTCAACAGGTGTAAATTACTACACTAGGAGCAACTTAGTAGAGAATCAGGACCATGACTGGCAGCACCTGGGCGCACAATGCAGCAGTCTTAGGGATCCAGGAGGCTGTGGCACAAGGGAATCTAAGAAAAACCACCCAAAAGGGCAAATGCACTTGTAGGCACGAGTCAGGCCTCTGCTCACTCAAGTTGACCATGCTTATTTACCTGTGGCTGCGTATGAATATTTTGGTCTATGTATCAAAATCCTTTTATATTTCTAAATCTGAAACTAGAACATAAGGAAGTCCTTTCAGAGCTTTGCAGTTACATATGGAACATCAACTAACCTTTTCCTGTACTCTCTGCGGAACGGCTCTAGAGCAACTCACAGTTGCTATCTGTGAAGCAAAGTACACAAATGGGAAGGAACTAAGTGGAAATCATAGCTCCACTCCCTCCTTTTCCTCATACCTGTCTGCAAAATAAGGCTAGCAAGATGTGGTGGAAAATTCAGTCTCTTGAAGCAGCCTCTGGAGAGGTAAACCTGTCTGAGGCAGTGTAAGACTGCATTGGCTCATACTCAGTGAGACACAGTGCTGCAACCTGGGCTTTCAATTGTAAATCAATACAAAAGACATGATCTCTGTAAAATAATGATAACCAGAAGAATTTGTGAAACATATAACATGTTGAATCAGCCTTATGCCAAAGGGATCCTCAGTTCAATCTATCTGTTGGGCTGGGCTGGGAATGCTGCAATCAGATCTGGACAGGTTACAGAAGTGGGTGGATTAGAATAGGATGGGTTTCAACACTGACAAGTGCAAGGTGATGCACCTGGGGAGGAAGAACCAGCAGTAACACCTACAGGCTGGGGAACTCCCCTCTCACCAGCACAGAGGCA
>NW_017728995.1:39105473-39109507 GCF_001723915.1 Gavialis gangeticus
AATAGACACAAACGCCTTTGTGGAGGCAGCAGAAGCTTTATGACCTCAGTTTTTGGCCAAGTTTATAGTGGAAATCTATACAACCTTTCTAATTAGAGAATGACCTTTTCAATAAAGAAAACAGGCAATTTTCCTTATCTGTAAAGATTATTCCTTTTGATGGACAAGGTCAGTATCTAATTGCTCTCCCTTAACTTCTGTTTTTTCTTGCTGTTAGCAATGTAACTGTTATTCTATCTCTGCTGGCCTACTTCTGAAAGGTGATCCCATTTGAGGACTGACTGGTAATCTTTATACTTTACACTTTGTAGATAAAAGCATGAGTTTCCTTTATTTAGTTAATTAATTTGATTCCATCTAGGCTTCTCTCACTTTTAAGGTTTTAAATATATTATTATAACTGCTATGGCATTCATGGTGAGAGAAGTGAAAAGGAAATCCAGAAGAATTTGGATTAGAACTCAGCATTTCTGAACGTTCATTGCCTACTTGTATATGTTCAAGTGTGATGAAAACTGACCATTTGATAAGAGATTGACCTTGTCCATTCAAGGTATTTGATATATGTGTTTAAAGCAGAGAGTCTCTTAAGACTTTTCCTTGCAGGCAAGCAGTGACAGCTAGATCTTCCAGCAACAGCCATGCAGAATCAGCCACTCAATGGTGTAGTGTCATATGTGGAAGTAAGGTACCTCTCCCAGAAACCAATTTAATTATGTCTGATGTGTGTGAGGAAAAATGTATAGAGAATTTTGAACATTTTTACTCTTGTTAGTCATTCAAGATGATAATGGGAGACGTGTCCCACTACTACAGTATGAGACAAGGTAAATTTTTGACACATTGCCAGACACAGTAGGTTGTAACGACTACAGTGGCTAGCTATTTCCTTCCAGAGTGAAAAGCTGAATAAAGAGCTACCAAAAAACAAAAGCAGGACAAAGGAGAAAGCACATGGACAAATATTATTTGTGTCTATTTCTGTTTGCTTTAGCATGTGAACTTTCAGATGTAAATACAATAAAGGAAAAATAAAAATGTGAACAGAACAAAGTTGTCTGTCAACATGACTTCTATGACAGATTTCCTTGCTGTTCAGCAATGATTCTAATTCAATTGCTGGCTGCTGTGAAAGAGATGAGATGCCAGAAGCAGACGCTCTGCAAACCAGAACAAAAAATAATTACTACTAGAAATGTACTGCAAACAATTCCCTTGAAAATACAGTTACATTGTTCTCCTAGCTTGCCTCCCCCCCAAATATTTTTTTCCTAATTACCACACTGAAACATTACAGCAGTTTAGAATGCTACACACAATGACATCAGCAGTGTTCACGTTGTTATAGATGTCCTGATTACATTATATTCAGGAGATTTACAAATATCATTTTGCTAAAAATCTATCTTGAACAAATAAAGAAAGAGGAGAAAAATAGAGGGAATTATAGTATGTCTGGGATGGAGGATGCTTTGTATTGCCTTTTTTTTTGGAGGTTTGTTTTTTTTGTTCTATAATCAATCAAAATTTGAGCATGTTCTGGATACATTTTATTTTTGCTGGCAATAATATCTTACATGCTGTTATGTAATTGGGCATAATTTAAAGTCACAAAAACAGACACATTGGAATACTCTGGCTGTTTTCCAGCATTCTGATTACACAAAACATGTATAAACATGGCTTTAGCAAGGGATCTGACCTAGCATTTATAATACAGTAGCAACAAATGCATAAGCTGAAATTTCTCATACTTAATTATAGCAATAATGGAGCAACTGTTTTTCTTATATGTACACATATGTATGCACACAAAAATGTATATGGGATAAATGAAGTAACTGGGTCTGATCCTCTACTGTACCAATCACTATAAAGCCATTTACCTGGGCTAAAACAATATCAGATGAGAGGGAGTTACACCTGTCTTCTACAAGGTAAATGGCTTCATAAAATGCAAGACAATGAAGAAGCAGAACCTTTATTCTTACCTTCACAAGAATTGCTCTTTCTTTGGCCCAGCATGATTGACTGAGTAGACCACCAGAACACCACTGATCTACCATCATAACTGCAGTAAAAGCTTTCTTATTTGGCATTTTACTAACTGGAATTCCAATATCCCCCAATATGAATCCTCACTTTAGCAACCGGAATCTTTCCTGAGTCAACCCAGCATGCACATCAAGCCCTTCTAGTTGATATCCGCATAGGTGGAGGGAGAAAAAAATACTGGGGGGAGAGAGCTGAGCGCGTGCATGCATCCACCCAGGCAAGAAAGTCTGTGGGGGAAGGGGAGGGGAGAGATATCTGCATGCAGCAGGGCAGGCTGCCACTGAGGACCAGGGCCCGGGCAGCGCTGGGATCTTCCCAGCGGGGTGTGGCCGAGCTGCAGTCCTATCTCAGATAACTGGAATTTTTAGATAACAGGCACCCCGCTTACCCCACTCATGCTTGATAACAAAGCTTTTACTGTAATAGGTTTTACTCACCCCAGTTTTCCTGACTGGGCCAACAGATGGAGATGATGAAATAATCATTTATCTTCAAAATCGCCCTAAAGTAATCTGTAACTTTAACACAGATTATATTATAATTGCTGAAGATGGAAAAAAATGAGATTGTGGCATCTGTAAAGCTGGTGGTAAATTTAAAGAGTATAAAATTCAGCTCCATGTTAGAGGACATTCCCATTATCAGGTTACAATTCATACACACAAATGTAGCTGTCAAAAGTGTATGACAGACAACATTTGAATTGTATTGCTATATTCTCTCTGTAGCTGGTCCAGAGAAAGTTGGCATAAAATACATCACATTTCTCCTACCATAGTACAATATCACACACAATTCATTCAGACAGAATTATACAAGACACAAAGTCTTCTGAAAATCATCCATGGGAAATGTTGTTCAAAAGCATTCTTTCCCTTCAACTCTGAAAATTGGCCATGGAAAAATAGCAAAAGGAATTTTGCAATTGCATTATTTTGTATGCAAGATATATGCCCATTAGGGGCACACCCAGGTGAGCATGCATATGTGTGTTTCTCCCTGGGAACAAATAGCAGCAGGACATAGTTGTGCCACTGCTGCTTTTCCCCAGGGGACGGTTGTGCTCATGCACCTTCCCTGAGGTACTGAGAGCTTCTCAGGACTCTAGTGGCAGCAATCCAGAGGCAGCGGCCATGTGCACTGACCTGCTTTTTTCAGTCATGGTTTTTTTTTACACCAGGATCTCCCAATGTCAAAACACCAGCCATGCTGCAAATTAGTAGTGCACCAAATGCCTGCATGTGTGGCGCATATAGTTTGTGGTCTGCAGTGCCACATACCATACATGCACACTTGTCTGGGTGTACCCTAGGGCTAAGTAAAGACATTCAAAAAGCCCAAGCCTGAACTGATTCAATCTTTGCAGGTTAGTCTAACATGTGTAGATTAAACCAATAAGTGAAAAAGACATTCCTTTTGGATTCTAGAAATGCAGCCACATGCCTGCAGTGGCTCAGGCTAAAAGTCCTCCCTTTCTTTCTGCAGCAGTCACAAGGCTGGAGGGAAGCTAGCTTAGGGGGGATGTGGCCAGGCCCTGGAAGGCTGCTAAGTACGATTGGGGATGGGTTTAAACTCCCCATCCTGGCCTGCAGGGACCCCAGCCAAGGTGTGCCTAGAGGGATAAGGGGAAAGCAGCCTTTGCCAGGTTTGCCTCTTCGGTGGTGGCGATAGTGGTGGGGGGCATGGCCAGACACCAGCAGGGCAGCACCTCAGGCAAAGCGGGGGGGAGGGAAGGGGAGTAAGCTCCCCTGTCTCCCCTCTGTCCCACCAGCACAGGGACCCCAGCTTTCCTCCCCACTAGCTGCTCACACAATTGGGGATGTGGCCATAGATTCATAGACATTAGGGCTGGAAGGGACCTCAGAAGATCGAGTCCAGCCCTCTTCTCGGACAGTAAAGAAGTTCTTCCATATGTCCAGCCTGAAATGGTCATGAGAAGTTTGTGACTGTTCAGCCTTGTCATCCCTTGGGGCACACTA
>NW_017728995.1:39110605-39116179 GCF_001723915.1 Gavialis gangeticus
TAGGTCACCTGGTTGTAAAAGGAGATAAGATTGGTCAAGTAAGACCTCCCCGCAACAAACCCATGCAGGCTATCCCTCAGGATTTTGGCCAGCAGCATTAGGCAAAGAGGGGGCAGAGAAGGGGATTAAACTCCTCTGTCTCCTCTCTCAGACATGGGCACAGGGACCCCAGCCAGGGTCTGCCTGGCTTTCTGCTCCACTGGCCAATCATGTAGTGGGAGGTGTGACTGGCATGGTCCCTCCATCTGCCCACCTCACTTGGGGCTGATGCTGGGGCTGCAAGGCTGAGCTGGGCTGATCCATGCTAAGGGTGGGTGTGGAGCGGAGCAGGGTCCTTCCCAGTAAGCTGTGGCTTGAGCTCGGGCCATGACAGTTGTGCACCCAGATTGCTCCCAGCTCCCCATGCCCAGGCCAGGCTGGGCTGTCACGGAGCCACAGCCAGATGGGAAGGGCCCTGCTCCCATGGCCTAGCCCAGCCTGGGCCAGCCCCTCTGTGCCCACCCTCAGCAGCACCCATTGGCTGGCCTGGCTCAGCCCCTCAGCCACAGCCCCAGACCCAAGTGAGGTGGGTGGATGGTAGGGCTATGCCAGCTGGCATCTGGCCATGCTCCTGCCCCTGCTGCTGGAGTGGGGGTGGGACCTTAACAGAGGCTGCTCTGCCTCAGTCAGGCAGACCCTGGCTGCAGTTCCCCGAAGGGGAAAGTGGAGGGAGGGGGAATAAAACTCCTCCCTGCCCCTTAGCCTTAGGGAGCCATGCTGACTGGCATCTCACCACACCCGCACCCCACTTCGGCTAAGCAGTAGAGGGGCAGGGCCAGCCCTGCTCTCTGGAGCAAACAGCACAGCACAGGCCAGGGCTGTAAAGCATGCTGGGATGCTGGGGGACTCTGATTTAACTTAAACTAGAAAGCGGTGTGGGACAGAAGTTCCATAAACCAGTTTGACCCAAATCAGTTAAGTCTGATACTACAGTCAACCAGGTTTATCTTAAACCAGTTTCAGTCATTTTGAAAATGGTTTATGTGCACTGAACTTATGTTCTGATACAGGTTTAAACCAGTTTCTGATCACTTAAACTGGTTTATATGTAACTTGTGTCCCTAGCCTAGGTGTCTTGATGACTTCAATTGCAAACATAGTTTCCTGAAAAACCACAAGCACAAAAAATGGAAGACCAGCTGAGTTTGAGCTAAAAATAGTTCCTGCATTTAAAGGAGTTTCCAGGAACAGAATTAATTTAATACATGTGCAGCACAAATGTATACAGCTTTTGGCATACTGTTATTTGCCAACAGTTCAGTGAAGCATTTGGTTTCTCTGATGCAAGCAAGCTAAACAAACTTTTGAGTCATCTGAATTTAAAATCAGTTTGATTCTAGTGCAGTTGGGGACCATTTAAAATAATTCAAAAGCATGCCCCAAAATTATTTGACCAACTCTACATATCACAGCCCCTCAACAACCTGACAAAACTATGAAGTTTGGCTTTCTACTGATAAACCACACAAAGCCCATAAGAATAAAGAAGACTCATAAATGGCATCCTAATTATTTGCTTTAATCTAAAATGTAACTGTTGTTGCCACAGATGGTAGGCCCTAGATATGATATCGTATTAATACAAAGAGAACTTCAATTCACAAAATTCATATTGTTCTCTTTGCCAAGAAATCACTGCCACCACTACATAAGAAAACATTATATTACAGTACTGCTTGCTTTTTTACCCTTATCTTTTTGCTTTTATCTTTGTTATTCCCCAATAATTATCACTAGCCATTAACAAAAATGGGCCAAATTTTGTTGTTAGTTTTACCTACTGATGGCAATGCAATTACACCAGATTGGTGTTAGTGAGAAGCAAAATTTGACCCTATACTTTTAGCAACATCATAAGTATCAGGAGTGAATCAAAAGATGAATCCTAAAATTGCAAGGATATAATATAATCTATCTCAAACATTTCCTGCTATTCCACCACATATTTATCATCATCAGAAAACAACAAAGGAAGATCTGAAAAAAATACATACCAATTTTGTTATTTCATGTGCTGCTTTCAGAGCCACACAGCTCTGGAAGAAATCCAGATAGAAACTCAATTGAATAGCATTTTACAATTCAAAGAGTTTGAGATGGGAAATGGCAGGAACTAATGAAATATTTCAGAAGTTTATCAAACAACTTAAGGATGGGATGTGTTCATATAAACAACAATGAAAATGCTTTCATATATAAAATAAATGGATTGTGTTTGACTGCAGTAATACTCTGTTGCAGGAAAAGCATGTTATGAACTCATGGAACAACACAATTAACTGCAGTCCTGTGGAAGAGTCACCTGCTGGAACAAGGATTGCAAATTGCATCCTTCTCCCCATCACCCAGTAGCAACAGAGCTGCTGCACCCCTAGGGGTTTCATCTTCAAAAGGACATTTTCTGTTTGTACCTGTTTCCTGAAATGCGAGCAGCTTCATATTGAAGTCAGAGATCTGTATATGCCCTGTCAAGGAGCTGCCTGTAGCATGTGTCCAGTCAGAGCATCCTTTTCTGTCCAGTACCACTTACTTCTTGGGAACTGCGAACCACTTGCAGAGCTTCCCCTGTAGAGCATAGTTAGTGGATGTCTTTTTGGCTTAAATTTTCAAAGATGTCAGACAAAATCTTGACTTTTAAGTATCCAACCTGAGACCTTACGGATCCTCCTTTCCAGAAAGTGCTAAGTGAATCAAATCCATCTAAAGAGTCTCAAGTTGGGTATCCAAAGGCACCAGCCATTTCTCAATATTTAAGAATAATATTCACACACAAAAATATTCCTTTAGCTCCTCTTCTTTTTTTATTATATTAATAATTTGAATCTGTAATTCTGAAAACCTATTTTGGGATAGTTTAAAAATCGTTTGGGTATACCTCAGCAGTTGGCTTCCTGTACCTTAAAGGCCTGATCCTGTTCCCACTGTTTTCAAAAAGATTAGGGGAGGCCAAAAATGCTTTCATGAAATACATTGCTAATTTTGAGTTAGTTTATTTATAAGGATCAAAATCTGTCACCTCTTTTTGATGACTAGCTGCTGCTTTTAATATTTGAAAATAAATAAAATGTATGAACTTAAGGCAGACTTCGCTGCTTGCCTCTGTTGCACATATGTCAATTATTCCAATGTGTGCTAGATCATCAAAGTAGCTCTTTATCAATACTTTTAGTTGGAATCACCAGACAGATATGCTTTGCTGACATCATGCTGCAGATAGTCTACAGCAGATGTGTTATATCCTCTGTGGCGTCGGTATGATGACAGTGTAGATTTGCTCCAGCGATACAATAAAGAGAAAATGCACCAACAGAAAAGAGCAGAGGTAGATATGAGTAAGGATATGTGGGGTTTTTTCCCACCCAAAACTGAATGTAACCAAAACTGCAGATCTAGGTCCAAGTTCATGGGTAAAACTTAATCTGTCTCCCAGTATGGAAAGTATGTCTGCTGCAGGTGGATTTAGTACCAAGCTAAGAGCTATCCATGATCTTGTCTTGTGCATGCTCTACATCCATGACTACATAGATTCTCTAGCTGCATAGTACTGGGAAGTCTTGCCGCAAGCCCCTCACACTGCAATGTTTTATGGCAACACATTCTAACAGTGGAGTCTTTTAGCATTTTCTTTCTTTTCTTTCAGGGTCAGAGGGTGTGACCTGGACCTTAGTAGTCGTGCATGTGAAAAGAGATGGGTGTGACGGGTACCTGAGAAGTAACCAGTGTAGTCCTGTGGTCATCATTTTCCTTTTCTAGAAGTAAGGAAAAGAAGATCCAGGAGATACTTATCTCTTTTGTGGGCCTGACTCTCTACAGATATGCAACTTGTTTATTTATGTATACTACCGTAAAATAGCTGTAAAATGCGAGATAAAACTAGTAGCCCTTTCCATATACTTAATACTTCCTCTGAATTAAAGGTAATAAAAAATCAAGGCTTGAATATTTTTTTAAATGTTAGCTATTAGAAAATGTATATATAACTAGCATAGTTTTGTAGTGTAATTATTTAAGGTAGTTCAAAGTGATTGTGACAGAAATGTAAATCTATACTAGGGCAGAAGTCATTCACAAAAATGCTATTATTTTACATGTACTGTTCATATATCTATAAACTGCAGATATAGATGGAATAGATATGCCCACAGAAACATATTTATTCACACACACAAATGACTAGACAAGGTGAAAGGTACTGGAGAATCAGGCTTAATAATACGACATGTTTGTCAGTGATTGACTCATAGCTCGGCAAGCATTCATACACTGTATAGCCAGTGTTCATACAACTGAATTTCCACTGGAGCAAATAAATATTATGCCAGAAATGCATGTCCATTTCTTGAACTCAGTTTTGCAAGTTTTTCCGTATGAACCTATTCACTTAAATAGGAAGCAACCTCAGGAATATTAATTACTCAGCAAACATAAAAGAAGGAAGGAGTGTATTTAGAAGGAATGATCAGCGAACAAAGGTTATGCTGAGGACACAGCTATACCTGAATTGCTCTGCCAACACTTGTAATTAAAATGTAGACATGCATTACCTTAAGATGCTCTGCAGTCCCATGATATGTTTGAAATTAGCAGCCCTTGGATCTTATTTTTACTGCTATGTTATGTTTGCGGATAGTTTCTTGCAAATGTAAGCATGCATTAGGATAACTGTCAGCAAGTGTGTGAGAACTGAAAGCAGTTAGTGCTGCTTAACTAGTGTCAAATGTCACTTCATAAAAATATTTGGTGAAATCTGAAACAGCAAGAAAATAAAGGCTTGATTCTGATATAGGGTCTTACTAACATTTTTGACACAAAAGCAGTTCTCTGAAATTCTGCTTTGCATACTGTTTGGCTGTTTAGCTGGTGTTATTTTGATAGCTTGCCAGTGCCTTGTAGAAATGAAAGCAATGTAAAACATGCTGCTAGGATGAGCTACTGTTAGCTCAGTAATCTGGGAGCATGCTAGTTTCCTAATCGCTGTATTTTCATATGTGACTTCTCAGTGTATGAAATATTACTGGGGAAAACAGTTGGACTTTCATTTTGTTTACCACTAGGTAACCCTAGTTGGTCTGTTCTGTTCCCTGCAGGTACAGCAATGGTCCAAATGAAAGCAGTCCTGTACACACAGCTTCACTGCCAAGCAGCCCTGCACTACACAATAGTGTATGGACATTTTGCCTAAGTATTTATACCCAAAATGATATCCAGTGTGTATTTCACATTTATAATAAAACGAATTTCTCCTGAGCTGTGTCAAAATTCTTGAATCATTATGTTTTCCATTGAAAAATATCCTTTTTAAAGTTAGACATTTTAATTTTTCTTTTTAAAATAATGAGAAATTTCACATTTGGAGTTCCCTTTTTCAGTGAAGTGGGAAAAATAAAAAGAGGGGACAGTAGAGTGTTCACAATTTTTAACAAGTCCTTGAATGAAACAGAAGAAAAGTCTTGGCATTTGTGCTGTGCACACAGACCTCAGCAGTGCAGTATCCCTTCAGAGCTCTGCTAAGAAAGTATAGATGTTCTTAGGAGT
>NW_017728995.1:39121179-39141590 GCF_001723915.1 Gavialis gangeticus
GGGACAGAACAAAAATACTCTTAAAATTCTTAATCAAATGTTTGTGAAAAACCCCATCTGACAATGATCTATTTTCTAAATGGGCAGTGTGAAAATTATTTTGAAATTTTTCTTTGGCCCTTTCTGTTTTCAGGATAATCTGGCAGTTATAAACCCATGCTGCTCATTAGCTCAGAAGATGGTTATTACTGTGAATATACAGCACCCTCCATGTATTATTGTTAATTATATTTTAATTGTAATGCAATATTCTTATGAAGAATAAGAAGCATAATTAAAACTATATACAACTGCCCACTCTGTCCCCAGACCCTCTGATCACTCCTTATTCCTCAGGAAAGTATAGCCCCTACAAAAAATATATAACTGGGCATATTTACATGTGAAATTAGTGCAACACAATAAGCTCTGGTGTAGTTCAGAGTTTATTGCTCTGGGCAAGGAGTGGGGGATCGCCCTGTGAACCTGGAGCTGTTCTGCTCTGTCTCAGTGTGCTGCAAAGGCCGGCATGCAGCCCCTGCACTATAGTACCCTCATGCCCCAGACAGCCTCAGTCACTATCTACACGTGCCTTGTGGCAGAGTAGATAACTCTCAGGTAGTACTAACCTGCAGCAGACTTAATTGGTTTACTCCAACCTAATAACTTGTGACAGAGAAAAAAGTGGTGCCTGCCACTTTAAGAGAGGCCAGCAGGCTGCACAGCAGCTGGCAGGTGGGCTCAAGCCTAGTTAGGCAGTCACCTGATGGCTAAGAGGCTTCTTGGTTGGAGGACAGCTGGGGAGCCATAGTATAAGCCCAAACCCAGGGAGCATGGCTGTCAGTGGCAGCTGGGGAGTTAAAGGATCAACATCACCCAGCCTGAGGACTGCTGCTTTGTTAACACCTGGAGGTTAGGGTAGGAATGCTGGGGATTGAAGAGGTTCCTTCCAGTCCCATGTAAGACCTGAAACTGCACCCTGTTGGGGTTGGATGGTATGATGGGCTTCCTGTGGTAGGGCAGTCTCCAGGAAATGCCACACCTGTACCACCCCAGTAAAAGGCAAAGATGGGGCACCATAAAGCCACAGCCCCTGCTGCCTTGTGGTTTACCCTGTGGAGGGGAAAGCCTAGGGGAGCACACCCCGACAAAAGAGCATAGGGCCCTAGTCCACTAAGGGGAGGCTTTGGGGGGGGTCCAGGCCCATGGACTCGGGCCTGGGAAAGGGGCCAAGGCCCAGTGAGGTTCAGAAGAGTGGCCTAGAAAAGGGGCCAGGAGGCCAGGCCCATGAAATTGGGCCTGAGACCAGGTGTGGTGCAGCAAGGGAACCAAGGAAGTTATAGAAGATTCTGGATGCCATCTGTGAGGCATACGACATGCTATTAGGGGAGGTTTGGAGCTGTGTATTTAGCCCTTGTCATCAGGGCAATAAAATGGGTAGCCTACCGCATGTTCATCCATTTCATTATGTTCCGGGGACAGGGAAGGAAGAACTAATGATAGGTACTTACTGGCAACAGGAGACGCAGTGCATCAGGGGCAGAAAGAAGAGCCCACGCAGCTCATCAGCCGCCTCTTTAGTAAATTAAGGCTGGCTGGTGATGTCAGCCCTGAGCACCGGCCGGCAGTGATAAAAATGGCGGCTGACGCCGCAGAAAGGGAGAAGAGCAGGGAAGAAAGGGGGCTGCAGCTGCCTTTGGAGGGGAGGAGAATCTTCCCTATGGGACCCGCAGAGCCTGATGAACTGGGGGCAGACCCAAACAGCGTGGGGCAGAGTGACCGGTCGGGAGCGTCAGTGGAAAAGCGGGTGAGCAGCAGGCACTCCGGACCCGAAGACGAAGCCAGAGGGGCAGCCAATGCTCGGATGGAGTCCAGGTGGGAGTATCGGGATGGCCAGGGTGAGAAGGGAGACACACCGAAGGGGAAGACCCTGAGAAAGGCCCCAAGGGGGATTACGATCAGGGTGGGAATCACCGCCAGTCCTGGCCAGGTCAGTGAGGGAATAGGAGGGAACCCTGAAGGCAACGGACAGTAGGAACTACGCCCCAAGCCAGAGTGAGGGGGACAGGGGTGGCCACGTCAGGAGGTGGCCCATCACTTTAGTCTTTTTGTTGATGATTTCCTGTTTTGTTGCCCCTCACAAAGGGGAGGAGTAGTGGGTATAGCAAGTATCCCCGAGGAACGGGGCTGAGGCAGAGCTTTGGAGATTTTTGTGTTTCCCCAAGAGAAGCGGTGGAGCCTAGGAAGGCAGAGGGAGCGGGCCTGCATGGGCGAACCTGACCGCTGGCAACAAACGTGCAGATGTCAAGCCATGGGACATGATTCCATGAGAGGGGATGAAGCTGACAGAAGGACAACATACACAAGGGGGCAAGAGGCCAGGGTGTAGGGGTGGCAGAGCCCCATGACTGACCACCGGGTGAACCATGGGCCACCAAGCAAACCCGATGACCAATCCTATCCACTGAAGAAAAGCAAGTTGTGGCAGGAGAGAACGGGGGAGGCGACTTGAGGAGGAGACACCTGCTAGGTCAACGACATGAGCCTGTAGGATGTCCTACTTTTGCCACCAGGGCGAAACTCACTCAAGAATGGATATTTGAAGCCTGGCGGCCACACATTACATCATTGTGGCAAGAAAGTGAAAGAAAACTGTCCTAGACAGGGGGCAGGCTATTGTTGCACCTGGCCATTTGGTAGCCCCTGTCACATAACTGCACACGTTTAGACAGAGTCACTCTATTGTGGAGCTAATTAGACAATTCCACAGTAAGTGTCTCATGTAGATGCCTCCCACTGTCCTTCATTAAACAGGGAGGCAGTGTGGCCCAGAAGATAAACCCTAAGCTAGACTCAAGTGACCTTAGTTTACTCTTGGCTCTGCAACTTACCTGTAGATCTCCTTGGGCCAGTCTCATTGCCTCTGTGGTTTGCTCTTGGTTCAGTTCTACTTTAATGCAATGGGAAAGACAGTTAAACCAGACCACATAACATTTGGTCCCTCAGAGGCATGCTGAGAGGGAAGTCACAAGACTAATTTTAATACTGCCTTTCCCTTTCTCCATCAAGCATCACCATATCTCAGTTGTTCCTGTAAGTGCAGCTTATATGTTCATAGATTCATAAATTCATACATGCTAGGATCAGAAGGGACCTCACTGGATCATCAAGCCCAAATCCTATCAAATTTATTCCAGAAGAAGCTCATAGAAATTACACTAAACAGCCACATAATTGGTTAGAGAGCAAAGACACAGAAAACTACCCATTATTTAAGGGGACCATTAAATGGACCCCTTGTGAGGTGACTTGCACCTGAAATACCACACAGAGGTGCATTAATGTGCTTTTCCTAGTGGCATTAAATTTAGTACCTCCAATATAAGGTACTAAATAAATGCACATTATTAGGCTGTGCTAATGTGCAGTAGCACAAGTGCATGCTTTTTAGGTGATGCTTAATGCACAGTAGCCTATTCTACTGCATATTAGCATATTAGCATTTTTTTTATACGCCACTTTAATTCACTGTAGAATAGGTTACTGCACATTAAATCTCATGTGTAGACATGCCCCAAAAGAAGAGCTGTAGAATTTAAGGAACTGCAAATGTTCCCAGTTTGCAAGACCTCCCACTCCTTTTAATATCAGTGGAGCAGCTGGGCACAATTTCTCTCTGATTGTCTGTCACTAATAAGGAAAAAAATTAACAGAAATTGTCACTCTGGTGATTTTATTATGTAGCATTCTACCTATTGCTATTTGGCACAAGTAAAAGGACACTGAAGTTTAACCAAATGTCTATAATAAAAGTTAAATCTCTAATTGTTTCCCTCTTTTTTTCTAAAGAAACAGTAATATGTGTCTTTTATTGCTTGCAATGTGACATAAAATGTAACAAGAAGGTGTACTGTATAATCTAATCATGACTATCTCTACAGGAAGAAATAATAAGCATAAAAAATACAGCAGAACACGACACACTATTTTCTTGTGCTATTGTGTTGATCCAACATCTGTTAGTTTCTGAGAATTCAAAGCTAAACACTGGAATTTGAATTGGGGCTCAGAATTATAGCAAAAGACACAAGTTTGGGTCTCATTGTGCTCGGCAGGGGTTACGCTCCACAGCAGATGTACCAGAGGGAAAAGAAAAACAGATGTAGATATAGAGAGAGTCAAGTTTCTGCACAGTGAAGCTGTTCCACATTGCTGGTGTTATATGTGGTATTAGCACAACATTATGGTGGGGTGTTGTAGTTCAGTTGTTACTAGTAAGTGTCATTGTGTGCTGATTGCAAGCACTCAAGTGTTCAGAAGGGGGAATCAAAGATACCAAATGGGGAAAACCAATACACAGGAGCCTAGTATCTTTAAGAGGGTAAATTATCTTTTCCTTCAGGAAATGTTAATGGTTAAGTCTTCCAAGCCATTTTCTATTAGAGGTAAATAAAGAAGAAAAGATCATTCTAGTCCTTTTTTGTGCAATTACTGTATATCAGTGGCAGTCATTCTGAATTTATGCAGGCTTGGTCTGACAACCTTATTGACTGCTCACTAGAAAATATACCAGTTGGTGAATCATGCAATGAAAGTCTTTGGTTGAGTGGGGGAGATGAAAAGAGATAAGAACGAACTGTATGCATGTGCAATTAAGGATTTTTCTGCAGATGCCATAATATGCTTGACATTTTGTGTTTCCTAGGACTTTGCCTCTTCAGTTAGTCACACGAGACCACACATGCACTTGTACTCTATTTTGTGAATGTTACCAGTGTAAACATCTGCATTGCACCCTCCACTAGATTGTTACCACTTTATTGTAACAGTCTCACCAATTTCACTAACTTAACCTTTAAAGAACTTAAATATTAGAGAGTTAGTCCTTCATGGAAACAGGCCAATTTTGCATAAAGCTGCACTTGCATAATGCTACCCTAAAACTGGCTCACCTCCCTGATGGAGGATTTTCATTCCCTTCCAAACTAGATAATTTGTAGGGAATAGATTTTATGCCATGTGTCTCTGAAGTTGACTGGGTGTGTATTCAAAACGATGGTGTGTCCTTGCATACTAGTGATCCAAGCTTCTTTAAATGGCTCTGGGGGCAGGAGGAGGCATAAGCAGCTCTAGCATAGTTTAGAAAAGGCTGCTTTAACTTGGGTTGTGGACAAGCATTGGCACAGAACCACTGCATGGCTGAGGAGCACAAGTGTAGCTTGAAGCTGGAAGGTGGTTGTGTTGAGCACTCTGGGGCAGCAACTGAGGATAAGCACAAGATTTTATTCAAGGAACATGTATGTAGCACCTTTCAGAATCACCTCTGGCTGTAGCAGTAATATGACATGATTATTTAATTACAGTGTTTTGGGATATAATAATTTATATAACACTTTTCAAATGAATCAAGCATTTAAGAAAATCAAACTTAAATACTCCCATCATTGCATGGCATGAAATCTGCTAGACTGTACTTCACAAACTATGAAGGGCAGTGAATTTGTACATCAGAACCATCAAATGGTAGTGTCCCACTGCTTACCAGTGAATGCTTTGCCTTGGTTACTGACAGCAAGAGCTTTGCAACAGTTCTTAATTCCCTTTTTCTTCCAAAAAAACCACTATTTCCATCTTACCTAAGTTTGGTCAAGAAAAGTTTTTGTTTTAGCCATCAAACGCTGAGACAAGTTAAAGTGATAGTAGAATCTTGTATTGAAGTAAAGGCAAAGTTGACCTAAAAACTATCAGCATATTGACAACGTTGTGGTCTCAGATGTCTCATACATTCTGTGTTAGGCAATACAAACTCTTACGGAGCATTGTGATCATAGCAACTCCCATATTTTTGCCTCCCTAAAGAGAAGCAGCATCTGTCACTAGCGCGGGAGATTTGAGTTCCATTAGGAGCTTAAGGGATGAAGCAAGATAGATGTATCTAATCTGCAAAAGCCCTTATGAAGGGAAATGCCTTCTAAAGAGGTTGCTGCTGTTGGGAAATGTCTCTGCACTCCCTAGGCGATACTTACAAATGCATGCATTTTTGCTTGCTTAGTTTGACTTACAAAGTTTATTTAATGGTGCAGTCTAAGGAATGTCAGGCTTGACAGTCGTTCTGCTGGGCCATTTGGGTTCTGTCTCTACAATACCTAGGCCCCTTTCAATACTTCCATACAAAAAGGGGTTTCCTGTTCCTGGGAAGGAATTCAGAATGTAAGTGCAAATTTTGCAATGTAATTTGCACTGAGGGAGCCACAGTAAGTGGCTGAGGCACAGCCTCAATTTAGGGCCTTAGATGTAATATCTGTGGTCATTATCCCATTAATAAAAAGGAAATGTATTGAGATATACTAGGATCACAGTCTCCTTCTCTTAAGCACAACATAGAACTCTGCTTACTAAGAATCAAATGCACAAATGAGATCAGTAGGGAAAGCCTGGATTCATGAAAACAGAGGCAAATTGCAGTTGACTTCAATGAGGCCAATGTGGGTCTTAAAGTAACTGAATACATTTGTGAGAATCAGGAGTATAATGAATAAAAAATAGTGCTATGAACAGATGAAGTCCCAACACAATGAAATTAGTCTAAAGGAGAAGAACTTTGTTGTCTACAAAGTGCCATGGATTTGCTTAGGTCCATATTTTTAAGACTCCAATGCTATTGTCTTTAGAGTCACGCTAGCAGCTCACGTTACCCACTAGAAAAAAATGGACACGTGTTCCCTACTAACAGGTAATATGTCATATACCTGATCAAACTAGTGTTTGCCACACTTACAGATTGCATGGAATTGCATGACAACCCAGTGAAAGTAATCTGTGAAATGTCACAATAAAGAACCTCTCTTAAAAGAGGCTAAGAACAAAAGAGAAATACAGCAAAACTTAGATAGGCACCCTAACTGCCCTGGCATGCAGAAAGCTTTTTGTGTAAGAAACAAGTGACAGATAGGGAGAAATGTATTGACAAGCCAGTTAATACATTGGGCAATGGCAACTGTTATACAGTTACAGGAGTGCACTGGCGTGAAGAAGAAGTGCCCACTCCACATCCCTTCTGTCTACTGGCATTGGATGGCAAGCTGGGATGTTGCAATCTGAGACTCTTAACATGCAATGCCAAAACAAAGGTGGTCAGAGATAGTGTTTGAACTCATATTGAAAGGAGAGGCTTGGTGTCTTGACATTTTAATTTATTTCCCTCATGTCATATTCTGATAAGTTCAGTTATCCTTCAGAAGTACAGTGTAATAAGATGTACCTGATTTTTTTTTGGCTTTACCAGAAGAAGAGATTGATGAACACTGTGTAGACATTATATTAAATTAAGCAAAATAAGAAAGAATCTGAAACAGTTAAAAGCTGGGTCTAGGTTCATACATTATACTTTTACTGGTATAAGTGATCACCAACCAGTTTATCCCCATAACAGAAGTATGACACACAAAACTGGTCTATACCTGTAACAGAACAGAAGTTCAGCACTCACAGAGTGGTTTAAAAATGGTGAAACCTGTTCTAAGATCTGTGCTCTCCACTAAAGGGCAATTTCTGTTCGCTAACAATCTAAACTGTGATGCTTACAGAAAACTGTATAACTTAGATTCCACCTTGGGCTTTTTGAATGTTCTGTATCTAGGTGGAATCTGTAGCAATCCTAATTGCTAGCAATACTTAAAGCCATTTAGCCATTTCCTTGAAGACCAAGCACATTTTTTTGTACTCGTTAGGTCAGAAAGTTAAAAATGAAACTTAGCTAAAACCACCAAATTTCACTTTCATTTTATTTCATTTCAAAGACATATGACACATTCTGAAGGTTCCGAGTACCAGGTCTGAAGTTTGAATTTACAGCACAACTTGAAAGTAAGATAAATCACTTTGAACATTTAGCACAACACCAGGTATATTTCACTCAGCTTTGGTCAGGAATCTCTCAAGTAAATGCAATTCCAAGAACACAAAATAAGTGGACACATTTGAGGATACATTTACGGTCATAAACACTGAAGAATTAACTTACAGTAAACTTAAAATTGATGTATTTTCCTAATGATATTTTTAAACAGAATGATTTTTGTTTCAAACATGAAGGATTAAAATCAGGTTCTTAAATACACACTTGAGTATATTTTAAAGAGGCAGCTAACTTCAAGTCACCCAAAAGGAAAATATTTTAGTCCAAATGAATAGTCTGCTTAAAACTTTCCATAAACCACTTTGAATTATAAAAATAAATATTTTAATAAGAATTATTTCAAATTATCCTACTATCTTTAATGAGTCCCTAAATGGCAGTCTTCTAAATTTCCAATCCTTTAATATGGGTTACTATAGAAGTAGTTAGTAGGGATGCCTGAAACACCATCTTTTCATTTCAATGTCTGCTTCTCCATTTCGAAGGGACAGTGTTTTGTTAAACTGTTTCACTGTTTTGACAAGATTCGACATTTTGCCCATAGGCTATAATGGGGAATCATGAAAATGCCTAAAACTTTGTCATTTCTTCCCTGATTTGGATGAAAATTGCAGGGATGATATCCCCTTCTAAAGGCATGAATGCCAAGTTTCAAGGAGGTAAGTGCAGAGGTTTCTGGGAAACTGCACCTCAAAACTTTTAAACCAAAAGTCCTGACGCTTGCTGGCAGCAGCAGCCTCCTCTCATCTGGTGCACAGATCGGGGGGCCCACACCCCTGGAAGGAGTCTGGCATAGCCTGGCAGCCCTCCTGGGAGGGTAAGCCCCTGGATCTGTGCCCTGGATCAGAGGAGGCTCAGGCTGATTCTCCCATCTACGCAGCCTGATCCTCCTCTCATCCAGTGCTGATCCAGGGGCTCACACCCCTGGGAGGAGTCTGGTAGAGCCCGGCAGCCCTCCTGGGGGTGCGAGCCCATGGATCTGCATATTGATGAGAGGAGGCTCCGGCTGCCTCTCCCACCAGGGACACCCCCCTCTCACTTCTCTGCTTAGCTACAGCCCCCCACACTGCCTGTGGCTGGCTCAAGCTCCTGCTTGGTCCACAGGTGACCTCAGCACACCCCCACATACTTCCCACCCAGCTCCAGCCCCACCTCAAGTGCTCCTCACCTGACTCTGTCCCCCCCGTGCACTCCCTGCCTGCCTGAATTCCTCCCCATGCACCCCACCTGGCTCCATCCTCCCCACACAGCTCCATCTTGCTGCACACCCCCATCCAGCTGCAGCCCCCCTGCACACACCCCACCTGGCTCCAGCACCCCCTGTATGCTCATTGCCTGGCTCCAGCCCCCTCATGTGGCTCCCACCCAGCTCTGTACTCCTCATTACCCCGCTCCCGTCTCTAGCCCCCCCACAGCTTACCAGCAACAACAGCTGCGCTTTTGGCCATGTGGCACAGCCACCCTGCACAGTGGGGGCAGCACGGCTCAGCCCCAGCTGCCAGGTATCCACGCAGCCTCTGCCACAGTGCACTGCTGTGGCCCAGCAAAGCATGGGGCCATGTGCTTTCAGGCACCTCTGGGCTGTCACCCAGGGCTGCATGCTGCTCATGGGGACTGCCAGCCACATCAGTCCAGGTAATGCATGGATGAACCCTGCACCATCTAGCCAGGCTGCTTCTGTGCACACAGGGCCTGGTGTTGCCAGCATCCCCCATGAATGACACTCAGCCCCAGGTCACAGCCCAGAGCTGCCTGAAAGCACGTGCCATGCCATGCCAAGCTGGGGTGCAGTAGCACACTGTGGCAGAGGCTGTGAGGATACCTAGTGGCTGGGGCTGAGCTGCGCTGCCCCCTGCCATGCAGGAGGGCTGTGCTACAAGGCCAAGAGTGCGGCTGCTGTTGCTGGTAAGCTGCAGGGGGAGAGGGGCTGGAGCTGCAGCTAGGCAGAGGCCACACGGGGGGTGGGGGCTGGACCTGGGCAGAGGGTTTGCAGGGCAGGCTGTAGCTGAGTAGGGAGCATGTGGCAGGGAGCTGGAGCTGGCCATGGGCTGAGCAGGGGGATGGAGCTGAGCAGGGAAGCAAGCTAGGGGTGCCAGTCCCTGGTGGGAGTGGCAGCCTGAGCCTCCACTCATCTCGGGTGCAGAACTGGGGGCTTGCACCCTCAGGAGAGCTGTGGGGCTGTGTTGGACTCCTCCTGGGGTGTTGATCCCTGATCTGCTTGCCAGATGACAGGAGGCTGCTGCTGCCACCTGGGACTGGTGCTGGGTGCAGCCCGCACCCAGCACCAGGAAGATTGGTGCTGCCAATAGCCTGAGGCAGCAGCAGCAGCCTCCTGTCATCTACTTCACAGATCCAGGGGCGTGAGCCCCCGGGAGGAGTCTGGCACAGCCCCGCAGCCCTCCTGGGGTTACGGGCAGGCCCGTGATCTGCATGCCAGATGACAGAAGGCTACTGCTGCCGGCTGGGACTGGAGCTGGGGACAGCCCATGCTGAATGCTGGGAAGATTGGTGCTGCCACTGGCCCCAGCAGGCAGCGAGAACATGCTGTCATCCCGCACACAGATCTGGGGGCCTGCACCCCCAGGAGGGCTGTGGAGTTGTGCCAGACTCCTCCTGGGGTGCAGTCTCCCAATCTGCATGCAAAATGACAGGAGGCTGCTGCTGCTGCTGCTGCCTGGGGCCAGTGGCAGCATTAATCTTCCCAGCGCTTGGTGCAGGCTGTACCCTGTGCTGGTCCCAGGCAGCAGTAGCCTCCTGTCATCCAGCATGCAGATCAGGGGCCTGCACCCCTGGGAGGAGTCTGGCAAAGCTCCACAGCCCTCCTGGGGGTGCAAGCGGGCCCCCAATCTATGCGTCAGATGACAGGAGGATGTTGCTGCCACCTAGGACCAGTGCTGGGTGCAGCCCATCCCCAGTGCCAGGAAGACTGCTGCTGCTGCTGGCTCCAGCCAGCAGCCACATCATGCTGTCATCCCATGTTCAGATCCGGGGACCTGTACACCCGAAAGGGCTGTGGGGCTGTGCCAGACTCCTCCTGGGGGACGCGGGCCCCAGATCTGTGTGCCGGATAATAGGAAACTGCTGCTGCCAGCTGGGACAAATGCAGAAGCCATGTTAGCCTGGCTTCAAAACTTGAAACATTTAGAAACTTTCAGAACAGTTCAAGTGCCCTTGTTTAATTTTGAAGCTGTTTCAAAGACTTTTGTTTGATTTTGTTTCTCTGTTTCGAGCTCAAAACACATCAAAACAGTTTTGAAATGAAACAACTAGCTAAATTTTGCACAGCTCTAGTAGTTAGCCACCCATGATCCATTCTTTTCTTCAGTTGAAAATGATTCCAGAACTAATATTACCAGAGCGAATAAACCACTTGAAGTATAATGCTATAAAAATAATACCATTTTTAAAGGGGAAGAGCAGGAAAATAATTGGAGGCAATTTAATAGGTTTTCCCACCCTGGATAGTCAAATGCATAGAGAAGCATAGAGATATGTATCACTACTGTGACAGAAAATATCTCCCTGGATAAAGAAAGCAATATGCATGGCTGCTGATGAGGATGTTGTAAAACCAAAAAAAAGGGAGGGGAGGCATGAGAGGGAAGAACAATGTTTGTCTCATCTTCTCCACAGTGGGCATTTCTACATGTGCTTTTATGCATGCTTAAACTTAATTCACATTTGTTTAATGTGCATTAAGTCGATTTAGGTGCATGTCTACACATGCACTTTCTAAAGCACATTAACACAGTGTGCATTAAGTAGACTTGATGCATCTACACATGCATTAAGGAACTTTAGCTATTTGTACCTAAATTTGATAATGAAAAACCTGGATATCAAATTTAAGCAGAAGTAGGTATCAAATTTAGGTGTGAATGGCCTAAAACTCCCATTTTTAAGGAGCATTAATGGTGTGCACATGTAGACCCATGCATTTTAAAAATGGCTAATGTGCCTTAAATTGGCATGTGTAGATGCACCCAGTGATTCATACTTTAATCTGCAATTTTGAGGAGCAAAGTACAAGTCATAATGACTATGATGAAAATCTAACCCATAGGGAGAGAAAGTTTCATTGGTATAAATCAACATAACTATTGAAATCAATAGAGGTGAATACAACTTTACACCTGCTAAAGATTTGATTTCTTTCTCTCTCTCTCTCTCTCTCTCTCTCTCTCTCTCTTTCTTTTCTTTTTTACAATGAATAATTACCTTTAGGAGCTCCTCCAAATTAATCAACTCCATTCACTGGGCTAAAATTTGCCCTGTAATGCAACACAACCATGCACAATGCATTTGAGGTCAGCTTGTGGTCCAAAGAGCAGATGTACAATTTTTGGCAATTGTACTAGTTCTTTTCCCATAAATATGATTTCCAGATGTACGCTCACTGCCTCTCTTTCAATTCTTCCAAGAACTATTCAGAGAAGTTTTAAAAATGTTTTATTGTCTTAGTTTTTATTGTTTCAATTGATAAAACCAGTCCATCTATACCAAGTATACACTGCAATATCCTAGTACCTTGTGGCGAAGTGCTGAGTTTTATTCTTATTGCATTTTCTAAAATTAGTTTAAACCATAGAAACTGGAAACCCTTCCTTGGGAAAAGGGGTGATAAAGATAAAAGAAAGCAGCATTTAGTTTTTTTCCCCAACCAGTTCCAAATATGCCACTGTGCCTATTACATCCCATAAACACCAGGGCAATAGCACCAGCTGCTCATTACTCTCAGAGGAAATGCTATTTCCTCTCATTTTGGCACAGACTATCCCCCAAAAGGAAAACAGTCTTTGTGAGCTGCAGCTAAACATGCAGTCTTTATAATGGCATTATATATAAACAATGCAATGTGATATGTCTCTCCTGACAGCCGATTCCTATAAAAATATAAAATAAAAAGATACATTAAACCAAAGGACATAAAAGGCGCTTGTATTTTAACATGTTTCTGGAAGGATTTTCATAAAGCACTCCCATAACTGTTACTCATAGGATGCCTAGGATAAAGCAGTCAGGGAACTAAGAATCCTTCATGCCAGAGGTCTCCTGCTAATGCTAGCTAAAGTAGAAAGTCTACTTTAAAAAAATCAGTTGAAAAGCACTATGAGCTAGTTTAAGTTAAAATGGGAATCACATTTGAACTGTCATTAATATTTGAGATGTACTTCAATTTAGCACTCGTTAGTGCTTTCTAAGCATTATAAAGCAAACCGGAGAATCAGCCTGTCCTTATCTTAAGCTAGCACTCCTGACAATCTCAGACTTATTGCCCATCCTGATACCAAGCTGGGATGGCTAGAATCAGTCCCATACCAGTATTTCTGCTTTTTATGAAATGAAAAAAAAAATAGAAGTGTGTTTTTTGCTAAGCTTTTGTTGCTCAAAGACCACAGCTGATGCATGCTGCTTCCATATTTTAATGTGATCCCCTCTGTTACAGTTACTATCACCTTTCTTCCCAGCTTGAGGTGCACAGGCTGATCCAGAGTGCAATGCTGGAAGGAAAAGAGAGATAGAGTCCAGCTGCTACACTATTGGCACTATGGGGAAGGAAGAGATTGACAGCTGCATGTGAAAGGCTTGGGGTGGAAAAGGTATAGAGCAGAAGAAATGTCCTTAGAAAGAGGTATCTGTGAAAGGTCCTTTACAGAAGTATTTGTGGACACTGAGAAGAAAAGGATCAGGAGCAAGAACCCAGGAAGGCAGTGAATAGAGGCTTGGGAGAAAAGACATAGATGCATGCAGTGAAGCAGATTGAAACAAGGTTAGATTTAGAAAACATCTTCGAAGGAATCAGAATGTCCATCATAATGTTATTGTCTTTGGCCATTGGTATATCCTAGTTAGGAGAAAAAAAGAAATAAGCAAAACCACAAATACACGATAGGCATTAAAAGAACCCCTTTCCTAGTTGTGCTTACAGTCAGTGATATATGAGTGGCAGGAGACAGAGAAAGAAAAGAATATACACAGGCAAAGGCTTATCTAGTAATTGGTAGCGTAAGAGTAATATTGTGGCCATGTTGGTCCAGAAATTATATGAGAGGAAAAGATTTCTTTTATTGGACCAACCATGTAGCTCAGAAAGACAAACTTTCCTATTCAAGACATTCTTCATCAGGTCTGACCAGAACAAGCCAAGCACAGTAATTGTATCCAGTAATTGTAATGGTTAATAAAATCTAAAGAATAGCCAATGAAACAGGATTGTAGAAAATGTATTTGCTTCCAAATGCAAATACCTTGAAACATGAAGGTCTTGCTAAAGTTCTGGCAAATAAACTTTTGGCTAGATTAAAGTTTTGGTCCTTGGACTGCTGAATTCAGTCCGAATGTGGACAACATAGAAAGGCAGATTTCAATGATGGTGAGAATTACTTATTGCTTCTTTAAGGCCTTGCCTGGAGAGACAAGTTATACAATACCTCATGTTGCATTTCCTAAGTTACAGTTTGTAGGAAGACACCATATTTCTGATTTCTATGCTTCCGGCCCTTTGAAGCATTATAGACAGCACCCCATTCAAACCTCAAACACTGTTGTGGTACGGAGGTGTTTTCTTTAGTGCATCGTTCTGCCAGCCTCCTTCTTTCTTTAACAGAGGAGAGTCCAAAATCCCCTAGATCAGATTCTCAGCTGCTATAAATCATCATGGTTGCATTCAAGTTGCCATTGAACTAGAAAAATGCCAATTTATACTGTTATTGGGTCCTCAAGAAGAAGAAGTGAGGAGGCATTCTTGGTGAGGTTTATCTTTTGGATTCTCTTCTATTCTATGAGGTTTGAGAGTTTTGTAGAACGCTAGTGAACAGGAAGGCCTGGTACAACGCTGTCATATACTTTTGGACTGTAAATATATCTATTCAGACCCCAAGCCATAAATGTATGTAATGCACAGAGACAGAAAGAACTTTATGTAGACACAGATCTGGTATCTCTATTCACACCTATCAACATATCATATTTTATAAAAGAGTCCACACTCAGCCACTATTGTCACAGCTACTATTCTTCACAAATGTCTGAATAGTAGTCCTCACTTTGATTTTACTTGTTCTTGTTGCCCTGAGTCACAAACTAAAGTTGTAGTAAAACAAAGTCATTACAAAACCATGCAAAACTCTAGAACTTTTGGCTCAGAGCAAGCATGAAACGTTTCATTTTTTCCAGACCAGGTTTTTGTTTGTTTCTGACCAAAACCTTTTGCCAAAACACAAATTAGTGAAATATTTCAGTTTTCCCAAATCTGCAATCAGTGAAAAAAAAAATTCAGATGAAACATTTCACCCAGGCCAGTATTAGGCATCCAAGCACTGTGCCCTGGAAAATATGGATTACAAATCAAAGAAACACCTAGCACTGTCACAGTCTTGCTGACTAAGCATTTGGGACTAAAGAAGCATGGTATATGGAGTCTGAATTCTGTTTTCTGAAGCAGGTTGCCATTTCATAGTTGTAAAGTTCATTGACATGGAAATATAGAGAAGCTTTCGTTGTGGCTAATGGCAGTGTACCTATACTGTGGGTAATTACCAGTATTCAGCTTTCAGTGCTTCACTGTTCATGAGACTAATGCTTATTCAGAACAATAAATATAAGGTCTATGACAACTTTAGAGTAATGTTCAAATCTGTCTATGTGATCATGGATGAGTGGTGTTAGTAGTTTTATGCTTTAGTAAGCATATTTGAGTCTGAGTGCTCAAGGGACAGCAGAGGAGTGTGGTAGATGCCAGAAAACCTGCAGTGATTTGCAGTTTTGGCTGAACATGTTGTAAAAGAAAAGGGTAATGCAAAGGTAACAATATCAGCTTTCTTTTGCTTTCATTGTGTGTCCATTTCATACTGAATATTAATGTAAGCACTCAGCATTGATTTTTAGGAATATAGAACACAAACATGAATATACAGCCCAAAAGGTTTGTTAATTTATTAATCACCATGTTATAATTCTTGCTAGTGCTCAATGGCATCTTTATGTAGTAAATAATAATGAAATAAATTCCATATAGTTTGGATTTTTTTTTAGGGTTTCGAGCCTAAATCCAGCCCATAACTAACCACCAGTCCCGATTAATACTGTATGTCCAATCCTGGGAAGTGTTGAGTTCTTCTTGATGTTGAACATGTCACCACCATTCACTTCAAATAGAATTTTGATACATTCAGTCTTCTAGAAATGGTCCTAACCCCACACAAATCTTATGCATACATTTACTTTTATCACATTAGTAGCCTCATTGAAATCAATGTCACTAGTCATATGTGCACAGTTGATCCTGATTTTAAAAACTTGCAGGATCAAGACTTGCATTTTTAGGTTTTGATCAAGTGAGAAAAGCAATTTCTTTCTCCCAGTGTGTGATTTTTTGGGGGCGACTTGTTCTTCTGACTTGCCAAAAAAGTGTTTTTACTTTTACTTAAATATTTCATCTGTGCACTGATGTGGCAAATGCAGTAGGCTGGTAGAGATTAATTTCTACTTATTTTCTTTGTTGCAGGTGAAAGGAGAACATTTTGTCAGAAAGACGCTTTTGATTTGCAAGCGAAAGGTTTGGTTCCTAATTTGAAACCATAGATACTTCACAACCAGACAGAATCAAGTAAGAAAATGACTATGGCGTTTGGGAAAATGGTTGCTAACCAGTAAACATAAAACTGGTCTTGATAGAATGGAAGAGAAATCTGTATTTAATCAATTTGATCAAATTTAACCTTTACAAAATTGGGCTTTGCCTGCATAAGTCATGCACACACCTGCTGTGCAAAAGTGGAAATCTTCTGTATCTAGGAGACTACAGTCAGCTAATCAACTTTAACAGTATATTATTTTCCTGTTTTAAAAATTTTTTCCTATCTAAATCCTAGGGACCAACTAACAAGAATACAGAGTACCTGTGGTGCCTTTTGATTTACAGGCTTCTAGGTTCAGTCCATGACTCAAATTTATCTTGTTCATAGCTGCATGAGCAATATAGTAAAACGGGAAAATCATTGGAGAAAGTTTAAAGAAGCTATAATAAAAGAGTAGTAGGTGAAATCTTTAGCACATAATAATAATAATAATAATAATAAGCATCAAACAACAAAGAGCATGTGAAAAAAATGCTCAAGGATCAGAATTTTTTCCTCCTGCATTTCATAGTTCCAGAAATTCTATTCCAGCCATATTTGGGTACACTTTTAAATACTGGATAGCACCTTGTGCAACAGTGTTCTGTCAAGGTTTGTAAAACTATCCATAGGGTAAGATGTTACTAATGTGATTAAAGGTAGCCTCAGTAATTAGAAATGCTTTCCTTTGAAGAATCTCCAGTCATGGCTACCATGATGATATACTACTCAGAGGACTAAAATGGAACAGGAGGATAGTTGAGTTTGAGGGCATCTTTGATATATTTGTTTTACTTTTGGGCATTCACTGCATTGGTGGATATAACAGCCCTTCAGGTTACAATGAATGCAGCCCAGGTTAATAGCCCTACTCCTTTTAGTTGGACGCATTAGCAGGTACGTGAGCTCATAAAATGCAGAATTATGCTAGTAGCATCTCTGTTCAGTGAAGAGTATGACTTCCTAGAAAAGCCTAAATAGGGGCCTTTTAAAAAAGTTAAATGTAATCTGGACACCTTTAAAATAAATAATATGCTCTGTTGCTTTCTCAGAATAATTGCAGTGAAACTACATTCTGATTTTATTTAGAAAAATTAAACAGAGAATGAAAGTAAAAAATAATAGAGAGCAAATGTATCTGACATGAGATTTTGTCCAATGACTTTTTGTAATCAAAAAGTTCACAGGCTTCTACAAGTTTCCCCAGAAGGTTAAAATGCAGCTGCAGATCACTTTTGGGTAGGGGAGCCTTGTGTACATCTGTTTTGCTATGGAACAGCAACAGAGAAAGAGAGGTACACTTATGGATATACAGGATGTATGGGTGCTTGTAGACATGCACAAAATCTTCTCTAACATGCTGTAATTACAGCATGTTGGAGCTGACTCAATTGATTAACACTCTCCAGCAGCCTCAGCTTCTCATATATTCAATGTCCCCATGCTTCAAAATGGCAGCAGGGTCACTTTAACTAAAGCCCATTGAACAAGCTATAGTTAAAGCACCTTTGCCAATGTTTTGAAGTGTGGAATGATGAATACATGAGATGCTGTGGGTGCTTTAATTAAAAGTGCTCCTGAGAGCTACTTTAATTAAAGCACCCCTCCCCCCCAAGCCCCTAGAGCACATGTAAAGATGCCCAGTGTGACCAGTGCAATATTCTGTAAAGGGTTAAACCTGCCAGGGTTTATTAATAACTAGCAAACATGTCTTAACAATGAGAATAAGTAAACATGACACAAAAATATGTGGTCACTTCGCAGCAATTGGAAAATGTTGTCCATCTATTTTATCTTCTTCACTCCTGCCAAATCTTTTCCAATGCTAGGCATTTAAAGTGGCTACATTATGTTGTATAGCTCCAGATTCAAGTTAACTCACAGCCCCCCAGCATCCCAGGATACTTTGTGCCTCCCCTGCAAGCCCCTCCTCACAAGGTGGGCAGGCTAGCCTTGGCTCAAGCTGTCTGCTCCAGCAGATAGGGCAGCCACCACTGCCGAAGGCTGCAGCTGGAGCCCAAGCCAGCCCCCATCCCCTGCCCCCACCTTGCCTCCGGGAGCGAGGAGGAACATGGCATCAGGGCTGGGGAGTAGAGCAGTTCCCCAGAGCCAGCCCCCAGTCCCAGGCCCTACCCCCACCTCACCTTGCCTTGAGGAGTGAGGTGGCACATGACGTTGGGGCTGGGGAGTGGAGCAGTTCCCCAGCACCAGCCCTGAGACCCAGCCCCCATCTCCACCTTGCCTTGGGGAGCAAGGAGGCACTCTGCCCCAGCTCCCACCCCTGACTCACCTCGGGGAGGAGCTGCTGCCTAAGCTTACCTCCGGTAAGTGTCCCATGCTGGCCCCAGTCCCTCCGCCATGCTCCGCATCCAGCTTCTCTCCGGGAAGCTGCAGCCCAGCTCCTCTCCGGGTAGATGAGTGGCATTAATAAGTGAGTGCAAGGCAAGATTTTAAATCATGCGTGGCCATGTACATGTGCACCTTGGAGGGAACCTTGATGAGTAGGTGCATCATGAACAGGTCCAGGGAGGTGATGCTCCCCCTCTATGTGGCACTGGTCAGGCCGTAGCTAGAGTATTGCATCCAGTTCTGGATGCCACAATTCAAGAAGGATGTGGACAACATGGAGAGGGTCTGGAGGAGGGCCACTCATATGGTTAGAGGCCTGCAGGGAAGACCTTATAAGGAAAGGCTGAGAGACATGAACCTTTTCAGCCTCCGCAAGAGAAGGCTGAGGGGGGATCTTGTGGCAGTATATAAATTCACCAGAGTGGGGGGGATGAGCAGGGAACAGGAGATGCTCTGTTTAGTGGAGCACCCCTTGGAATAACCAGAAACAATGGCCACAAGCTGATAGGGAGCAGATTTAAGTTGGACATCAGAAAGAACTTCTTCATGGTGAGGGCTGACAGAATCTGGAATAGGCTTCCAAGGGAGGTAGTACTCTCCCTACCTTGGAGGTCTTCCAGAGGAGATTGGACAAGCACCTGGCTGGGGGTCACATGACCCCAGCACTTTTTCCTGCCACTGACAGGGGGTTGGACTCGATGATCCTTTGAGGTCCCTTCCAACCCTAGCATCTATGAATCTATGCATTTAAATTTTAGAAAAAATGATGACATTTTACTTTTATCAAGAATGTTGACATTTCTCAGTCCAACATTTTTTGGTATCCAAATTCCTTGATATTTCAACTTTCAGGAAGGAAAGAAGAAAAAAGAAAAGTTAAGTCCAAATTTCCTCTGGCTGAAAATTCTGATTTCTAACCAAATACAGTATATGGCAGAGGTGATACTGCATAGCCATGTGATGGAGGAAAGTGATGCTTTTGCTGTACATGGTGCTAATTAAAGCTTTTTTGTTCATGCATGACAGATTCAGCATTATTGCTACCCTTGCTTGACACTGAAGGGAAGAATGCATTATTGCCAAGCAGCTGCCTGATTTACAGTTCATAAAACAATTTATAATGCTGTTATGAGCTCATGTGTCTGGAGACTGACTTTAGAAATAATATTTGTTTAATTGCAAAAACTATGCATTTTGAGGAGAAAACACTAAAATAACGCTTTTCACCTTAATCATAAATTCAGCTGTCTGGTAATAGAAATTTTGTATGGTCTGTAAAATCAGATGTTATGGGTGGTGGCAACAGTGTAACAGAAATACATAATGAATCTGTTGCTAAACCTTTAAGTAACACACAGTATTGTCCAAATGCTAGAAAGCTAACAAGGCATCGGATAATTTGGAGATGCCCAAAAATGTATGGCTGCATATAATATCTGTATACTTTTTTAGTCTTATATTGGGGCCACAGAGTAGCTGGTAGAACAAGTAGATCAAGGTACTTGCAGCAGTATTTGGGGGGGGGGGGGCAGGGGGGGGGGGGGGGC
>NW_017728995.1:39141614-39146917 GCF_001723915.1 Gavialis gangeticus
CATGCCATGGCAAGAGGAAACTCACTGAGTCCCCTGACAGCAGAGATTGCATGTAGTCCTGGCCTCACTGCAGGAAGCTTTGGCTTCATTCCCGGGCAGCAGACCTGGGTGCAGGTGAGGGGGCTGGGTGGCAGGGGACCCAGACCAGGGGTGGGATAGGGGGTCTTGGCTGGTGGGGGCAATGTGGGACCTTCACTCTGCTGGGCAGTGGGCAGCTGCCAGGGGGAGGGAGGAGGATAAAATACAATCCACCTGAAGGGACTGACAGTGTTTCACATGATAGTTTTTCTTTGTTTCTTAAGTTGGTCAGTTTGTCCTTCAAACACTTCAGGAAATATTATTTGTTAACTATTTATTATTAGTTTTAAGTACAAACAAATTTAAAAATAATTAGTGGGTATGGGACAGTAAAGAAAAAAAGTTGAAATCTCCACACAGGGCTGCTATTTAAAGAGTTATTTGTCTAAACAGACTTCTTGTAAGATTCTGGGCTTTTTTCCTCCTGCATGAATATGTTATCATTCTAGTCCTAAAACAGTTAACCGAATATTTGATATTTACAAAATATCTTAGAATGTAATGTCTTCAGGTTCTCTGTTGAATATTCATTAAATATCTTTTTCTCATAGGGCATATAAATCCTGTGAAATGCAATACATACACCCTTTAAAATTTGACAGAAAATACTCATATTTCTAAGATAAAGGGTTTTTTTTCTCCTTTAAGCACTCTCTCAAATCATATATAATCAGGAACATTGGCATCACTGCTGCTAAGAGAAGGACAGAGTGAACATCAAGAAATCCAAATGAATTCAATCCCATTAAATGTAATGGTGTGGTAAATCTCACTATACCATCTGCTGTAGAACACTGATACACTATTGGAATTCCACATCTTATTTACATAACAGATAAGAATGTGTTAGTAGATTTATATGGTGAATGAATACCCAGAGACAAAACTAAGTTTCTAGTCTATTCACATTTGGGGAACATCTACATCTGTAGAACATTATAGTAAACTTACTGTAAGTTAGCCTTTCTATGGAAAACCATGCTACTTTACTCAGATATTACCTATTAAACAAAGAAAACCAGGAGCAATTCCTTGAAGCACTGGTAGGAGCTGAGTTACCTCATCAAAAGAAAACATAACCTTCTTTAAATTAGTATGTATTTCTGAAGGAATTAGTATCAAACATTCTGCCAGATAGGGTGTATCATATTTAAAACATCTGTGCTGTGAGTTCTGCAAATCACCCTGTGGCAAAACATTAAGGAAAATATGCCATAGATTTATTTTTGCCCTCTCTTGCACATTTAGATTGACACTCTCCTTTATAATTAGATTCACAACTTTTTATTTACTTAATATTGAAATAGACTGGAGCCTACAACCCTCTTTTATGTCATATCAGATCTCAGGTATATCTTGCAAAGCTTAAAAGTATATGAACTATAAAGACACAACACATTGCATTGCAACTTTCACCTGATACTGCCATTACCATTATATTTCCAATCAGCAGGCTTACCTGGAAATGACAAGGCCCTTACTTGTGCACAAGTGATTATTAAATCCATCACTTGTCAAATCATTTAAATCTTAAACTCTAATACATCAAAAGTGCACCAAGAAGCTGACCTGATCTAAGAAAGCATTTTATGCAGGAGTATTAACAGATTTCTTCTGTAGCAACCTCATGTTCTTCAGATTGGAAACCTCTGAACCAAAGCCAATTGACAATAATATATTTGGAAAGGAAGATGCTTTTAAATTACCTCCTTTCCATTTAATCAGACAAGCAACCTCTGAATCCCAAGCCGTAGGTGAATGTTTAAGAGAACATTCTTTATATAGTTAGCTGAACCATACCCAAGAGCACCCACTGACAGCTTTCCTATTACCAGAAGGACAATGAATCACATGAACTTTGCTGACACACATGCTATAATAATTGTTACATTTTCCCTGGAATAGATCCTTGGGCTCACTTTTGGCCTTAGCTTAAAGGTGGGTGCTTGTAAGCTATATATTTTAGCCTGTCACAAAATCATCAATAACAGTTCATAAAATATACTGCAATAATTTAGCAGTGCACTGGTACTGATCTTAATAGCATCAGACATCAGTAGTTATGCTATTTCCCCCATGAATTCTGGATCCTTCTATTGAACATTTGCTAAAACAGTTGTTCATCTACATTGTACATATTCCTGCCAAGCTCCATGGTATTATTTCTATTCTTTTAAAAAAAATTCACTAGCAGAAGTCTATCTTTTCTACTTGGCACCCAATCTAGTGCTATACAGACATCTTAGTTGCATACAGGAAACATGGTCAAGTTCACATTTCTCATCACATTTTCTGAAGTTAATTGCTGAACTTTGACAATAGCTTTTGAGACAGGGAGAGAAAAATGGTGAAAATTTTCCCCATTGGAACAATTCTACACCAAAGCCCCCATTATCTGATATTTCTATATTCAAACAGAAAGCCTAGTTCAGAAACCCCCAACTAAATATCCCTTAGGTTTTTTTTTAATTGAATGCCTTTCAAGATAAAGAACATTACCCTGTCTCTTTGGAAAGCATATTTCCTATACTGCCTGAATCCTAAATGGTTTATTATTGTAATAAGGTGTTTTATATTAATTTTATACAAATATATCTATTGAAACAACTGTGATTAGACTAGCTTTGATGTTTACCTTTAGCAACAGACCTGCTACCGACAGCTACCATAAGGAAGATTTTTTTAATAGTTTTTACTATTTATTTATATTAATTTCTTTTTACATTAAAACTCTTAGGGCTCAGCTTTCTTTTATGCCCAGATGAAATTCAATGTAGTAGAGCTAGGAGGTTGAGATTCTGATAAGTAAATCTGAGATATAAAGTTTACTGATAAGCCCACCGCATGGCTAAGGTAGCTATATTACATCTGGTTCAGTGTATAGTGTTTGGGGAGTAGGCATGCCATACCTGCACTCATCCACAAGAAAGGCAGGAGGGAGGACATGGGGAACTATAGGTCAATCAGCCTAACTTCTATCATAGGGAAAATCCTAGAAAACTTCAACAAGGAGTCTATCTGTGATAAGCTTGCAGAAGGTAAGATTCTGAATGACAGCCAGCATGGCTTCATTGCACGCAGGTCTTGCTTTACCAACCTCATCTCCTTCTATGACCAGGTAACTCACCACCTAGATACAAGAGCAGGTTGACATTGAATACCTAGACTTCCAAAAGGCCTTTGATCTAGTATCTCATAATGTCCTCTCCAGAAAATTAGAGGATTGTGGGCTTAACTCTGAGACAGTCAGGTGGGTGAGAAAATGGCTGCAGGATAGGACCCAGACAGTCACAGTGAACGGACCTGTGTTATCCCGGCAAGAAGGGGCCAGTGGTGTCCCACAGGGGTTGGTGCTTGGTTCAGTACTTTTCAACATCTTTATTAATGATTTGGATGTGGGGGTGAAGAGTTCACTGGACAAGTTAGGACTCCACGCATGACTGAGCCACAGGTATAGATGGCTATACCCTGTACAGGAGAGATCGAGTGGACAAAAGGGGCGGGGGTGTAGCTCTCTATGTCAAGGAAAGCTATGCATCCCTGCAAGCCAACACTGGTACCCAGGGTGGGTGACTGGAGACCATCTGGGTTAAAATCTGTGGGGAACACGGCACAGGTGACACAATGGTGGGAGTCTACTACAGACCTCCTACCCAGGAACAAGAGCTTCACCAGGAGTTCACCAGAGAACTGGCTTAGGCCTCATGCTCCCGGTGCATGGTTGTTATGGGAGACTTCAACTACCAAGATGTCTCATGGGAAGAGTGCTCGGCCAAATTTGAGCAGTTGCAAAGCTTTTTCTCATGCGTGGATGAGCTCTATCTGATGCAAGAAGTCTACGGGCCAATGAGAGGTAAAGCACTGCTCGACCTGGTACTGGCAATGGGGGACAACCTAATCAGTGACCTAGTGATCGATGGGAAGCTGGGTGACAGTGACCATGAGCTGATCACCTTCACCATCTGCCATAAAACTGGCAAGTCAGTCAGCAATACAAAAGTCCTTGACTTCAGGAAAGCTGACTTTGACAAGCTCAGGAGGCTTGTCAGTGAGGCCCTAAGGGACCACAACCCAACGGGGAGGGGAGTTCAGGATGAGTGGTCGCTCCTTAAGGGAGCGATCGTGGATGCACAAGCTAAGTCTATCCCATCTCGGAGGAAAGGCACCAAAAGGGCACAGCATTCCCCTGGGCTCTGCAGGGAACTACATGACCTCCTGCATCTAAAAAGAAAGACCTACACCTATTACACCTCCAAGGAGGAATACTCTGCACTGGTCCAGACCTGCAGGAAGTGAACCAGGAAATCCAAGGCTGCAACTGAACTCCAAGCGGCTACAAGTATCAAGGACAATAAAAAGTCCTTTTTTAGATATGTGGGAAGCTGGAAGAAAAGCAAGGGCAACATTGGACCCCTGCTAAACCAGATGGGACAACTGACAGCCAACACCCAGAAAAAAGCCAACCTGCTAAATGGGTACTTTGAGTCAGTTTTTCACCAATCCCATGGGACACCCCTGCCCATTATGGGACGGGAAGCCCTGGCTGAGGGAGATTCCCTACCCTCCATCAATGCTGACCTCATGAAGGAACACCTCAAGAAGCTAGATACTTTCAAATAAGTAGGCCCTGACAGTTTATGCCCTAGGGTACTCAAGGAGATGGCAAGCATCATAGCTCAGCCCCTGGCACAGATCTTTGAGAACTCCTGGAGCTCTGGTGAAGTGCCTAAAGATTGGAAGAAGGCCAATGTGATGCCTATCTTCAAGAAAGGCAGGAAAATGGATCTGGCAAACTAGAGGCCCATCAGCCTGACCTCTATCCTGGGCAAGGTTTTAGAAAAAATTATTAAGGAAGCTATTCTTAACAGACTAGCCAATGGCAGCATCATGAGGGACAGCCAGCACGGGTTTGTTGAGGGTAGGTCTTGCATGACCAATCTCATTTCCTTTTATGACCAGGTGATCTATCACCTGGACAAGGGAGAAGAGATTGATGTCATATATCTTGGCTTTAAAAAAGCCTTTAATCTGGTATCCCATGATCGCCTCTTAGCAAAACTGGCTAACTGTGGCCTCAGCCTCACCACGATCTGCTGGCTGAGGAATTAGCTCCGTGTTAGGACCGAGAGGGTGGTGGTTGATAGAAGTCAATCATCGTGGTGCGCTGTGAACAGTGCAGTCCCTCAAGGCTCTGTCCTTGGGCCAACACTATTCAACATCTTCAT
>NW_017728995.1:39151917-39153028 GCF_001723915.1 Gavialis gangeticus
CTGCCCCTGGGGCAGGGGGCTGGACTTGATGATCTTCTGAGGTCCCTTCCAGCCCTAATGTCTATGAAATCTATGAAAGCTCATGTACGACACCAAGTTATGAGAGAGCATGGTCATGCCTGAAGATAGGCTACAGATACAGGTGGATCTAGGCAGGCTGGAAAGTTGGGCGGATCGGAACCTGATGAAGCTCAATGATGAGAAATGTTAAGTGCTCCACCTAAGGACAAGCAACCCCCGGCACACCTCTGGATTGGTGGCACCAAACTGCACCATGAATGAAAGGGACCTGAGGGTAATAATAGACCACAGTATGAATATGAGCCAGCAGTGCGATGCTGCAGCTGGTAGGGCAAATAATATTCTGGCATGCATCAATCGATGCATCTCCAGCAAAACCAAGGATTTGATTCTTCCGCTCTACTCAGTACTGGGGAGACCTCAGATGGAGTACTGTGTCTAGTTCTGGGCACCACACTTTAACAAGGACATGGACAAGCCTGAGAGAGTCCAAAGAAGAGCCACCTGTATGATTAGTCTTACACGGCAAGCTATATGAGGAAAGGCTGAAGGATCTGGGACTCTTCAGCCTGAAGAAAATATGGCTGAGGAGGGACCTGGTAGCAGCTTACTGCTACACAAGGGGAGTACATCAAAGACTTGGTGAGCAACTGTTCACCAGGGTACCCAAGGGGAAAACCAGAAGTAATGGCCACAAATGCCTGGAAGATCGATTCAGGCTCAACATTAGGAAAAATTTCTTCACAGCTAGGGTGTTCAGATTGTGCAAAGGCTCCATCCAGAAGTGGTGCAATCATCTTCTCTGGAACTTTTCAAGAGGAGACTAGACAGTCACCTCGCTGGGGTCACCTGACCCCCAGTTATCTTTCCTGCTTGGTGCAGGGGGATGGACCTGATGATCTTCCAAGTCCCTTCCAGTCTTACAATCTATGAACCTATGAAACCTTAGTGCTTCCTTGCCCCTCTCACACAGTAGGGACAGGCTCTTATGGAACTTGTACAAGCGATCAGAAGACACTTCTGATCACTCTGTAACTTTTGCACTTTACACAACGTTGTTTAAAGTTACAGCGTGATCAAACTTAACAGA
>NW_017728995.1:39158028-39160044 GCF_001723915.1 Gavialis gangeticus
CAGCTAGGGTGTTCAGATTGTGCAAAGGCTCCATCCAGAAGTGGTGCAATCATCTTCTCTGGAACTTTTCAAGAGGAGACTAGACAGTCACCTCGCTGGGGTCACCTGACCCCCAGTTATCTTTCCTGCTTGGTGCAGGGGGATGGACCTGATGATCTTCCAAGTCCCTTCCAGTCTTACAATCTATGAACCTATGAAACCTTAGTGCTTCCTTGCCCCTCTCACACAGTAGGGACAGGCTCTTATGGAACTTGTACAAGCGATCAGAAGACACTTCTGATCACTCTGTAACTTTTGCACTTTACACAACGTTGTTTAAAGTTACAGCGTGATCAAACTTAACAGATGGTTGGGGCTCAGAGCCTCTATGCACCGGCCAAACCCAGGACAAAGGGGGCGCTATCACATACCTTACAGTGTGCTCCCAGGCTGGGACATCCTCATTCCCTGTATCATCATTTTGCTAGCTTTCTACCTGTTTTGCCTGGTGGGTCCTATCCCACTCTCCCAGAGACCATTCTCTCTCCTCAGGATTCCCCTGCAGTGAGGCTCTCTTGAGTGGGGGACCCACCATGAAGAGCCAGCAGGCAGCTAACAAAATTGTCTTGCAGGGGGTGGGGGTGATTTGGCTGGGTTCCTGGCTGATTGCAGTGGGGAAGCTGACCAGGGCACCCCCACCTCCCTATCACATTTTTGCCAGCTGACAGCAGCCCTGGCTGCCATGCTGGGAGCTGGAGCAGGGGAATCTGAGCCCCTCCCATCTCATAGGCCTGGGCTGACTCCCTCCCAAGACCCCAGCAGGGGTACCTGGATGGGTCCACATAGTGGGGATGCTTGGATTCCCACCCCTCTGCCCCAGGTCCTGGCATGAGTGCCTTGACAGCAGCCCTAGCTGACTTCTCCCACCCTCCTTCCCTTCTCCCTCCCCTTGTCACCCTCACTGTTCAGGGAGACTCTCCTCTCTCTGTGCCAACCCTGCAAAGGTGTATTTTTTGCGTGTGGAATCACCCAAAGTTAACTCTTGCATTGAACCTTTACACAGGTTCCCTAACGCACTCTGTCCTGGAATGCCTTTATTTAAAACCTGATTTAACAAGGGTTAATTTTTCACATGACTGGCCATTTTAAAAGTGTTCTCTATCTGTGAATGTTTGTTATGTTATAGCTGTAAAGAGCTCTCAGGGGCCTCATTGTGAGAAAAATGTAACTTCTGTAAGAACCCTTAGTGGTTTCTGTCTCAGTTGCCCAAGTGCTGCACTCTTTCTGGGCCCAATACTCCAGCGATTGGGTTCTAAAGTTCCAAATGGAGTTGACATGATATACTATTCTCATTCTAAACTATGAATTAGAGGCATTAGGGAGATTTTTCTAGGATTTGTTTCATAAACCATTTACTGTAGAAGTGAACAATGCTGTCAAAAGCCAATTTCATCAGCATTGCTGAATTTCTCTCATCTATGCTATTTTTCTGAGAAATTCAGTGATATGTTAGAGCTCTGGAGAGTATTTTGTGAATACCACATTATTTTATGAAATTTTCTAGTGTCACTGCTGAGACTCACATTTTTCCCTATAATGAAAACACAGGGAATTGCAAGAATCATAAGTAATGTGTCTGATACCTTCTGTGCCTTAGCTATTTAGCTGTCAAAGGCACCCTTGTTAATATGTCTGCCTATTATTTTAAGCACATACCTTATAAAAGAGTAATATTCTGGGTGTTCTCTTCTGTGTAGATGGAAGAATAAGAACGTCTTCCTGAAGGTTAACACAATATACTAGAAAATTGTGATGGGCACCTAATTCATTGACTTTCTTACCCTTACTGAAAACCAGATTGTATCTGGCCCCTGACAGAGTGCTTATGAGCTAAGGACAATGCGTGTGAAGAATAAAAGTGGTAGAGAAGGAGCTATTCATTGTTCCCATCCATTCCAAGGAAAGTGACCAGTGGGGTCCCCCAAGGCTCTGTCTTTCGACCCATACTGTTCAACATCTTCATTAATGATGTGGACA
>NW_017728995.1:39160973-39194626 GCF_001723915.1 Gavialis gangeticus
CGAGGTCCTTTCCAGCCCTAATGTCTATGAAATCTATGAATATCAGTTCTAGTGTGCATCCCATCCCCACCAGTAGCTGGGTCTCCAAAAGTCCTTCTGAGGGCTCCAGGTACAATAGTTAGTGGCAATAGTTCTGCCTGTGTCTCCTATCTCCATCTCCTTGAACTTTAACTTTTCCAATCACACTGTATTCTGTATTCTACCCTATCCCATGGCTTCATTTCCTTGCCGCCACCTTTTTTTATCCAGTCCTAATTTTCCATTTTCCATTCTGTCTCTTCATCTTAAAACTGCTTACACCCCATAACCATATACATATACATCACTGTAATCTAAGACAAATACATGATATATACTTCTCTATTCTTTACCTTATACCTCCTCAGTGATTGTTGTTCTCATTCATTTAATATTTTAAAATTTGGACTGCAAGCTGTTTATGATTATTAATGTGTCTCATGAGACGCCTACAATATTTTTGGGTTCTCAGCAACAAAAGACCTGAGCAAACTGTAATTTACATGCTCACCTGAGTTGCTATTAACTTTTTTACCAGAAGGCAGAGGCATAACTGGCTGTCTGATGCAGAGGAAAGCATATGATGTCCCTTAATAAGTAGTAAAAACAGCCATGCTCCCAGTATGGAAGTGGGAGCTCCAGAAGACACTAAACCTTCCAGATAAGCAATGCCTTCTAGACTTGAGCAGCAGTCGAATGTTGCAATGGTATATGGTGATACCCAGTGCTGTTCTAAAGGTTTTGTAATACTCTGGCCGCATCTACATGAGATGCTTACTGTACAGTAGCTTTTTACTACAGCTCAGTAGCATTGCAGGGCACAAATTGCGATGTGAAACTACTGCACAGTTGTAACAAGTTACTACACAGTAACGCTGGTTATCATGCAGTCATTTAGTACTTGGGTATGCAAGTACTAAATGACCGTGCAGTTACAACTGTGCAGTCAGTGTCTCATGTAGCTGTGACCTCCAATAACATTCCATTTATTCACAATGCAATTGTATGCCTTTCACTAACATAAATAAATGCCTATCTCGTGGAACTGGTTTCAATTGAAGCTTTTAGATCTTCTAAAAGAAAATGAATAAGTAACAAGACTAGATTTATCCTTTATATGTTCCCCAATTTATTATTATTATTATTATTATTATTAATATTATTATTTATGGAGGGACTATATCCAGGATTTTTTAAAAAAGCAATTGACTTGAAAATAAGATCACTACACCATTAAATACAAACCATATTTTACTTTATGGCACATGATCTGCTTCTGACAAGCCACTAGCTGAGCCTGTACAGTGTTGTAGAGGCAGTACATACACACTGCCTTGAAGAGTTTACAATCTAAGAGGAAATAAATACAAATGGAAGAGGATAAAGAGATACATCCATGCATAAACTGCAGTTGGACCATTCATTTAATTAAGGCACATATTTGCTGTATTAGCTTGTAATTAAAAAAAAATTCTCTATTTAGAGTCTGATACCTACTCCAACTTCCCACTGGTTGGCCCTCAAGTGTTGGTTAATTTCTTGAAGTTATCATGTGACACCATGAATGGTAAAAATGTACATAGATTTTATAGCATTCAAATAACCCAGAAGCAGTAATTGATAGAACCAGAGCACCAGACACTTGATAGTAGCTAAGAAGCTAGAAGTGCAAGTCATCAGCAATAGGTGAAAAATATAACCTCTGACATCACTCACTCCAAGGCTGGTTATAAACTTGTTTGCTCCTCAGACATACATTAGAACATAGAATCATAGAAAAATAGGGTCAGAAGGGACCTCAGGAGGTCATCTAATCCAAACCCCTGCTCAAAGCAGGACCATCCCCAACTAGATCATCCCAGCCAAAGCTTTGTCTATCCGGGTTTGGAAAACCTCCAAGGATGGAGCTCCTACCTCCTCTCTGGGTAACCTGTTCCAGTGTTTTACTACCATCCTCATGAAAAAAAATATTTCTAATATCTATCCTAAACTTCCCTTGCTGCAACTTGAGAGACCATTGCTCCTTGTTCTGTCATCTGCCACCACTGAGAACAGTTTAGCTCCATCCTCTTTTGAACCTCCCTTCAGGTAGTTGAATGCTGCTATTAAGTCCTCTCTCAATCTCCTCTTCTCTAGACTAAATAAGCCCAGTTCCCTCACTCTTTCCTCATAAATCATGTCCCCCAGCCCCCAAACCATTTTTGTTGCCCTCAGCTGGAATCTCTCCAATTTGTCCACATCCTTTCTGTAGTGGGGCGGCCCAAAACTGAACACAGTACTCCAGATGTGGCCTCACCAGTGCTGAATAGAGGGGAATAATCATTTCCTTTGACCTACATCCTTCAAGTTTCTTTGATTTAACACTAGATGTTAACAGCCCTCAATGACTGACGCAGCCAGAGACTGGCATAGATTATTGGCATCTAACCAACATGTTACTTTATCTTTAGCCACATAGCCTTCAGTAGGCGACGGGAGTTATAAAAGCCTGATTCTATGCCTTTGAACTGGGGTGATCTTTCCAAGACTGGGTATGCCAGGGCAAAATGCCCATATCTCATTCTGTGGATGTAGCCACAAAGTAGTACTCTTCAAATTCTATAGAAAATAGTTTTAATTGAATATTTTTGATATTCACATAATAAGAATATTAGAATAAGAGATGAAATCATAAAGTTCTCAGTCAAAACCAATAGCAAAACATAGTCTTAATACTGCATTGTGTTTGTTACTTCTCCATATATAATTTATAGCTTTGGATTTTTTCAGAAAAATTGCAAAACATTTTAATAAATCCCCAGCCCAACATACAACCCTTACCAGTTAACTTAACGCTTAGCACAAGCTTGGGTATGAACCAAAACCCATTTCTGAGGTTCAGATCAGTTTGATTAAAACCTCTTATATAACATTTTAATGCTTGTAGCAGAATTTTTCTGCCACCAAACTTAAACGTTGCTCTAGGCCAGCTAGAAAACGGCATGACACAACCTATTTTTGTTCTAGTTCCCACCCACCAGAAATAATGGAAATAGCATGGAGAAAAGCTGTTTCCTGCTTCTGTGGTTAAATGAGTGGGTAGTACAAGTGATCATCAGTTGTTTGTCAAGTTTAACAGCACTTTTTTGATGTTTATAACTGACAGTTTCAGAATAAAAGTGGTTGGTTAATTTTAAAAGAAAAAATAATACAACTAAAAATATTTATAAGAGACAATGGGTGTTTCTACATGAGATTCTAAATGTTCGTTAGACTCATTCTACTGTGCATTAGCACATCACCCAAAAAGTGTACTAATTAAGCACCACAAAAAAGTGGTCATCTGTGCTAATGCACAGTAGCGCTGATTATGGCACATTAAGTTAGTACGTGGTATTACAGGTACTAAACTTAATGTGCCGTAATGATGGTGCATTAATGAACATGTAGACATGCCCAGTGAGTACTGTGAAGTGCTCCATACCAAGTCCAGCTGCTAAATATGGCCTGATACATGCAGACAAACAAGTTGCAGCTTACAGACCATAGAAATGCCAAAAATTCCACTCTACTTTCTTTTATAGCATTGGAAAACAGTCTTAAATAGCCTCCAAAGATGACAATGAACATCATTTTATGTTAAAATACTAATATAATAAATCATATTAAAGTTAAGGGAAAGCAAAATTGTTGGTCAAGCTCCCGAAGTTATAGAGATGTTTTTTATGTAATCACCAGGGAACCCCAATCTTCGGATTAAAAAAGTAACCCCAAATCCACATTTTCCATGATTAAAATGAAACACAACTATATATATATATAATTGGGGATTATATATGCTACTATATTTAATTGGGGATTTTTTTATCAGAGAAAACAAGGATCCCTGGTGATTACTATATATATATATATATATATATATATTTTTTTTTTTTTTTGGACTGCTAGCTCTTTATGACTAGTAATGTGTCTCATGAGACACCTACAATATTTTTGAGTTCTCAGCAACAAAAGACCTTAAAAAACTGTAATCTTCACACTCACCTGAGTTGCTATTAACTCCTTGACCAGAACACATATAGATATATGTATATGTATGTGTGTGGGTTTTTATCCAAAAATTGGGGATTTTTTTTAATCAGAGAAAACTAGGATCCCTGATGATTGTACAAATTAAATATTTGGCCTCTGGCCATTGGAAGATACATTCTCTAAATGCTAAATGGCAGCACACTGAAACTTTGTACGAACAAGAGAAGTGCTTTAACATGTTAGAGAAGAATACAATTGGCCTACATGCATCACATTTACACTTCATTTATTGAAGACAGTTATTTACATTGAATTTACACCTGGAGCAATCATCTTTACCATTAGCAACTTTTCTTACCCAAATTTTGATCAAGGAAATTTTATACCATATTGCCATTAAGCAGTTTAGGGCCTACTATGGTTCACAGTACCCAGTGCACTAAAATTCCTAGTTATACCTCTAGGTTTTGTGAAAAGCAACTGGTGCATCAACAAAAGCATGGTGATTTGTCTACACAGTGTCACTGAAGCAAAACAGTTCATGAAGGTTAGATGCACCCATTTACCTCCACTCACCAAATCCTTTTAGTATATGAAGTTGCACAACCATTAGCCTGAACCTACGGCCTTCCATGAACCCTGATGGGGTACTCTACAGCAAAAACAAGAAGGGAGGAGAACAGACATTCTCTGCTTCCCAGCCTGAAAGTTAGCTATGGAGACATTATTATACCCTCTTGGCTGAACTAGCATCTGCAGGCTTTATGTGTCTCCTCCTTCAGCTCCTCCGAAGCTGAAGAAGAGACTGAAAGATCTGTATGAGGCTCAATATTTCTCTAGTGCAGTCATGTCCTACAGTTTTTGCTCCCTTGCACATAACTTTGCGGAAAGCTCTTTATAGTTGAGTATATGGACCATACACAGTGTAAGCTCCCCCTTTTCCACATTCAACTCTACTATTTCTTAACAAAAGATTATTCATATGAATGGATTGACATAGAATGATCCTCATCATGATGGGACTTCTACATCACTGTGAAGGAGGATAGATTTAACCAATGCAGATTAGCTCAGAGGAGTAGAAGTAGTTTGCACATATAGTTTAAGGCTGTGCAAAACACAACATCCATTTTTTTTCTACCTGGGAAGAATTTTACTCATAATCTCATTGAACCAGGAATATTATCACCAAGCATATTTAAATTCACTTGCAAATACAGTGTTTTTCTTCTGTCATACTGATACATTAAATGCCCTGGGTAAACTGTTTAATATCTTAGGTAGTCATATTACAGTAATACAAAACAAATATCCTTTTTAATGGAAGCTTAGAACTCTACAGGCCCCTATTCAGTCTGGGTTTTTAGATCATGCTGCGTAGAACCCAGTATAACAGCGACATGTTAAAACAACACTTCCACAATTAGATATCCTAATACACATCTGTCTATCATTGGAAAGCTGTGATATGAAGCTCAATGTTTTGGCAAAAAAAATGCTTTAATTTTTAGACTTTTGGGGGTGGGAAGGAAGAAATCCTTTAATTGATAGTGCAGGTTTTAAACTGACAAGCCTCAAAGGCAGAATACTGACTCTTTGATCTTAAAAGGGTTGTAAAAGGATGGCCTCACTTGTGTTTATTCAAATATTTGCAGGTAAATGCTGATAATCCAAACTGAGTCAAAGCTGCAGAATTTAGCATAAGTGATTTGCATATCAAGAGCCTCAAAATAAATACCAATTCAGAGATTGTAATGCTGTGGAAAAACCAGTCATGACTAGAAACCAATTTAGGGCTTGTCCACAGGAAGTGAGGGCATGAATTTGCAGTGTGCTAGATCCTTCCCATTTGGAAATGCTTAGTCAATGTACGGAAGACTTTGAATGTGGTGTCAGCAATTGCACACCATGAGTGCCTACATGGGAGTTAGTGCAGTGTAGCTAGTGAATGTAAATTCATACTTCGTTTCTGTATTTGCCAGTTTCTGAAATAATGAAATCTTTAAAAACAAATCTCAACAAGCCTTTAGTTAATGGTGGAGCTGAGTAAACTATTTGTAGCAAACATTTTTAATGAACTTCTCCTCTTGGGCTGTACCTGAATTATTTGTGAACAGAGTTGCTGAACTTGATAAATGATTTTCCTAGTTGTTAATTTTCATGATTTACACAAAGAAATTTCAGCTTCTGGGTTACTCACAGACTGGGTTTATCATGAGCTTAAGCACTTGGTCCTGCTACTTATTTCATTTGCTACTTATTTCATATTTTATTTCCTTACTTTTCTGGTTTTGTATCTGCAACCTGACTGGATGACAGTAAAAATAATAAGGAATAGGATCGGTATATAGGATCCCAAAGTTTTGAAAACTGCTCCTAAATCTGCTAAAAGCATCTAATTTTTCAGAGGTAATTAATGCTTACGAATCACATTACTTCCAGTAGGAGCTGCAGTTATTCAGCAGCATATCTCTTGTATTTGAATGTCTCAATATGGAATTAAGTATGTAACTTTAGTGGAAAATTTGTTCTCATTCTTTGCTTCCCTTTGAAGTATGTGGGCAGAGTTTGTGGAATTAGAAAGTGGCACAGCAGAAGGTGGGAAATTTTGACATAGTTCCCTCTCATTTGGCATGGACTTGGACCTGATACCTCACCATTTGTAGTTAATTGTGATATTGCAGAGTCGGGATAGTATAATACCTCTTATCCTTCATTGCCCTGCTATCTGAAGTATTATACTGGCATATTGTAAAATTGATTCAAAGCTTTGGAAAATACATTTATGGCAACTTTTAACTTTAGAAAAGACTTCAAAAGAGAATTTTTTTAACAGTTTGCTTGGTCAGTCACTTGCTGACTTGCTATTCTCACTTTTCAGGTATTTGTACTGCATTAGTGGTTTCCTTTCTAGCAGATCCATTCTGGCAGATCCAGTCCATTCTTCTGGAAATAAAAGTGATGAATCACATATTCAATATTATGACTCAGGCACTCATGCCAGGGAATTCATGCTACTCTTTGTTAATGGCTGGTCTATGTGAGAAATTCCACTTAGGGGCCTTACACTAACAACATTGAAGGTATTTATGTAATACTGTGCTAAGTGGAACCACAGCTAAATACCTCTCAAATGTTGGGGTTTGGTCTTCAGTTAAGTCATCGGGGTACTTTTATTTTAACTCTAAAGGTCCTGAGATGAACCTTGATGTTTTCTCAGCTTCACTGTATAACCATATAGAAGAAGGTGAGTTAGAAAGCACAAGTAGAACATTTTTTAAAGCTTTTACATTGCCTAATACTATAGGAAATTCTTTGAGAAATGGAAAAAAAAACATTTTTCATTGTAATTTCTGGTTCTTCATAAAAGGAAAGGCTGAAAATCTTCAGTTTCTTTTCAAAGGTGGTACTGATGGCACTAGATAGAGGTGAAAGTACAATGAAAAACACTTAGCACCTTTGTAGATCCAGTCCTGCCCTCTGATGATGGCAATAAACCCTGACACACTGTAAACTTCTCTGTTGGTGTCACCATAATTCCCACAATTCAGCACCTGAAGCTTAATTGCTCCCCTGTGGCACTGAGCCATTGACATTTCAACACTGCTTTGCCCACCTTATTGACTCAGACTTGCTGCCTTATTACTCTCTCCCTTAATTATCTGAACACTTTTTCACCGCCTTGTTTTATAGGTTACCCTCTTGTACAGTTAGCATCCCAAATGCTACAACTAACATGACTTGGGAATTTCCATCTACCCAGTCATAATGTCTTACCATTGCTCTTTCACCATTCTTCTTACAAGTCTTTGGTCCACTGTTTCTTTTTTCTTCCTCCTTTTCCTCTCTGGTCCACAGAAGATGAGGAACACAATAACCTAGAGATCCAGAGGCTTCCAGCCCTTACTGCCAAGGAACTGGACTAAGCATAACAAATGTGTTCACACAGGGCACATCTACATGTGCAACTAATGCAAAGTTTATTGTTGTTTGAAGTATTTTGCTGTCTTTAGTTTATTGCTGTTTGAACACGTGCCTGGAAATGTAATACATTGAGCTGGGTCAAGAGCAGCCTCAGCTGGCAGGGGGCCCAGGGGGTCAGTCTGACAGGAGGCTGCTCCCCCTGGCTCAGAGGTGCAGAGAGGCTGGCTGGGGCATGAGGGTGCTTCAGTGTGGCTCTAGGCAGCAGGCAGACCCTGCACTGGAGCACCTTCATGTCCCAGCCAGCGAGGGCAGCATCTACACAATAATAACAGAATAGTATTTGTATTTACAAGTACTATCCAGCTGTGGAGTAAATTAGTTTACTTTGGCCTAATAGGGCTGCAGCCACCAAGAAGTTTACTGCACAGTTAATTAATCTACTGCACAGTAAATGTCTTGTGTAGATGCATCTACTGGCTATTTAATAGCCAACTTAATAGTCAGCTAACCTCCAACAAAAATCCAATCTTAACTTGTGGCTTAAATGTGAAGCATGCATGACAGTTTCAAAAATGTATGCATGCAGATTGGGTTGCTAATGAAGTCCTGTGATCCCACTGAATGCAGAGGGCCATTTGCAAGTGCAAATCAAAGATTTTCAAGATGCAAATCTTGTATACACATGAAAGACTGACATCATCTGATTCTTCTTTCATACAGCAATAACTTAAAAGTTGGAAGAATTAATAGAGTTAGACTGTTGTAAATTTTTAAAAAATGAGATCACAACATGGCCTTACATGTCTTCAGAGGACTTAGGAGATTAATAGGTATATCAGAGAGCTGCTTTATACAAGTTACGATATTCGACTGCTGCTAACTTGTTTATTTTCTTGCTAATACAATTGTACAACTGCAAAAATGCATTTGGTAATATGCAGTGTCTTTAGACAAATTGATTCATACACCAGTGCATGTCAATTTTCATTGCGGTTGGGGCTCAGTCCATCCTTGCTACAACATTGTTTAGAAATCTCAGTTCCCTGTGCATTAAAGTTGCTTAGCACCTCATATGATTGGGCCCATGTGTTTTTAATTATGCTTCTTTTACTAGAAATAAATCCATTAAGAATTGTAGCTACAGTGTTCCCTGTCTGACTTTATTACGTTTAATTGGAATGCAGGGTCTTCAGCACTTTACAGAACTAGGATCAAAGTTAAGGAGTGCAAAAACACAGTCTTAGGCCATTGATTCCACCTAATTTTTATTCCTGGGCTGAATGTTTAGACACCAAATGTTGTGGGACTGTGCAAATGCTCGAAGTTAAGCCTACTGTATTAAGTGTTTGCAGGATCAGGGCCTTAAAAATGAAACTGAGAAAATTATTCTGATTTCAGTCCTGGGGTCCTGCACTCATGCAAATGAAAATAAGACTACAACCCGGGTTTATGCCACCTCTTCACTTTACAATCATTGTCATAAAAAGGTGATCAGCATCATTCACTGTACATGCTTTTTGAACCTGTTTTTCCTAAAAATGGGTTTGTAATAAGCCATTTTATCTCCTTTTTTCCATAATAGTCTTTGTTACAAGAATATGACTTCTGAATTTTATTGTTTAATATGATCTTTGAAAAGCTATAAACTTTTAACAGACTTTAGACATAAAGTGAGTGAGTAAATTGCTAGGGAGCCTATAGTCTGATCCCAGGAAATCCTGATTAATAACTCTCAGTTTTGGCAGACCACCCTGAATATATTTTGGAAACAAATGACTGTTTTCATGGCCACTTATGTTGACTTATTTAATTTTTAACAAAATGTTAAAAGTCACTAAATGATGGCATAAGATTTTATATATCTTCATATATAACTATATGCTGAACATATTTCTTCATCTATTTAACTAACTCCTATATATGTATAAGTATATCTAAATGCAAATACATATAATATATTTTACTACAAATAGGGCCTAATCCAAAACTTACTGTAGTTAATGGAAATAATTCTATTTAGTAATTAAACTTCCATTAACATGAGTTAGATTTGGTATAACAATGAAACTGTTTTGTATGTGTTTTAGAAAATATTCTTGGCATGTAACAAATATATAAAATGTGTCATTTAGGATGATTTATTCAATGATCTGTTTGTTTCCATATTTATAATATATGTTTTAAAATAGCTTGTCAAGGACATTCAGAGCTTTGGATTGTCAGCCTTTCAGGTTGCAATATAAATATGAAGGAGTAATGTTAACTATATAATATAGGGCTAAATCCCATTATTACTAAGGGTCATACCATGTGAAGTACTAAATACCTTTAATTCTGACAGAATATACTGAGTGTTCATCACCTTATAAAAGACATCTGTTTATTCCTCCTAACTCAAAATTCCTATAGACTTGCATCTTGGGTTTGTCCTGGAAATGATGAGTGAATATAAAAGAATGTGGCCCAAATTCTGTAATTACCAGGGATCCTGGTTTTCTCTGATAAAAAAAAATCACCAATTTTCAGATTTAAAAAAGTAACCCAAAATCCACATTGTTCCATGCATCATGGAAAATTGGGGATTCTGGGTTTTGGGAATCATCTCAAAACTAGGGATTTTTTTTACTCAGAAAAAACCAGGATCCCTGGTAATTACCATATACAATTTCAGACTCTCCTTGCCTAAAGGATTTCATCATATTTGTGTGCATGTGCTGGAGGAAATTGGGGTTTTCTTTAAATATTAAAAATGAAATCCTTTTTGGAGACCATTGCATTGGCAATTTGTTTTTTAGATAAATATAAACTATTTTTTTAAAAAAAAGCTGTTTCAAATCCAGTTCCAGAAGGCTGAGGAACTTAGATATTAGAGAAGCGTTTTACTTACCACGTACACAAAATGGAATAAAAAAAGTTAAGCAGAAGTACTGATAATGTATTTGTATTATGCTTTCTTATAAAAGCTTTAGGTCAAATTTCCTTCTGCTTTCTGTGAAAAATTAGTATATTGTTCTAAGTAATCATAAGCACATTTTAATATTCATAAAATGTTTTTAATATAGTTAAGGCACCATATTTTAAAAAAATTGTGTTTAACCCTGATTGTAAGACATAAAACACCCTTAAGCTTTTTACTGTTAAATAATAAAAGAAAAGTCCCATTATTCTCCTACCTTCACTTTGCCTAAAGTGATTGATGTAGAATTTTACTGCCATCCAATGGCAAGGACCTATTATAGCCTAAGTAAATGTCTAATGCTTTTTTGATCAAATTGCAGTCTAGGGAATGTAACTTATGTAGTACACTTAGAACTTACATCAATACATCTCTGTTTGTTACACAGGGAGAAAGAAATATGACTACAGATTCAATTTATTGTGTGTTTTCCTAATTCAATTTAACTGTGAATTACTAATATTGCTGTACATAATTACCTAACTGAATAAATCAACCTAGGCTACTCACTAAAAAGAACATTAGCACATAATATTAATTTGCATGTGTACCTTGTCATATTAGTTTAAAAGGTTCCTTTCTTTACAATTAGCAATATATTCCTAGTAGGCAAAATATCCTTTTGTTAAAAGAATATTCTCCATTTTATTTGTTGTATCTGGCATGTAGCAACCACTGGAGAATTATTAGTTGCTACTGTACATCAAAGACTTAGTGATTAACACTCAAAATCATTATAGTATTTTTATGATTTCATTCCTTGCACCAGAAAGCAAACATTTGATAGCTGTGATCTGAAATACCAGAATCCAAATATTTTATTTGGTTATACCCTCCACAGTTTTGCTGCTTCAGAGACATTTTTAAAGGGTACTCCATACTGGAGATTTAATTGTTTACACTTTCAAATGTAATGCAGTATCAATATCATTCATATTTTTCATGTAACCATCTACTTGAGAAAGTGGTGCTCAGAAATGCTAAATGTAAAATAAATAACTCAAGGTTAGGTGCAAGGCTTAAAAACTAAACATTCACGCTTGTGCTTACAGTTTGTGGATGTGAATAATTACAAGTCTGATTTATGTTCCTTAGACCATCTAACTGCTAGCATATGGGGTGCACTTGGTTAGATGTACACAGGTTATTATTACCCTCCCACCATCATATAGAGGGGTACACTGCTGAGGATGTATGACAAGAGCAATCTCTTTGCTCCCCTAAGCAAATGGTCCTCATCACCTCATCCCTTCCTCTGCTCCCCACCTCTCCCAGTGCATCAGTGCGTTCTGGATCCGTGTAGGTGAAACTAGAACACTGAGGCAGAGAATTCCATGTCTTGAAGGAAAAAAATCACAAAGTCAGAGAGAAAAAATAAGCTGAACATTTTTTCAAAAAATAGAATATAGAAAATCAATCTGAGGAGAAACTTGGTTGTAAAAGGCAAGAAGAATACGTGACAGTTGAGAAGGAAACATGTCAAGAGTGAAGAAAATAAAGAAAATAATCAAATGCGAAATCAGTTATAATATTATTTCTTGTTTATTTAAGCTTGAAGATAAATATTATGAAATTATGCATTATATACACATTAGAAGTGTGATTCAGAGTTCATGCAAGTTAACAGATGTACTCCCATTGATATAAACTGGAGTTGAACTGTGTCTTCATTAAACAATAATGCCCCCTCGTTCAGGCATTCTTCTGGCAGTTGATAGCTCCCTGCTGGCTTACATATATATCCCAGTTCAGCCAGCTGCAAAAGCACTCATTCCTTCTCCAAGACTCAGTCTTGGTGGATCCTATGTATTTGACTTCGTGACAGGCACCCACAAAACCTAGGAGCGTCCCTAGCTTCTTCCCTCTCTGAAGGTCCTTCAGCCTTCTGGATGCCCTGCTAAACCATCATCTGTCACCTCACTGCTCTGTCCATGCTTTGACTGTTACCTTGGTTAAACTGGAATTTAAATAGTACTGTGCTTTCATAGTGACATATATTTATAGCACTCTACAAATGGGGCATTGTAGAAATAGTGATGAATTGGGAAGTTAAATGTGGGAGGATTTAACAAAGCTAAAATGTGACCAGTTTCAATGTGTAATGGCACATCTATGTAACTAAAGTTTTCTTAAACAACTGAAATGAAATTTTAATAACATTGTAAAGGTCTTCCTAGAATTAAGTAAGAATTCAGTCCTTTCTAAATACTGCTAAGGACTTTGGTTTGTGTGTGCCATTTGTAGTAGAGAAACATAACAACTAAGGGAGTAGCCCAGAATTTACATGAGTTAATGAACACTGTATATTCAGGAATGTTGGCTTAAAAGAGAGGTCAGTGTCTACTTGGTTTTGATGATGGCAAAACTCTCATTGAGAATTGGGAAAAAGGAAGAGAGTTTAGTTTTTAAATTTAAAATTCCATGAAGTGTTCAAAACCCAAAAGCTTTTAACCAGCTGTATAAGTGGTGGCAGGTGGGTGTGGTTTTTACAATCCCCTTTTGGGTTTTGCATGTTTCAACATTACAAAAATGTTCAGATTCTGAAATTAAATCTTTATAACAAGCTTTATTCTAATAAAAGTTAAATTTTGTTTAGGGTATATGCTTTCCCTAAGGAATATCCAACTACTATTATCTAGTTGCTTATTTAAAATGTCCTTATAACAACAGATCTATGTGTCTATATGTCTTTACAGGATATACTAGGGAGCTACAGGACTCTTCAGCCTGGAAAAGCGCAGGCTCAGGGGTGATCTGGTGGCCACCTACAAGTTTATCAAGGGTGCTCACCAGCAACCTTTGTTCACCAGAGCGCCCCAAGGGATGATGAGGTCGAACGGTCACAAACTCCTCCATGACCGTTTCAGGCTGGACATAAGGAAGAATTTCTTTACTGTCGGAGCCCCCAAGGTGTGGAACAGCCTGCCATAGGAGGTGGTTCAAGCACCTACTTTGAACACCTTCAAGAGACATTTGATGTTTATCTTGCTGGGATCCTATGATCCCTGCTGATTTCCTGCCCCTGGGGCAGGGGGCTGTACTCAATGATCCTCCGGGGTCCCTTCCAACCCTAGTGTCTATGAAATCTATGAAATTTACTCAGAGAAATTAGCTTAAAACTAATTTGTGTATTTTCAGTGTTCCAAGTAAGTATGCATTTCAAAGGTCAAATGTTTTCTTACATCCCTCAAAATTTGGCCAAACATTTATATACATAGAGGAAAGGAAAATTTTAATTTTAGCTACTTGCTCTCTGATACCTTGGAAGACAAATAGTGCTGCCTCACAATTAACAAATCTTGCCTACCTTTACAGTGTCTATTTTATAAAATAATATGTTTGCCACACAGTTTCACAATAAATTCACATCTACAGCTAGCTCTTCACAGAGCAGATGGGAGTTGAAAAGGTTCAGGACTCTTAGAGTTCTCCCCACGCCTTTGGAAGACTTGTGAAGACAGTAGCTATTATTTGGTGGAAGCCACTAGAGAGGAAAAGCATAGTATTTTCAGCCCTAATAAGACATATTTGTATGGAGTGGGCTGAGGGCAAGTTGCTAGTAGGATGGGGATAGGGGAATATAGGCGGTACCATTTTTTAAAGAGGTTATAATTCTTGCTCCTCATCCTGTAGTGTAGTCAGTACTTCCATCCCTTTTGACTTTTAGCCAAGGATTAGAGAGACCCTTAGTGGTGACATTAGGTAGTACAGACAGTAGTTAGCTAGTCTGAAAACTAGAAAACCAAGAAAAGCCACAGGATCAAAAGAAGAACACAGTGTGTCCACCAGTCTGAAAAATGATGGCCTTCTGTTCATTACAATGAAGTCCTGTCCTTCATCCATCCATGTATAAATGCATAGTCAAGCACCTATCTGTTTACAAGTATCATAATAACGAAGAGGAGTAGCAAGTAACTAGAAGAATATGAAACCTTAGTTTATGAGTAAACTGCATACAACAGATTGGATTTTTTCCAATGCAATTTTCTGCATGTTTATTATGATGTTCTATACACCCAGTGACAATCACTTATGTGAAACTGCATTTAATTTTCCTGCCCACTAAGGCAGTGATCTGCTTTACTTGCCTGAAACAAAGTGTCATGCAATGATTTTAATTATTTAGTCATGACTTTGCATGCATGATATATGGGTATCATTATCAATGGCTGCAATATCAGTTTTCTTCTTTTTGGCTATTTAACATGAGGAAGATGCTCTTTGTTATTAACATCTGTTCATCAGGGACACAGTCCTTCTAAGCATTACTAGCACCTTCTGTTTTTGTCAGGAGAAGGGAAAGTGATCAAGAGCCTAATCAGTGCCTAATTTGGCACTGATGTGTTTTCTTTCCCTTATCATAGCCAAGATCTAAATTGTCTCTTAAACTTACAGTAGCTCTTAAAATACTGCACAATAACTACATCTAGCTATAGACAAAGAAGATGTAGATATAAATGTAACATTATTTAAATGATATGGTTGTGTGTGGGCTACAAGATGAAAAATAAGTTAATAAAAGATGTAGTAGAATTAGTAAATAAGATTAGTAAATTGCTTTAGCCGTGAAGCCATCTTCTAGCTATAACAAATAGCTAATCTTATTTTTCCCGCACTAAGCTTGTTTCAGTTTTTCCACAGCCCTGTGTAGGCCTCACAGCAGAAATGTTGCCTTTATATTTGCCTTGTAATTATTGTAGGCATTTTATTAATCTTTTTAAAAATGGATCTTTGGTTAATAGTAAAACAAGGCTCTTGTTCTGTGCATCCCTTTCTTTTTTCATGATACTGTAGGAGTGCTGCACCATCTGCAGAAGAGTTTCTTGCTATGCAGAGGTAAGATCCTGTAGCTTTCCAGTTTCATTGAAAGGGAAGAATCATTGCACTTTGAGACAAGATTGCAGAACTCTTTTGCAGACGCCATTAAAAAATGGTGTCTAGGCAGGGACTCAATTCTGTAAGCATTACCAATACCAGCCATGCTTAAGAATTGCACTACTCCAGATCAGGATCTTCCTTTCTTCCTAAAAGAAAGCATCAAAATCTGATCATCTAGATAAAAGAGGAAACTTCTCATGAATATACTTTACATGATTAAGACTCTAGCTCCCTATGGTTTAGACCTGGAAGACATTTTAATTATCTATCTAACATCTTGCTATTTCTGGAATTTTGACTGTGAATGTTTCTGACAGTGTTTCATGGAATATCCTTTTCTCATACTGTGCTTTTATTATATTGCAGATGTATAGTAAACAACAGAAGCTTGTTTTATCTTTTACACTCCATCAGATAAAAGCATAAGATAAGTAAAAGGAAAAAAAACTTTTAAAAGGTATATTTTAATAGTAGATACCCTGTTTGTAATGTAAAAATTTCATAATGATCTCAAATATGGTTTACCAGTAGACACTAAAATACACACAGTTCTGAAAAATCTGATATCAAATTTAATTCCAATAAATTTTTAAAAAATCAGCAAACATATGCTACTTCAAAGAAAAGCCTTTTTGTCATTCTTATTCTTACAAACAAAAAGGAATCAGGCATTTATAGTTTTCTTTTTTGTAATTAATTATAGCAAGATTCATTACCTCCCTATAAGCCAAAAGCAAACAAAGCACAAAATATTTTGCCAGCCTATCAGATATATCTTCTGATTCCAGAAGGTTCAGTAGGTGAAACTAAATTTTCAGTACGATTTTTTCCAATATAACGTAGCCTATGAGACACTATTGATAGCATATAGATCAGGATTTATGCATGGTATCTGTAAAGATAGGTATCAACTAAGTATTATGCAACTACGAAAACAGGATAGTGAAAGGTGGCATGGGAATGATATTGTCAGCGATATGCTAAGAATTCAGTTTTGCACATTATGATATAGAAGCTGACAGAAAACTAATCTGACTCAGTCTGAACTGAGTGCTTGAGCAGTTCATTAAAGTTCTATTTCTTCTCTGGAGCCACCCTGATATATGAGTAATTTACTAAATTTAATATGGTGTCAGAAGTTCTCTCCATCTTCAGTTTGATATAGTATTCCTTCTAAATCCATTGCATTTTCATTAAACAAAAATTCATGTTAATGGGGCCAGGTTTTTACCCTCTGTAACAAAACTCTCATTGTCTTCAGTGAAGTCAAGATTTTATCTTGAATTATCTTCTATTCTCAAAGACATAGTAGAGAAGGCACCTAAAGTGAAGGTTATTTCTTCAAAGTACAGGCCCAGCCCCCATGCAGAAATAGGCTGTCTTTACAGGGGAGGAAGAAGAAAAATGCATATTCAGATTTTAAGGCCAGAAGAAGTCATCATCATCATCTAGTCTGACCTCCTTCATGGTACAGGTCACTGAACTTCCTTAAGTGCTTCTTTTATCAACCCCGTAACTTCTGGCTAAGGTAGACATCCAACATTCATTCACAGATTTCCAGTAATGTAGAATTCATCATGACCTTGGGGAATTTAATCCAATAGCTAATAACCTTTAATGTTAAAAAAAATAGAGTATACAGTCTTGTCTCAATCTCTCCAGCTTTCATTACAGCTTGTCATTAGAGATTTGTCAAGCCTTTTTTCTAAATAGCTACTACTAATATCGTTACTATCAGCTACGTTTTCCCCAAAGTAGAGACTTGTATCTAGATGAGAAAATCATCTCTTACCCTTCTCTTAAATCAACAATAGATGGAACTTTTCAGTTTCACTGTGTGGCAGGTTTTCCAGACCTTGAATGATTTTAGTAGCGCTTTTCTGAATTATGTGCTAATTTTTCACAAAGGTGTTGTGAGAATAGAAAGATCCATGAATCATTCAGAGACATTCAAATCTTCTTGCAATAAGGGCCATAGTGAACTCTAGACAGAAAGAGGAAAAGAGGATTCTGAAAGGACTATAGATGATTCAAAGCTATTGTAATCATGGAGAGATGAAGTTTATGACAGATCTGTTTACCTGGGCTGTGCAAATTTGATTCGGAGGAGATTTGGCGTGATTCGGTGGCCAAATCTCCAAATCCAAATAGAACTGGGAGACACGTTAATCTCTGTGAATCAAAGCAAACGCCTCTGAATCAATTCCAGGAGATTCAGAGAAATTCAGCGATTCAGCCATAGACTGTACAGGCAGGCACTAGGCAGTGCTGGTGAGAGCAGCTGGGGGAGCAGCCAGATGAAACTTGGCTTGAGCCAGGAGCCCTTGGAGAAGCTCCCCAATCATTTTCCTCAGCCCGTGCAGCTTCTCCCAGGCCTGCCAAAACTGCCTGCCTTACCCTGGCAGGGGGCAGCTGGGGGAGCAGCCGAATGAGTCGTGGCTTCTCCCAGGGCTGCCGGCTCAAGCCGGGGCTCATCTAGCTGCTCCCACTGGCACTGCCTGCCTGTATAGTTTATGGCTGAATAAGATTTGGTTCTGAATATCTTCAGATTTGGCTGAATTTAATCAGGACAGTGATTCAAATCACCGAATCAAATCACTGTCCCTCCGAATTGCCAAATCCGAAGTGAATATTTTCCACTTTGCACAGGCCTACTTTTTACGACTTCAATAAAAGACAATACCCTCCACTTGCTGCATATGTGATACAGGACTGTAACAATGGATCCTAACATCTAGATCAGTGGTTCCCAACCTTTTTTTTCCATGACCCGCTGCTGGGAGCAGAGTGCAGCAGCGGTGGTGGCGACCCAGGGGCAGGTGAACTCCCGGCGCACGGCGCAGCTCATCCTTTGTGTGCAATGCCACCGACATTGCCCCTGCAACCCTCATTTGGGTCACGACTCAGGGTTGGGAACCACTGGTCTAGATGGACATCTGTTGACTTCTGCTCCAATTCTGCTCACCCATAGCCAGATATTTGCTTGGAGCTTTTATTCTTTTTGGAGAGTAACACCAGGAATGTACACTGCAAGCAGCCAATGAAGGAATCCTACTGAATGACTACCACCTGTACCTCCTGGATTAGTGGTACCTCTGAGCCATGTAAGTTTGGAGCATTTGAAATAGTCCTTGAGAGCATCCTCAAAAATACTGATTTACTTCTTCCTGCAATTACATTCCAGTGCTACCCCTTGCAACACTGGAATCCAAGGAGATGTCTACACTATTAAAGAACTCAGCTAAGGAGCAGTGCAGTGAAGCATGGCATGCCTGCTACATATGCAGTATGCCATGAAATGGATGAATTGCGGCTCCTTTGTGCAGAGGGACTTAGCCCCAGAGTAAGGCAACTTGATTATATTCATTAAGTGTGGCTTACTTTATTACAGTGTTTCCTTACTTTATTGCAATGCTCCCAGGTTGGTTTCTCTGGCAAGGCAGACATGCTTGAAGAGTGTTTAGGACACTTGTTGGAGACCAATACCTGTCTCTCAAAATGCCATGTGAGCCCAACTCTACCTATAGCATCCATAAGTAAGAATCCAAATGACTTGCACCTGTGCCAATTTTTGACAATTCTGGCAATACTGTAAAAGAACAACAATAGCGTTCACTGATTCTCACCCCCTTCTATAGTCAGGCTATATATATTCTATGCTATATTTCTACTACTGTTCCTATTTCATTGTGGCAAATTATAAAAATACAGAAGGAGGGACCAGAAGTGCCTTTTAATGAAAACTGCAGGTTTATTAAACAGGAAGTGACAAAAAGAAATTCAGAGTCAAGCCACTAATGTGTCTTTGATAGTGGTGTGTTCAGAGGAATGGATGAGGTGTCTTATGGTTGTACCTTGAAAACTGTCAGGTCCCAAAAACCCTTTTCAGATTTTTCCGGGGAAAAAAAACAACAAACAAACCCTGTCCATTCTTTGGCCTTAGAAACAAACAGAAAGGCTCTGAGGTAATCCCAATAGCATGTCAAAGCAAATTTCTGCCTTCAAAAGAGAATTCTGAATAATGTAGAAATTAAGGGTCCATTATCTCCATCCTTTATCATCCTTATTTTCAAACAGAACTAATGCCCCAGACTTTACTACTGTCATACCAGGTCATGAGTGGCCACATCTGCAGCTACTTAGGGAATCCAGGTACCAACCAGGGTCAGGAGAAGTGAGCAGAATCCAAGGATGACCTGGGCAGGGACCAGGATGGCAATCCAAGAGCGAAGTGTAGGAACAAGCTGTCAGTCAGGAAGCCAAGCAGGAGATCAGGCAGAAAGTGAAGTCAGAGAGTAAGTGGGTTAAGAAGCTGGGAGATCAAGCAGAGTGGAGTCAGAGCATAGGCCAAAGGGAACAGCAAAGCAGTCAGGGATCTGGTTGAGCTTTGTGGCTCAGACACTTTCTGTTCCAGGTCAGGGATTTATATGGGGAAGTGTAGGGTACAGTGACCCAGCTGATCAGTCCAGTGTCCGGGAATGGACAGCCTTACTGGAGTCTTCAGGCCAGCCTGGATGACCAGACATGGGGTAGAAGGCCTGGATGCATGGCAGTGCTGCCAGCCTGAGGCTTCAGATTCAAGAATATAGCCTGACAGCTACATATCCCCGTTTCCCCGTTACTCATGCTGGTGAAGAGATGTTCAGTCTTCCAGTCCTGGGGCCTTACTCATCAGTGTGAGGAAGCCTAATGAAGTCAATGACATGACTCAGCACAAATGAAAATACCCAGCTATGGCTCTAGAAAAAAAACATTTAGAGTAATGTTATGATAAATGGGAAATTAGGATATGTGGATTTATATTACCTAAATTATGACAGAAGTTATGGAAAGAAAAGATGATTTTCTATTATTTTAGTGACATATTTTGAGTTTTTTAACATTCCATATATCTCGGATGTCACATGAATATGAAAAGCAGCTAAGTTTCTAGAAGCAAAATTATTCTTCATGTTTAATGCAGGATTTGCTATTTGCCAGTTAAGATACTTGCTTAATAATACATTATTTGGATATAAACGTAGCCATGATATGTAAGAGATATAGGTTTAACTTTGGCAAGGGAGCTTGTGGTAGAAACAGAGTAGATGTAACTTTCTCAGTTCCCAGATAGCACTTTGATCCCACTTTCTGACATTCTTTACTTAAATACTGTCATTGGTTCAGACGAGCTAGACTGATTGAGTTATCCCCATAGGAAGCTTTTTATTACTTTTGTTTGTTAGGACATAGGCATTTGTTGTGTTTGTTTCTGGTTTTTTTTAATTAAAAAACTGTGAGGAGTTGTTGATTGACAGCCTCAGAATTAGTCTTATGTTTATTCATGTAATAGGTGCATGTAACAGACAGTAGCAACCCGCGCGTCTAGATATTATCCTGACAAGGTGTTTTCTCTTCTGTTCTGGAGGCATCATCAGTGCAATCTTCATGGTCATTGCTAATCTTTATTCCAAGAATTCAAAGTACAGAAAAAGGTTGTTTATAAACTGAAACTGCTCCAAAAGTTAGAGCTTTTTTCCCTGGTACAGCAATGGTTTCTGTCCAGTTAATTCATTTCTAGGCCAATTAGTTTCAATCACACTGAACTTTGAAAATTGCCTTTTTCAGGAAGTGGTCATATTCATGTCTGAAAAGCTCCTCTCATATTCTGCTCTAGGGGTTGGTTATAAATCTTTAGTGCTCTCCTTAATCTTTTAAACTGGGTAGCATAAACATCTGGAAGCTTGCACTTTCAGAAGTCTGTAATGACATCTCCAACTGGTTATTTCACTTCTTTTGTCTATAATAATGCCCCGTTTCATTCCCCATGTATTATTCATATATACCTTATATTTAATTACCAACCCACTAAAGGTAAAATCACACTTCACCTGAAATATAAACACCATCACACTGAAGTTGAGAACGCATTTTATGTTATACATAATTACTATCATGCTGAGGTAAGGTTGCCACCTTTTTCTGTGAAACCACAAAGGTTTTTCTATATATTACTTTTTTTTCTTACCTGTATAACAAATACAACCTTTTACAATTCTTCCTCTCTTATATGAAGGAAAGGACACATTACGTTTCTTATATTTCATAGTCATACTTCTTCTAGTTTGCTATTATGTCTGCTGCACACCAAAGTGGAGGTAGCCAATTAGGAAAGTCCTCTGATAATTGAAATTGCTCTGGGTGTGCCCTTCACATTACCACAGCACAGACTCAGTTGGAAATCCATGTGGGAATACCTATCCTAGTTGAACTAATGTAATGTATTTCTTTGGCTGAGATGCTAGTACTTGGGATAAGCTGATCTCCGTTGATAATTCCTATTTTCATGTACTATACTTAGTCCCCAGACAATTTTGTGATTTCTAAACTGAATAAAGAAATAGGGCTAGAGCAACCTTTTCTTTGTTATTGGGAGGTTGATTACAATGGCATTCCTGTGCAGCAGGAGGTCACAATATGATTGGACTGCAAGCATGTTTACATTTTCATGACAAAGGAATTAATCTATGAAGGATGCCATTTTAGCGAAGCTGATCAGATAGCATGGGGCATGATGGATGAGCAGGACCCTGTCTTTAGTGCCTCTCTTTGCTAGTTAGCACTTGCAAATTAAATGTTTGGGCCTTTAAAGTTACCCAGAATCTGTGGAATGGTATCCATGCTGGTTAATACAGAAAAAGGGAAGACACCTCAGAAGGGAAAGTTATATCTTTAAAAGGAAAGAGAAATGAGGAGTTAAGAGATGGAGAAGTCAGATTGTTTTTAATTATGCTGTGGACTTCCCTGACAGATGTTCTCTTCTTCCAACAAGTGAACGATTCGTTTGGAGACATGTAGGATTGTTCATGGTGCACCAGGGGCACTCATTTCAAATTCCAATGTGTGTTTATTTTTGGTTTATTAAGTGGATAACAACAATGACATTCAGAAAATAAGAAAATTAATTTTATTTGAATTAATCATAAAAGGTCATGTTGTGATGAAGAAACTCCTTTATGTATGTTAGAGGGTAGAGAGCAAGACACTACTGGTATGTTAGTGTTGAAGGCCCATGTATACACAAAGAAATATAGAGAGAGAGAAAATTTGTAAACTATGAATATGCCCAGTTATTCTGCTACATTTTAATTAGTGGAATGAAGATTAGTTGGTAGCCAAACATTACACCAATTATTGTTAATATATCATATAATATCTTACCTCTTGTCTTGGGGTTTGACTCTGTTTCCTTATATACACATATATAACCAGAAGAGAAGACAATGAGTTTTGAGTACAGAATAGATACAGGATCATATGTTTTTTTCCATATTTTAAACTTACATTTTGTTTCAGATCTTCTTCCAAGAAATTGTGTATTTCTTAAAAATAGTTTGACTAAAATTTCAGATATGAAAAGTTATTGCTGTTAGAATGGTCTAGGATGTCGTCAAAATGCCAGTAGGTACCAGTAACACAAAAAAGATGTTTCAAGTAAAAATAAAACATGTCCACAGTACAGGATCCTATGTCATTCCTCTTTTAGACTTCATTTTCCATCATTTTTCTGTTTTTATTAAACTTGTTCTCTAAAATAATCAAGCAAAATTATATGCACCAAACTAACTTAAAATAATAAAAACATCTATAAATGTGTTAAACACCTGGGAATTTACATAAGGGTTCTCACTTTGTGCTTTACAGTATCTCTATAGTAAGGCAATACTGTACATGATACTGTATATAAAAAGTTGCACTCTTCTTAGATCTCCACAATACCTGGGTTCAACAGTGTATATATGGAGTGAGAAATCTTAAATTTAAATTTCTTGGGTTGCCTGGGTATAATTAAGATCCTTAATTTTGTTCTAATGCAGTTTTTGTGTTTATTATAGACATCTCAGCAGTGAAGGTGCTGTGTGGAGGATTTCACCTTATGTTAGCTTCAAGAAGCCTACCGTGCTTATGTATAAAATATAGTAAAAGCACACTGAACAATTAATCAAGCAATCTAAATATATAGTAATGCTCAATCTGCAATAGTATCTCCACCCAAACAAATGTGCTTTTAACTACAGTGCTGAGAACTCCCTCTGGTAGGATTCCCAAACCACTCTGCAGGTAGCTGGCTACAGCAGACTACCAAAACAAATCTCTTCCCATGATCAAGGTCAAAGCTGGGTCAGTCATTCACAGAATATTACATCTCTTCTCAGAAGCAGGAAGCATTTGATATCTGGTTTCCCTGTGCACCATTCTTTCACTGAAGATGGATTTTCCTTTTCTTTCCTGGGGGAGGCAGAAATCTGTTATGTTAAAATTGTTATGTGTGTGTAAAAATAATGACTGATATGCACTTAGCACTTTGATAGATATTGCCATGGGAAAAAACATTTTGGAGATATATATTTTCTGGTTTTCCAAAATCCTCTGCTATACAGTTTGACTTGGGTAAGAGGTTATCCTTCTTGGAGTAACCTGGTTGTAGCTGGATTAAGTGTGCAAAATGTAAGAATCATTATTGTCAGATTCATTATTTTCAGTTAAATGATATAGTTATCTAGATGTATATAATTTAACCATATAAAATGAATCATGTAATAATTAACAAAGATATCACATTGCAAATAAGATATCTCCTTGACTTTCATTACAAGAAATCTTTGAAAGTTCTGCCTCTCTTTAGTTTGTACTGCCTAAACTACAAGTATTTAAATAAAAATACAGGCAAATATTGCACTTGTGCCTGATATAAGAAATCTCAGTATACATACCAACTTGATTTCACTGAACTGATTCAAAAGGCCCTGATCTTTGTGCACCAAAAAATTGTAATGAACTTAATGGGAGATTTAGGCTAAAAACTCTTATGTGAGTCCCAGTGGTAGTTCTGGATACAGAAGGAATGCAGAATTGGACTCTAGAGTCAGCACTGATTACTGATTTTCAGTGTTTTAATTTTGGGGTGCTCAGCTTGATATACTTAAGAACAGTTGTGCTGCACTGAACTGTTTAATAAAGGAAATAGAAAAAAAACACTTCAGTCAGAGTGTGGGTTATACATTGATAACATAATAGCTGAGGCAGAAGATAGGGCAGTGAAGCACCTTAGAGACTAACTGGTTTAGCAAGGCATGAGCTATTGTAGGCAACAGCCTACTTCATCAGATGCTATGGATGTTTAGCAGAACGTTGCATACTACTACTAACAAAAGCCTCAGTGGATGTCTGTCTAAGTTCCCCAAATATTATATTTCTCATGCATTCCTTCCAACCCATATGTAGGCTTTAAAGATCCAGGTGTTTGATGGAGATGTGGAAGTTTCCAGTGTACCCTCCCACATATATCATGGAACGTACTTTATCCCCGTCATCAGCCAGAATTCTTTATAGTAAGGATCATCAAATCTGAAACTCACATTTATTCTTTTACAAGTGTGATTCTCATTGGTAACAAAACATCTGATTGCCTGCATTGATATGACCTCTGCTTCTTTCACCCTATAGAGTCCCAGAACAAAAACTTATGGTAAATGAAAAAGCACTTCTTGAAGAACCTCAACAAATGTGTTGACTCCTTGTCTTTTATTTTCAGAGTTGTCTGATGGACAACTATTGAGTAGCAATGTGTGTGGGGAACTTTGTTGATGGGTCTGGTGAAACAAGCTGAGGAGGAGAATATTGCAATCTGGAGTCATTATTGTATGATGAGCATTTTCTGATGGCTCTGCATGATATTTGTTCTATCTGCATTTTCTTACAACCTGAAGCAATCAACACATGCAAAATATTAGTTTGTGAAAAGATCATCATGGCTTTCTGTTGTTCTTAAATTTTTGCTTGGGACTTTTTTTCCATTTTATTCAATTGCCTTCTCATTTCCCAGTTAGACTACTATGATTCACTTTACCTATAGTCAGCATGTATGCAATACAAATGTGAAAACATGTGCAGGTGAAAATGTGCACGTATTGAAAAACCTTGGAATTTAAGCCACAAGAGGCTATATGAGCATGTCACCAATAGATTATGAGCAATATTCACTCCTATTATGCCTTGCAACTGGAAGTCCAAGCCTAGTTCTGTAACACTGTAAACTGGAAAAGATCTAGTTATCACAGATATTTCCATAACAAAACCAGGACTGTATATGCAATAGGAATGAATAAGCCTGATAACCAAAAATAAAAAGCTCAGTCTTATTTGTGGAAAAACAGTTTCTGGAGCATGACATTTTAGTACTTAGTGAAAGTGATAAGGCTGAGCCCTTAATAAGCCATGTTCAGATTACATGACCCAACATTCAGGATGCTCTTTTCCGTAAATAGCACCCACCCAGCAGCCAATGGAAACTATAAGTTGTAATAGAAGAAGAGGAAGACAGAGGAAAGGCAAATAAAATATGGAAAAAATACATCACATGAAGGTATGCTTAATTCTGTATTAGTTATTATTTGTGGCTTAGGAAACATGGCAGCTGATGTCTTAGACAACATCACTATAAAGTTTTTTGACATGATTCACTACACGCCATGTTCCATAACACATTATCATAGCTTTTTCATCTAAACCGTAACATAGTTTATGTAATTGAGAAATAATTGAAAATATAAACTTAATTGTAGAGCATGTTTTAAGTCACTGAGACTAAAAATTAAAATGCATGATGATACGTTACGTAAATTGCACTCTACGAAGCAGAGTGGAAGAATAAATGCTTCTGAATATGGCAATTTAAACTGAAATAAGGGAGAGCTTGTGGAAACTTGCTTTACTGGAAAGCACCCCTTTTTAATGGGGTAAGTTATTGCAAGTATATTGTTGCAACTGTAACAATTGCAACAGCAATTGTCAAGTTTATCCTAACAGAAAATAATTTAAACTACAAGGACCTTGTCAGGATTTTCTTTCTATAATTATAAACACTACATTTCATTTTTATCAGTCAGATATATGCTCAAGTAGAAATGGCAGTATATATCATTTAGTATTATAATGCATGTAATGTATAAGCAGGTGTACATTAAACTGTACTTCTTGTGGGAGGTATGTACCCATAGTTGGCAGGCCTTGTGCTTCAGAGACAAAGTTCCCTGCCTGGTTCCTTTCTGCTATTGCCTGCATCAGCAAGCAGCAAATTACAACGGTCCATACATAGGTTCAGCTATGCTGTTTTGGATATTGAGGGGTGAAACTAAAGATCGAACTATTCTTGCTCTTCCCAACCTATTTACTCTAGGAATAGTCCAGAGAGTCCACACAAGAATTCAAAGTGGGGTCTTTATTCTTTTGCAGGGACTTATAGTCCAAATCACAGTCTAGTTTGTAGGATGATTTTGTTATTTGGGAGCAGGGGGGTTGGTTTCTTGTGTCAGTGTCCTTCATTCTAACACAGAGAACAAGGCAGAAAATAAAGCAAACTTTAATAGGAAGTGAGAAGGTGGGGCTGAGGAACTTTCTAGTGTTATAAGTGATCTGTTCTCTCTCTCTCTCTCTTTTTTTTTTTGCTTGATAGATAAGAATTGCTAGACCATAAAGAATGCAGGCTCCTGAGATGGTCAAGAAAAAAATATCTTGAAAGTGTTGTTCAGGGTTCATTAGTTCCTCTTTAGCCTTTTGGCCTTCAGTGCTCTAGGAAAGACCATTTAAAAGCCTTCAGTCCTCTTTAAAAAGATGCTTAAACCAAATCCTTAGATTTCGGTGGCAGGGTTTTTACTGGTCAGTCAGGAAGATGGAATGAATTCAGGAATACCAGCACTGGTCATAATTCATACTGCTGTAGTAGCTCTCATTTTAGTAATGGCAAGGCACATTTTTTACTTTAATACTAATGTGGAAAATATTTTAAAGGATTCTTTATGTGGCTGGGATTTCTGTTTTAAATCAAATGATGAAAACGAATAGGTGGAAGCCTTTTTCAGTCAAAGAAACATGCAGATGCTGGATTAGTTCAATAAATACAGTGGTCCTTTCATTCAAATAGCCTACCTCATTCAAAAAGAAACACGCACACATACATAATGTACCTTTTTGGTTTCTTCTCTGCAATTATGTTAACAAGCGCCATGCTGAGAAAGGATTAGGGCTGATGGACAATCAAAGACAATGCTTCCTTCATGGTAAAAGGTGTGAAAAGCTATAGGCACTAGAGCTGGAGTTATTAGGCATACCTGCAGGAGGCCCATATGACTTAAGTTAGGCCAAGAGCGGCTGAAGTATAGAAAATGCTTAGTCACTATTATAAGCTCTTCAATGACATCTTATAACACCTTTTGAGTCTAAAGGAAAGCCACAATGCAAATATTCCTCTGACAGGTTCTACTTAGTGTTTATCACTCAGCATGGCAGCCATGACACCTGGCTGAGTAAAAATCCCAGTGGGAGGCTAGCACTCGGCCTGCCAGCAGGATATGGGCACCTGCAGGATCTGAAAAAGCAAAACTAAAGATTAAAGAGGAAGGTAGGGGCTATGGAATAAGCCCTCCACCAATTTGTTCTGTATTCTGTGCTACAGAAGATTGGAATTAAAAGGTAAACCAAAATTTAAAAAGTTATCTAAGATCCTCTATTAATATGCACTAAAGAATAACTAAAATAAGATGATCAGAAGCAAGACAACAACAAAGCCTTTCAGTGTAGACATATTCCGAAGCAATTATGATACATTTTTATATAATTTATATACAGGGTGAATCAGCCGGTGTTTCAAATCAATCTTTCTCCCTTGAAAATATTTTCCTTTAATTTCAAAGAGCAAGATATAAAGATTGGGTCTCTTTTATTTCCTCTTGATAGCTGAATTTTTATAGTATGCCTTTAAAATTGGTTCCTAACTTTTTTGTCTGTGCAGCTCTTTAAAACAGCATAATAATTGTGTTTTGCCTTGTCTTTCACTATATGGACTATTGATATTAGGCTGTAAAACCTGCTGTTCTACAGTTGAACTAATCATAAAATACTATGTAAACATCTCTCTGCCTATTAAGTTACATTCCACACAGACAATGTGAAATAAAAATATTGTATCTTAGAAATGGGTATCTAATACAAACGTTATTAATGTACCTCCCAAAGACTGCTCAGAGGCAAAGGTGACCACAGGGCCAGAGGTAAATGGTTACAAGCTGCCTTCTCTAACATCTGTGTAAACAGTGGAGCGGTGGGCCAGTCAAAGTTCCAAAGGCTGCAGTTTCAAATATTAAACTACAAAAAGTCTCTATCTAACTGTACAAAAAAATTGCCTCTAGTATCTTTTTTTTGTCTTGGCTGCTGCTGCTGCTGTTATTTAATAAAAATGCCAAAAGACCACCAAGGAAGAAAGGGGCAGAAAAAGGACATTGACATAATGCATGCAAAGATTTAATTGCAATGGTGGCTGTTCATACTGTCTCTTCTTCTCTTGTAGATGTATCCTTTGCATATTAATAACACTAATCTTCTAAAGAACCATATTGAACTGAATCATAACAAACAACCAATATTCCAAAAATAGTTTCTCTCTTTTTTATTACATTGGTCCCCAAAACAAACTATTTTGAAAGTTAAACAGGTAAGGTAAATATTTATAAAGTCTGATATCAGTGAAAGACAGCTAACACTGTTAGATATTGTCTTCAATACATAACCTCACCGTGAAATTGTACAGTATTATGTACATTACGGTCAATGGTCTTGGAGTTCAAAAAAGAGAACTGATAGGACTCAGGAGGTCTGCATTCTATTTTCAGGTCTTTCCTAGATTTCCCCGGGTGGTTAGAGCCTGCTTTCCAGTTCCTAACCTTTGCTTCTCTGCTAAACAAATTTGGATCAGGGCACTCTTGAACAATTTTAACACTCACTCATATGTACAGTAATTTTAACAATTTACATTATAGACTTAGTTTTCCAAGTTGTTTTGAGTGAAAATTTCAGCCAATGCATATTGCTCCTTGCAGTTGCAAACTTTGGGTAGAAATAGAAGCAAGACAAGGCCAGTTCTAAATAAAGGTTTTAAATCTTTGCATCTCAGGGTGCCTATACATGTGCAGAGAGGCTGCTTCGATGCATTGTAGTTACAACGCGTCGGAGCAGACTTGATTAATCAAGCCTGCTGGAGCATTGTAATTACTGTGCTCCAACAGACTCCAGCATCACATGTATCAGTGTCTCTGTGCTGAAAAATGGCACACTTTAGTTAAAATGCCCCCACTGTCATTTTTCAGCATGTGATGCTTTGGGTGCTTTAATTAGAGTGGCCCCCACCTTGCCTCCTGGAGCACTGTATAAAAGCCTGCAATAGGGTGATAATATTTGCCTTCCATACAGAATTGCAATCAACTTAAATGTATTTAATGCTTGCAAATTCCAAATTAGGGTTGAGAAAGAAATCCCATATTCGTTTAAATTGTCACCAGAGTTGGTTATCAAGAGTGGTCTTTAACAACATCTTAAAATTAATACGCTGAGCTTCTGTTCTAGTTTATTCATCTTGAGAAAAAATAAAATCAGATGTTCAAGTTGAACAGTTCACTTTTGGTGTAGAGCATAATGCAATAAAAGGCCTCCTGAGTCCTATCTGTTCTCTTTTTTGAACTCCAAGACCACCCTTCCCATTGACCGTAATGTACAAAATACTGTACAATTTCACGGTGAGTTTATGTATTGAAGACAATATCTAATAGTGTTAGCTGTCTTTCACTGATATCAGACTTTATAAATATTTTCCTTACCTGTTTAACATTCAAAATAGTTTGTTTTTGGGACCAACATAATAAAAAAGAGAGAAACTATTTTTGGAATATTGGCTGTTTGTTATGATTCAGTTCACTTTTGGTGTAGAGCATAATGCAATAAAACTGTTAGTGTGTATTTAATACACACTTCTGTTGCATGTACTAGACCTGCTTAATTGTGCCACAGGACCTATCATGCTAATTAGGAAGTTTTCTTATAGTTTAAAAGATGAGCCTGTGCTTTTAGAGTATGAAAATGGGGTTCTATCACTGCTGTGATGTTTAACTTCTAAGTCGGTGGTTCTCAACCTTTTTAAACTCAAGGCAGTAGTTGCTTGACAAAAGGAACCCTTCAAAAATGCCAGCTTTTAGCTTTCACTTGCTTTTGATTAAAATAAAAAAGGAATTCTTCTATTGTAAAGAATTCAGAAAGACCACAACTGGTCAGAACGGTTTTAGCATTATGGATTCCTATTTGATATCTCTGGATTTTTCTTGTGAATCATGTGTGGGTATTTTCACACCTGACAGTACTAATATTGTGTGACACCTTTCAAAGGATCTCTCAGCAAACCAAGGTGCTATGGCATCCTTATTGAGAATCACCATTCTATATGACTATGGTGTGGTGTTAACCAGGAAGTCTGCATTTGCTCCTGTGTAGAATTTTTTGATTTTATATATAGTCTTCTAAGCTGCTTCTACTTTTGCTTGTGTGTAAGAAGGTCCCCTCAACTATATGCCTCAGCGGGTGTGTCTACACAAGATGTTGACTGCATAGTAGCCTAAGAATACTGTGCAATAGTGTGTCACAGCATGAACAGTGCTAATATGCTATTGCACAGTATTATTAGGCTTCTGCACAGCAGCATCACTTAAAAGATGCTTGCTGGTGCTACTGTGCAGTAACTCCGGTTACTGCACATTTTTTGTTACTTGCTTATACAAGTACTAAATAAATGTGCAGCAACCACTGCACAGTAGTATCTTGTCTATATGTGCCCAGCATCTATAATTGTCAAGCTGAGCCTTTTCTCACGGTGGTCAAAACAGGACTTTTATCTCATTTTGTACTTTTACCCTGGAAGGCATAATAGGGCCCTGAACTTGCTTGTGTTATTGGCTAATTCTGGAATATAAAATGTAAATAATAATAAATCATAGAAACATAAGAGTAGGGTGTGGGTAACTTGCCTATAATACTGTTGTATAGAACTAAAATGAAAACATTGAACTTTTAAACAGATTTTGGTCAGGAATGCAAGAAATATGACCTCAAATATATAGAGGCAACAGATCTAGTCAGCTAAAAATTTCCATTTTTGCATACTTAGTTTTCAGCATAGAACTGCCCTCTTGCAGCACAATGTAAAATTTAGGCATTTTCTTCCATCTTTTATATTCACCAAGGGCAAAACTCAATTTTTTATTATTCTCATGCTGAATACACAATTTTTACAGAAGAAAGGTGTGAAACCTATTGTGTATCTTTTGAAGTACTGCCTAATATAGGTATCAGGAGAAAAAGGAAGCTATAGTCCTTTAGATTCAGAGAAGTACTAAAAGGTTTGAAAAAACATCCTGTGAGTCTAGAGCATTCTAAGTTAGAGATAGGCAATTTAAGAAATATATAATTTTATTTAAATTTAGGGCAAATTGCATTAGAATGATCTGGAAATTTTTATAACTTTCCTAAACATTCCCCTTATAGCTAGAATAATAGAATCCTAGATATTAGGGATGGAAAACAACTAGAAGTTGGTCTGTTCTATGTCCCTGCTAGTACAGAATGATTCCCTACCGTACATTTAATAGTGCATTATCTACTCTAACTTTTAAATATACAGGTTTCTCTCACCAACCACAGTTTTGGCAACCACAGTTTTGAGTATCCATGCTTAATATTCTATATAACATTTTGGCTACTCTGGTATGCAGTTTTGAGTAACCATGGTTTTCTGAGGGCGTGCATCAGCCCACCACCTGCTATTTTTCCCATTAGCCTTTTGCCTTGCCAGACATGGTTTTGCCAATGGCAGGAACTTTCAGGAACCTAACTCCAGCAGTTGGTGAGGAAATCTGTACCAAGAAATAGACCCTGAAGCCACTGCCTTCAGGAAACTATTTTATAGTCTAATAAAGTTTACTATCAAGATATTTTTCTGATGTTTCTGATATTCAGCCTAATGTTCTCTTCCTGCCTCTTATCCAGTTACCCCCCAGTTAAAACCCACCTGCAGCAGCCTGAATAATTCCTTTCTCCCAATTTAATGCTGCCAAAGGGCAAAAAATGTCAGAAATGCATAGTATTATTTTTTGGGTGGCTGGAAAACAAGATCTGTATTTTGTGGGGGAAAATGAGGTTTTTGTTCCTTCTCTGATGTGAAACAAACCCAAGATCTAACATTTTTCTTTTGCATGTGTGTGTGTGTATGTGTGTCAAAAACTGGGTGAAGGATGGGGAGAGAGAGAAAGAGAAAGTGCACAGCTACAATAGCTAATAGTTATTAGTACATTCACCCCAGGTCAAAACATAACATAAGACTGGAATAGAAACCCAAAGTCTCAAGTCTGCAAAGTCTGCGAAGTTTGCAACTATGGACAACTGTGACCAAAACGAATTTATAAGAACGTCACTCTAGGTCCTGTTGTGCACCTCAGGTACCAAGCACCTTATAACAAATGTTGTGCTCTAAGTACAAGGGAAAAACAGCAGAATCTTAAAATATGCCATGAGAAAGGGGCAGGAAAAATAAAGGTATCACCAATGCCTTATGGAGCCTGAAATGGCAGGAAATTTGTTAGATAAGACATGTATGCACAGATGATACTTGGAAGTAGACCATGTTCCATGCTACAGAGGAAAGCAAACAACTACCAGAACAAATCTTTGATTATGTGATTTGATCCCTAATTTGGCAATGGCTTAATCCAGAAGAGCCAAACATTTTCTGTATTAAACTAATTCTCTTTCATTTCCTGGGAACTGAAAAACAACCATCCCTCCTCTCTCTGCCCCCCCCCACCCCTGAACTAGATCATGAATGCAAAATAAAACTCAGACCAAACTGGCAGAAGACATAAGATCAGGTGCAGCATCTCTGAACCTTCCCATATTGTTTCTTTTTGTCCGCTGTCATGTGTACAGTCACAGCTATTGTATCCAGAATCATTGT